>NC_080187.1:161675075-162041325 GCF_030028045.1 Hippopotamus amphibius kiboko | reverse complement strand
TCAAGGATATAAAATTGGATTCATTCATGTGTAGTGTTGAGAGAATGTGCTCATTAAACAATTCTTAGACGTACGCATTTTTTTCTAAACTGTGCTATAATGGAAGATTTATCTGCATAGATAAATCTCCCTTATTATCACACTTATAAAAAAAAGTCAATGACAAAATAAATCATAGGTGAAAAAATATTTTCTGAGATATTGGGACACATGAATGATCTCAAAATGTACAAAAACCTCTGTAAACCAGTACTGCAGCCAATACATCTATCAAACTTATTAGATACTGAACAAAATTGTAGCAAAGGAAATCTTTCCTACATTCTCCTGAGTGCTTAATATTAAAGTTGAGAATATAGTGCAGGCCACACTTCAGTGTGGTCAATCGGTTGTTATTGCTTTATACATATATGTCTGCTTTAGAGCATGATTTAATGTCCCATTTTCATGAACAATTTGTTTTCTTCAAATATATCCTTTAGAAGGACAAAATTAGATTCGTGACTTTTTTGCAGCCGGTGGTGTGCTAACTTGATCCACGTTCCCAGGTGTGACGTGGAGTCCAAGTTTTTGAGCCTGAATATGAAAAAATGCTTGAAGCCTAGTTCCAGCTTTTGCTTCACTTGTGTTACGAGGGTTGTACTCAAAGCAGTTCGAAAACATTAACTCAATATCATCGATAAACTCAGCTAGAATGAAAAAACCAAATGAGATTAGAATGAAAGTAAATTATAAATACAATCTTTGTATCATATCTGCAAATGTCATTAAGAAAATGGAAGTTCACTTTTTTCTTTGGAAACTGAAGACTCTGAAACAAAGTGGCAGGTCTGAAGCTTAAAATTGCTTACAAATACCTTAAAAAATGTTTTATGGAAAATTATACAATTTAATTAGATGTATTTTATATAATTATAAAGAACATCTGTTAAGATCAGATTCTATAAAACATCTTTAATTCATTCAATCCCCATTCATCTTTCATTTCCATATATGCATATATAAGCATTTTAGGGATTTCTTGGGATGCCATCTACTCAATTACTTTTATACCATTTAAATAAAAAGAAAAACAGCCTCTACTTCCTTAAAGAAAAGTAATTATCACAGAAAAACATAAGTTACTCACATGCTAGTTTATATTCACATTTGTTCACTTTTTCACGAATTATATTTAAGGCAATGGGCTTTTTGATGATGTCATAATAGTCTGGGACCTGTAAAATAATTCAAATATATCTCTCCTATAGAAAATTTATTGTAGTCAAATATATGCAAATTTTGCACTTAAAAGCAACTGAATATTAACCTCTGAATACTATTATTCTATTAAAATTATATAATACATTTCAGTCATAATAATGTTGTAAAAGCTTATTTGATACCATAAAAAGTGTTAACAATGTATTGTGGAAAAATAGATGATGGGTTTGCTTGTGGGTTCTCTTCCTTTCTCTGTCTGTCTCTCTCTCTAGATACATGTATAACTATTAAAAAAATTTTTTGTAATGAGCATGACTGCATTTGTAATAAAGAATAAAATGTATGTAACAAAACTTAATTCAGCACAAAACTACTCAGGAAAAATAAGTTACAGTCCAACTGAGAGTTAATTTTTATAAGACGCTATTCAATGTTAATTAATCCTTCACATTCTGGATCTAGAAATCTCAAAGTAGAATTCTGATGATGTCACTTTTTTTCATTCAGAAACCTTCACCTGACACTGACAAATGAGGCCCTTTACAATCTAGCTGTGTCTGAGCCTAACACATCCTCTGCTCCATTTGAACTATCCATCCTTCCCACATGCTCATTTCTAGATCTTTAATTTATTGTCCCCTTCCTAAAATGTCCTTATTCCATTTCTCACTGTTGAAATTCCATCTTTCTTCAGTGACCAGGATCATACACGTTATTCCATAAAAAAAACTTCCTAATTCCTGCTATTCCCTCCCCCTGAAATGCTCAAATCAATCTCCTTTTCTTCTCTACTTCTGAAACACCATTCTAACTTGTAGTATAACTAACACTGTCCTATCTCTGCTATGGCACATCGTATCCTGCCATACCTATATATAAATAACCACAGCACCATCTCAAATCCCTTAGTTAGGTTATGCCATCTCTGTTATTTAGGAATACCCATCTTTTACATCAATGTTTCTAAAAATGTGGTCCCAGGACCAGCACCATCAGCATCACTTGGGAACCTGTCAGTAATGCACATGGTTGGGCATCATCCCAGACCTAGTGAATCAAGAACTCTGGGGTGGGGCCCAGTTAGCTGTGTTTAACAAGCCCTCCGTTGATTCTGGTGTATGTTAAAGTTTAAGAAACACTGTTTTATATAATAGAAATACCAATAATGGTACTCAGTTGAATCAACTCTATTCATATTCATTACACAGAATAAAAACAGTGAGGTTATTTCAACACACTGTCATCATTTATAACAATCAGTCACAGGACTAGAAGGGACAGAAGAGACTATACTAACTTTTTTTCAGTATAGGAACAAACTTTCCAAGTTTTGTTTTTTAAGTAGACAGTGACTAAACAAGTATTTTGACTACCTCAAAGTTGCCATGCAGACTAAATCAGATAATATACACGACGGATACATTTTATAAAGTCTAGTAATATTACCTGGATTTTAGAAACAAGTTTCAAAAAAGGCCAGCTGTCATCATGCCGTACCAATTCCACAACCAGTTGCTCAAAAGCAGACAATTCATGAACTCCTCCCTGTCGACCTGAACTCCTTCGATTAAGTGTCATAGGAGATGATTCTGAATAAATAATTAATTCATTTTAGGTGATGACAAAACAAAATATTTGATCACCATAAGATAAACAGGGCATTCAAACAGAAAATCGACACTTTATAGGCATACTATTTTCCAAATAGCTTGGGGTTCAGGATTGGGAAAGAGAGAAACACATAAGGGGATAGGAAAAGCTAAATCAGATCTTGGTGCAAAGTTATCTGATACTTCTCCCCACCCAAACCTGACAACCTGGTGACTGCATTATGTTTCATTCTTTCACCAATGAATTCCTTAATCCTGTCATGTGTTTGAATAATGCAATACAAACTGTCTAAAATTCTTCAAAGAACAGAAGTAGCATTTTTTACATTTAATTTCATTTTTTTGAAATATCAGTTTTACTACTACTACTGCT
This sequence comes from Hippopotamus amphibius kiboko, assembly GCF_030028045.1. Classification (NCBI taxonomy): domain Eukaryota; kingdom Metazoa; phylum Chordata; class Mammalia; order Artiodactyla; family Hippopotamidae; genus Hippopotamus; species Hippopotamus amphibius. The sequence continues at coordinate 162,038,139 of NC_080187.1, read as the reverse complement.
ACTACTACTACTACTGACATTAAAGAAAAAAAGAGGACAGGATTAAAGAGATAAATGGGTAAAGAGACTGTTACATGGATAAATATTACAAACAATTTATATAATATAAACATACCTAATATATAAACAATTTATATAATATATATATTAAAAAAACAATTATCAGAATCAAAAAGATAGCTGATGATCACTCCCTAACAATATTACTGTTCCCAACTCTCCCCTGCCCCCAAATTCAGTATGTCAGGTGGGAACCTTATCAAATTACCCAGTGTAGCTTGTCTAGGGGATAATGAGGATGTGTGTTTTGAAGGAAGCAAAGGTGGAAAAGAATGAAATGTTATGATGTGATATACCGACGCTGTTCAAGTGTTGACCAAATCTCTCCAATAAACACAGAACACTGTTTGAAAATTCTTACAACTACCTTGCTACACTAGTAGAAATACTAGTAATGTAGTTTACCTTTATTTCCTGAATAGCTGCACCTTCCCTGAACATTGTGTGTCAGGTTAGGTTGCTCCCTAGTAACTCTATACAGTGACAGCCTTTCAAAAGTGATACAAAGTATCTCAACATTCAATCTTCCCAAATTACTCAATTTTCTTATGTAAGAATAGCTTAAATTAGACTTCTTCATACCTGTAGATTGTCTTTTCCTGCCTCTTCTTTTGGATTCGCTATCTTGGAGAGAAAGTTTTGAAGCAACATTTAGAGATCTTGACTGCTCACTTGATTTTGCGGCAATGACTCTGAAGTTAGGAAAGTTGGGACTATTTTCTGGTGTGTTATTAGCACTTTTCCTGCCTCTGCGTTTTCTACGAGGACTAAGTAGTTCCACGAATACATCTGCTTGCAGTGCGCCATGACTCTGGCGAGTAGAACGACTGGCAATTCTTAAAGATTTAGTTTCTGTGGGAGGAGCAGATTTTATCTTTCTTAGGCTTCTACCAGTAGTTCTAGAAGAAACAGCTGTTTTCGGTGTACTCTGCTGACTCCTTGAAGTATATCTTCCAGGATCTTGTCGTTGGCCACGACTTGAGAAAGAAGAGCTAAGTCTCCCTCTTGTTTTAATTGGTAATCTAACTTGTGGTCGTCCTCGTTTTGGTGGGCTATGAATAGTGTTAGAAAACAATTACTGTACAGAGCAATGACGAATGTATGATTACTTCCATCCCCCTTGTTCTACTGTTCAGACAATGAGTTCTACAATCGTAACTTCTGTGTTACGGAGACTTATCCTGTACTCAGTTCTCTAAACTCAGAATCAGCAAACTCTTCACGGAAATCTAAAATGTGCTTTCATGTATTTCTTTGTAATACAAAGAGAATGTTTAATAATTTCCTGGTAACTCCAGAACATCATCATGAAAATCAAATCCTAAGTTATGATAAACTGTAATAAAATCCTCAGGAGAACCAAATACATGGACTTAATCATGTTGAAAAACTTAAAAGGCAAATATTTTGTCTCTTTATGCCACAGGAGACTCACTTTTCATCACTATTGACACTGAGGTAACCTACAGTTTTGGCCAATGGATCCCACAAAACTAGGCCTTAAACCTACTGCTCCTCAACACGAAGCCAAGAATCTCTTTGCCATCTTGTGATTCTTACTGTAAGATACAAAACTAGAATCAACCTTTTAATTGCCTTTAAGTTGTAGACAAGGATGATACAACTCCATTAAGTCTCCTTATGTCCACTTCCCTACATAACTGAACTTCCAGTTTACTTAAAATATTTACAAGAATTTTCCAGGTTTTTTTTATCATCTTTATGTTTAACACAATACTGCCATTACAAGCTACAGGGAAAATGGCTCCTGCTAGCTGGAGCTATTGAACAACTTGTTTAAAGTAGACGGGGTAGCTCCCTCTACTCATCCTCCTCAGACTGCAGCCTTTTGTACTGCCCTTGCTTCACATTCACTTTCTTGATTCCACAAGAAGAGAGTTTAAATGTTAAAAAGAGGGGGAGTTCTTACGGACAAATAAGGGGAGATTGCCCCAGTGCTGCCACAGCAGGAATAACCAAATTCATTCATTAGGCCTGGGTGACACAGAGAGCTAAGTTGCAGAATATTGGCTATACAGTAGTATATGAGTTGTTTCTAGGTGCTGATGTGGTAGGAGTATAAAAGTACAATGTGCTTCCTGGCACTTCTCTCTCTCTCTCTCTCTCTGTAGGTTGCTAAGATCACCAACATTTGGGTATAACTCCTCGAGAAAGCAAAAGAGGCATCAGGAGCTACATTCATCTGTGTTTCATGAATATCCTCTGGACTGCTTATTTGCTGCTTTAGGCAAAAAATAAAATAATATCAACCTTGATGCGGCTCTGAATTCACATTCTATCCAAGCTTAAACTCATACTTGATTTTATGATCTGGCTAAGTTCACACAGGGACTATACTCCCTTGAGAATAATTTCATATGTTGATAATACATAAAAAGCAAGGGGAACTTTTATGAGGTTATATTGCACACTAGTTTTCTTAAAAAAATTATGGGCCCCATGGGCTTCTTAGGTCGCGCAGTGGTTGAGAATCTGCCTGCCAACGCAGGGGACATGGATTCGATCTCTGCCCCAGGAAGATCCCACATGCCGCGGAGCAACTAAGCCCGTGAGCCACAACTATTGAGCCTGCGTTTTAGAGCCCGTGAGCCACAACTATTGAGCCCATGTGCTGCAACTACTGAAGGCCACGTGCCTAGAGCCCATGCTCCGCAACAAGAGAAGCCACGGCAATGAGGAGCCTGCGCACCACAACAAAGAGTAGCCCTCACTTACCGCAACTAAAAGAAAGCCCACGCACAGCAAAAAAGACCCAACACAGCCAATTAAATAAATAAATAAATAAATAATGGGCCCCAACCATTCCTTTGTATTTGAAAAGTCAAGAGACTGTCTAGTTAAGACTTACGAACTCTCATTTTATTTCATGTTGGGACTTACCTGACTTCTTCCTCTTCTTGAGAATCATCTCCATCTTGTTCTATCTCATACTCCTCCTCCTCACTTTGACCCTCTTCATCACCATCATCAACTTCATCATCCTCACCTTCCATACTACCTTCCATCTCGTCATCACTTTCCAAGGATGGTCTCTGTCTAGAGGAGAGTCTTCTAGAACGCTGCTTTGGCCGACACTCTGGACAAAACCAATCTCCTTCAGGCACTGTCTGATAAATCATATAGATGATCATTAATTATCTGTCACTCAAAATCTCAATGTCTCAATTCTAATCTGAGAAGTAAAAGAAGTAAAAAATACCTTGAGCTTTGGTCGAACACAGTAGGTATGATGACCCCTATCACAACCATCACAAAGTACCATGTTTTCAGCATCACCCTTCTTTCGGCATATCTTGCAACGGGCGTTCAGTATAGATTTAGACCATATCACACTGCGATCCAAGGTGGAGAGATGAAGAAAGACTTGGGATAGACTGGCAGAAGAAAGGAGAGACTCTCTCCAACGGTCCAGGACTGTTTTATAAGAACGCCCACTGTCACTGGCATCTTAAATGAAAAGGGAAAGTGATTAAACTTCCTAGGCAAATCCTAGACGTCTCCTAGAACTATTTTCCTGGTAGTGTTAGAATTTACAGTTCTTCTGTAAATAGGTTAGAATTTACAGTTCTTCTCTCCTAATACTTCACAAAAAGATCATGTTGATATTAAAAACAAAAACTTCATGTTAAAGAAAATTTGCTGAGCCACATCTTGTTTATGCTGTAAGGAATTACTTAAATCTATAAACCAAATTCTTGGGGATTTCAATAGTTAGAGAAAAATAACTCGGGCAATGTGTTCTTAATCTAGTAATCTAGTTCTTTGTATCAAAACCTGATCTCATTTAGAAAGCTGGTTATACACGATTACAAGTCAGCTACTATTCATGTGAATCAAGAACGTTACTGCCTCATTTTCAGATAAAAGATGGACTGCTAAGTTAAGTATAAATCATATTTGAGATTTCCTTTGGGGCTAATGAAAATGTTCTAAAATTAGATAGTGATGAATAACTGTACAATTGCGAATATACTAAAAACCACTGAATTGTACAATTTAAAAGGGTGAAATTTATATATGTGAAATATCTCAATAAAGCTGTTATTAAAAACACCAATTATGCATACATGCCAACTATACTGTCTTCTATATCTAAGAAAATATTACTTTTAAAATAAGGTAAATTTAAAAAAAGTTTATACCCCCTTAAAAAGAACTTCCAGCACCAATTTTTATACACACATTTGAATCTATTAAGAATCATTTAATTGGATGCCATTAATCTAGCTAGTCTATCATTTTACATTGGCATGTGATATCCACCTTCATTTGATCTTCAATACTGCAACTATCTTGGTTTTCCTAAGACATTATACTTAATTATAAAGGGCCTACCATATTGTGTTAAAATTCTGCAAGATATATAAGACTCTACACACAGTTTGGTCCTATCATGCCATATTTTCTACTATTATCCTCGAATAAAACCTCATGGGTGCAATAATTAAGAGAATGTAAGCAATGGAGTCAGTCTGCCTTGAGGTGAGTACTAGCTCCCCAATGTGAGCCTGGGCAAGTTACTTAACCCCTCATGCCTCAGGTGCCTCAGCAATAATATGTGGCTAATTTATACCTCTGAGAGCTGTTGGGAAGATTAAATGAGATAATGCACAGGAGACATGTAAACTGTCATGAGGTAAAAGCTATTGTTGCTATCATTATTCCTCCACCATATTGTTCCTCCAATATGCAGCACCTTAGAAGATATGAAACAAATCTATTCTATTGTCCCTGCCCTTAAGAAAATTTTAATATAGCTAGGAGGGTGAAGATACACACAATGAGTTGAAGTCATAAAACAAGAGACCTGCCAAACACTAGTGGATCTTGAACTTTTGTTTGACTGTTGGGCAGGGAGGGAGAGACAGGACATGAAATCTAGGGCCCACTCAATGTGGTGAGTCCTCTCTTAAAAGTTAGGACCCCAAAAAGCTACACCTGTAAGCGTCAGCGTGGAAACAGGGACCACAAAGTATAAAAGTGGTCCAGGGTTGGTTGTAATCTCAAATAAATGGCAGAAACAAGGGCAAATCTTTGCAAACTCTCTCTGAAGAAATTTCCACAGATTAGGTTCTGAGGAATGAGCGTTAAGAGTCAAACCCCACAAGGCACATGTGGAAACAAAACACTATAAGCGAGAGCTTGCAGAATTTGACCCATAAAGACATAAGACACAGCTTTAGACACAATACAAAATAACTATGTTTAATATGCCTTAAGAAATAAACATTTGAAAGTATGAGTAAATGATCAACCTGTTTGAAAAAGCATCTGGACCTCTAAAAATAATTGAGATTTATAATTCAATGAGAGAGGGAAAAAATGGACTCTTTAGACAAAGCTAAAGACAAATATTAGCAAAGAGTGATATAAATTCAATAATACAGTCCGTTTGATTTATTTCCACCCTCTCATTTTGAGCTTTCTATTTATCTTGATTTTCTAATATAAGCCTTCATAAAAAGTTCCGGTCTGAGTGGGACCTCCAAGGAAGAAGGCAACGAGAATTGCGAGTTCAAAGATCTTGAAGAAATCTTTCTGGATAAAAGAGAGCGCATTCTTACTGGTAATGGCACAAAATAAGGTTGCAAAGGCCAATGTGGAAGAATGGAAGAAAAATTATGAAGAACCTTTGGAACCTTGAAAGTCAGCTTGAATGGTTCTTAACTCAAACACTATGGGTTTTGATCAAAGAGGTGCTTTAAGAAAATTAAACCACTGGTAGCTCAAGGACTAATTTTTATTCCACCTAATCCTATCCATTTTAAATATTCTAAAATAATATCACACTGGGAGATTTTATACCATTAACTGCCACTATACAGTAATCCATGTCACCATGCCATGTAGGCTTCTCTAGGAGATAAAACAGTAACATCTACTCCATAATTCTCCCTATGCTAGTAAAGGAAAAAAAACTGTGGGCTTCCTAGGTGGCGCAGTGGTTGAGAATCCGCCTGCCAATGCAGGGGACACGGGTTCGATCCCCGCTCCAGGAAGATCCCAAAAGGAAAAAAAAAAAAATTACTGTGAATAAACACTATATGTAAAATAAGTAAACATACATTCCATAGCTGCTCATTCTTTTAACTAATAATTAAGAATACTAAGGTTCAACAATGTCAATTTTTTATATACCAGCTTAAAAGAGTTTGATTAGCTGAGGTATGAAATGTAGAAAGAAAAATGTCAGGAAGACGTTATTGCCCCCAACCCCACTCTCTTCCAAAAAACCAAATTCAAGGTTTTTCTTTCAAAAGCTAAATACGTAAACCAGTATTCAGCTATAAAGAAAGTAAAATCATAATTCTTTAGAAGTACAAAATTCTTTAAAAAGTTAAAAATTTACCATCTCTCTCACTAGACTGATCTTCCTCTCTCTTTTTCTTGTCCTTTTGTTTTCTATCTCCCTTTTGATCTTTATTAATTTCTGTGTTACCTAATTTCAAATTGATACAGTTAGACAATTTTTTTCCCATAGCTTAAGGGTTTAACCATAAGCACGACTTTATATAAATGATTAAATTATCAATCTAAACAAATAATTCTCACATCTTACCTAAAATCATTAATTGAAATATGATTATGTTCCCCAAGTTAAAAAATGTGATTGATCACTAGAATAAGAGCAACATATTTGAGAAGGTGGAGCATAAATATAAATTTTATTTCTTACTTGCTTTCTCAAGAAAATGAAATAATTTCTGAAGCTAAACTGGGAAAATTCCTACTACAGTTAATTTGCTATGTTGAAAAATTATCAAGAGAATGGAGAATTTTAATATATATTCTATCTCAAACATTCACAAAGTGGAACTGCCTTTTCTTTCCTGGATTAAGGATATTTTTGATTACCTTGCTCCAAATATTTAGACTACCTTAAAAGCCTAGAGGCACCTCCATTTCCTGCTGTCTCATGCGAAACAGACCACTCAAACTCTTAAACATAAAGAGTAACAGACACCAGTTCTTCTATTAACTTTGAGGCAGCAATGGTAGATGGTAACATCCATATTACACATGACCAACATCTGACTGACCAACAATGACAACGAAAGTAAGGTAAGCTGAACTTGTCTCATTTATTTTTTAAGATCCCAAATTAAAACTGTTTCTATGTCTCAAGAGGAAATGAATGTTCTAACACTGCTGTATACAAACAAGCACAAGGAACACTATAGTTCTTTGCTTTTACATAACTTAGATGTAAGTTGCAACACAGTGTTAACTTTTTCCCTTTGTCTAAATATTTAATAAAATGTACTGATGAAAATAAAAACTCACTAAATAATTAATTTGATCCCCCCAACTTATCAATAACTTTAATTGATGGCAATTTCAGAAGTGGAAAAATCAGCAGAACTGCATTTTATCCCTCACTCTTTTTGGAATCACAGAATTAATGAGTAATAATAACATCTTACATTTACAAGAGCTCTGTGACTCACAAATAACTTTTAATTGAAGTAACTGTAAACCCACATGTATTTATAAGAAACAATACAGAGATTCCTTGTACATATAATTTGATTTGGACACAGAAAATATTAAGAAATACTGAAGATGAAATAGCAGTGATACAACAAATACAAACTTGAACAGCTCTGTGATATGCATTTTATTTCTTACAAGTCCTACTTTCGATGTGAAAAGTGAGTTCTTAAGCTCATGGTGGAATTATCAATTTATAAAAAATATAAAAATATAGATAGGCTTATTAGAACAATGAGATACTAGCCACAAATCCTTCAATTTAAAAAGAGACATTTTGGGGATATGGGGATATATGTATAAATACAGCTAATTCATTCTGTTGTACAGCAAAAACTGGCACAACAGTGTAAAGCCAGTATACTCCAATAAAGAGTTTAATAAAAGACATTTTACAAACATATTCATGTTCCAAAATTGCTCTGATACCACCATCTATTTATGAAAATTTTGTTCTTACTACTCAGCAAAGTAACATTGATGTCATTTTCAAAGAATTTTCGTCTACTCAAGTTGCTCTCTCAGTATGAGACCAAAAAGATATGGCTAAAAAAAAATGTTTCTTCTAGTACCCTACTATTGAGATATAAACTATCTCAATATGATGAATTGTAAATTAATCCAAATTTTCAGAAAGGCCACAGGGAAGTAGAGGCAGTTATGACAGGAAAATTGATTTGGAACTTAAAACATGTATTTTCCTAAAGACATAATGATTATGTTCCTAGCTTAGTCCCTAAAAGCATATTAATTTCATAATTGCTGAAACACATTTCTGATAGCATTATTTCTGTCATCTTAACCATAAATTATAGAGCATTTCCTCATCTGTGTATCCTTTAACACTTGGTATTTCTGGTTTAGCACTTCATAGACAGTGCTCAGGTGAGTGATTCACATGTTTAACTATACCCCTAACGGGGGACATTTAAGTAGCTTCTTAAATGTTCTGTTTTAAATGCCAACAACAGGGTTTGGCTAGTCACAGGATTTGGTAATCTTTCTTTGGAAGAAACATTCATAAAAGAAGAGATTGACAGAAATAAACATTCATTAAAATGAATGAATACCTAGAATAAATTTTTTTAAAGTATTAAGTATTATTAAAAAAATAAATCTCACCTGAAAGAACTTATATTTTAAAATGAAAATGCAATCTCGAAATTTTCAAATTAGTCAATCAATTTTATTATGTCAGCCAATAAAGTCCTATCAATTAAAGGGCAATTCAAAAACATTTAAAATATAACCAATATTTTGAATTAAAAACAAATACTTACCAAGTGGAGCTTTGAGAAAACGCCGTTCAATGCCCTGCTCTATTTGAAAAAGTGCCATTGCAAGATAATGAACCACGTTGCTCACTGACTGTGGTGTACTTGCATTAGTTGAGACAGTACTTGGAGATTCTGTTTTTATGCCCAAAAGTCTACAATTAAAACATTGAAGAGTTTATAGTACTTAAAAACACTACTAGGTGAAACTTGAGTCCACTTATTCATCCAAATGTTTACTTATATCTGTGTGAGAAATAGTTTCCTCAATCTCTAGGAGTTCTCATAAGCTAGTAGGAAAGGGGGATAAAAACATGCATCAAGAGCTAAGCTAACTATCAAGTCATTTAAGGACGTTACAAGAGTAAATATCGAGAGGAGGGGAGGTAGATGAGACAAGGCTTAGGGGAAAGGTTTCAGAGAGGTGATACTGTGATGGGCTTTAAGGGATAAGTATCTAAGGGAGCCTATCTCTATTTCTCGTGCTTCAACTTTTACTTATAGCTGCCTCCTAACTAACTAGTCCCTTTGCCTCCAATCTTACTCCGTTTGCAATAAATCTCCATGCTGCAGCTAAAACAATCATTTAAAAGTACAAGCTCATTCACTCAAAGCCTTTGGTATAATGTCTTGCCCCCCAGTCTCATATCCTCTCCACCTCCAGGTCTCAGGATCAGTCACTTCGTCTAGCACTTTCTTTGCTATCTTCCATCTTCTACCAACATAAGAAGCCCTCCTGTGTATTACACTGGCATTGGGTATTTACTTGTACCAGAACTCTGACCCTGTTCTATAATTATTAGCTTAATGTCCCTCCACCATTTCCTTCTAGACAATAAACTTATCTTTAAGGGCTATCCAAAATAACTCTGAAAAAGTAAAAGTATCTGTTTATAGCCAAATAGGTTCTGATTAATAGCGCAAATAATATTTTAGTCTATTACTATTTTACTGAGTTTTCCTACAGAAAAGAAAAAACGGATAGTGTAAAGCTACTTTCTGAAATTAATAAACCTTAAGTTCAAAGACTTTTAAAAAACTTGAGTAACTATCATTATCCTAACAAACTGTCTTTTGGCTGCTTTAGTACTACGTGGAGTAACAGAGAACCTGAGGTTTAGCAAAATCATCATTTCAGTGGTTACAAATATTAAAGTCCTCACAATAAGATTTTAAAACAATTTTTTGAGGAAAAAGAAAAATTTACTTAAAAAAACCCTTATAAAACAGCATGGAAAAGTGATGATTACTCTAGAAAAGTCCTTTTTGTACCTGTCTTTTACTATGACCTTTGCTTGCTCATCAATTTCCATCTCTACATCTTCATTCACAGTTTTAATTATCCCATTTTCCTTGTTTTCCTCATTTAACAGCTCATACCGTCCACTTTCTAATGCTGATCTCCAGACGTTTCGGTCTGTTACCTGTAACAAAACCCAAATTTACTAACCCTGAAAAATGGCATATACTGTTCCTAAGAAGATGAGGTTCAATGCACATGTGAAAAATTCATGAATATTCTAGAACAGGTTGTGAATCAAAGAGGGATCTAAAAATAAGGTTACTAAGTGGCCAAAATGAAATTCATATCATTCATAGATGGAAGCTTTAATACCTTACTCTCTATACAGTGAAATCATAAACAATTCTAAAACGGGTCACCTGACTAGCAAAAAAGTGACAGATGATAGTAAAGGAATGAACAGAACACACATACCAAGCATGAATTACTTACAGATTTTAAAAAGGTAACAAAGAAACCAATAAACAAACCAGACTCAGCAGAGCAGGCAGGAGCTAGTCAAGGAAGAAGAAAATATCCTTACACATTTCAACATCTCGGATGAAAATTCCATAAAACAGATATTTTTTTAAATGCCAAAAGTTAATATTAGAAAAGGTCAATTATGTTCATTAAATTCTGTTTAAGAAAGCAGATAGTCATAAAGTATATTTAAGAAAGATTCCTATCTATATATAAATGATTTGATACAGGGGAATAAAGTTAGTTTTCATAAAAAATATATCACTCCCTGGTATTTACTCAGAACACACATGCCTTGACTATATCAAATAAATTAATAAATACGACCAAAATTCTGGTAATTAGGCAAATTAAAAATGGGAACAGGTACAAACCTTGATTGCTCCTAATGTTCCTTGGTAGATTCTGTCTTCAATATCCAAAAGAAAATCTCTCAGCCTCAACTCAAGCTGCCTTTCTGCAGACATCTGAGATGGATCATATGCATTGGAAGATCTTCCCCGACTATATGTAGGTTTGCTATCAGTGTGAGGTTTGTCTGAAATAGTTGCCAAATATCTTTATTATGATTTCTCATTAAAAAATACAATTACCCACCTGACTGTATGATTGTGAGACAATGGATATAAAAAAACTTAGTAAATCCTCAAGTGCAGGAAAAAAAGGAGAAAATGTTTGTACATCATTTATCTGATAAGGGACTTGTATCCAAAATATATAAAGAACTCTTGCAACTCAATAAAAAGACAAATAATACAATTTAAAAATAAGCGAAGGACCTGAACACACTTTTCTTTCCTTTGTTTTTTTTTTGGCCACGCTGCGAGGCTTGAGGGATCTTAGTTTGCAGACCAGGGATTGAACCCAGGTCCACAGCAGTGACAGTGCTGAGTCCTAACCACTGGGCAACCAAGGAATTTCCCTGAACACACTTTTTTTAAAGAAGATATACAAATGGCCAATAAGACCATGAAAAGATGCTCAACATCATTAGCCATTCAGGAAATGCACATTAAAACTGTAATGAGATACCACTTCATACCCCTAGAATGGCTAGAATCAAAAAGTCAGATACTAACAAGTGTTGACAGGGACATGGAGAAATTTCAACCCTCAGTATAAAATGGTGAGCCACTTTAGGAAACAGTCTGGCAGTTCCTCAAATGATTAAACAGAATTACCTATGACCCAGAAATCTCACTCTTAGTTATATACCCAAGAGAAATGAAAACATATGTCAGCAAAAATTTGTACATAAATGTTCATAGCAGCATTATCCATAATAGCCAGCATTATCCATAAAAGGTGGAAACAACAGAAATGTTCATCAACTAACATATGGATAAGTAAAATGTAGTATAAAATGAACATTATTCAACAATAAAAAGGAATGAAGTACTGATACATGGTACAACCTGAATGAACCTTGAAAACATGCTAAGTGAAAGAAGCCAGTCACAAAAGACCATATGTTATGTGATACCAGTCATATTAAATATTCAGATGGGGAAATATACAGTGACAGAAAATAGATTTGTGGTTGCTTAGGTCTATGGGGGTGGCAGCTAAAGGGTACAGGATTTCTTTTTGAGATGATGAAAATGTTCTAAAATTGACCGTGTGATGGTTGCAATACCTAAGAATATACAAAAAACCCCACCGAATTGCACACTTTAAATGGGTGAATTGTACGGAGTATGAATTAAATCTCAGCTTTAAAGCTGTTAAGGAATTCTGATCAACAGTTTTTAATTCTGAAGAGAACTAAAGTAGTCATGGTAATATGACCCTAAATTTAAGAGTTCTCTACCTAGAAAATCTCATTTATACCTAAAAATGCCTTACTGCTTTCTCTTATCTGTTATCAATAGACCAACTATCAAATAGGAAATACTGCTACTGATCTGTCCTTGTAGCCCATCTCCAAAGACGTGATCACTAGTGGAACTGTCCCTAGATGCTCAGCTAAAACCTTCAGTGAGTGACCTCACTCACTATTAGATCTCAAAAACCGATGGTAACCTTAGTGCCTCAGATATTCAATCTACTGATCAAGGAATGAGATCAGCAAGAGTATGTAACTTCCCACATTGTTAGATGTTTCTCATAATCCAAATAGAACCCAGTGGAATCTAGAAAGCCTTATTTCTCTAACTGGCAAACTTTCTCTAACTCAGGAACTGAAAGCATAGTCCAAATAGATGAGAAGCTGTTTTAAATACAGCTCTAATAGTTTGAACAATGTTTAATCCTGAGCCAGAGATTACTGGGAAAGAAAAATAAAGGGAATAGGTTTCATTGAAAATTTACCTGAAAAATGAAATTTATCTTCAGAAAAACAGGCTAGCTGTGTACATATTCTGCTTTTCTCTTGCAACAAAGTTTCTTTCAAGGCACTTTCTCTATGTCCTCTAGAATTAAGAGCTTCAATAAGCTGGTCCAGCTGTTCACAGGAACTGTAAAAGCACCATCGATTTGGCTTATGCACTGGTTTTGGCAGCTGCACAGAATCATCACATGGACCTTGGTCAATGCTGGAGGTAGATTCAGACATCAAAGAATCTCCAGTTTTATGGGATACCTGAGGATCTTGAGACTGTACATTATTCTGAAATGATGAAGGTCTAGGCAACAGCATGTCTTCAGTGAGACCAGAATAATCCTCTTCAATAAACAATCCAGGAATAGAAGGGAAAATCCAATACCGCCTATACATGCGGTCGCGGCCCAAGGGGAAGATATTGGTACATGCTATGGCACTTTGGATTTTTTCTAAGAGCTCTTTTTCTTTTCGTTGGTGTTCCTGTTTTAACACTTCTTCCTCATCAGCAGTAAGAGGCTCCCTTGCTACACAGTTGACCTCTTCTTGCCTTGTAAACTCTTTAAATTCATTTTGTCCCCTTTTCCCTATAATCAAAACAAACTTTGATCACCATCACCATATTTAAATTTGCATTAGAAAAATACGATACAAGCTACCCAAGTTACTATACGTTATGCACTAAATTGTACGCACCACCCCCCATACTCCGAATTCACAGGTTGAAGTCCTAAACCCCAATGCCACTGTATTTGGAGACAGGGCCTTTAAAGAAGTAATTAATGTTAAATGGGATCATAAGGGTGGGGCCCTAATCCAACAGGATTGGTGTCTTTAAAGAAGAAGAAGAGAGACCAGAACTTTTTCTCTCTCCACTTGTGGGCACAGAGGAAAGGTCATGTGAAAACATAGTGAGACGGTGCTATCACCAGCTGAGAGAGACCTCACCAGAAATCAACCCTGCTGGCAACTTGATCTTGTACTTCCAGCCTCCAGAATTGTGATAAAATAAATTTGTTGTTTAAGCCACCCAGTCTGTAACATTTTGTTATGGCAGCATGAACAGATTAACATACTACGTTAATAAGAAAATGATACACTTAAAGGGACACACAAAAATCTTCCATCTCCATACTGGAGAGTATGGCAGAGTCTGTTAGTTATTCTGCAACATACATTCAGTCCTTCCTCTAAGGCAGGAATTAGCAAACTACTTCCATGAAGGGCTAGCTAGTAAATATTTTAGGCTATGTGGGTCATATGGTTTCTGTCACAGCTACTCAACCCTGCCACTGTAGCATGAAAGCAGCCATAGATAACATGTAAATGAATAAGCATGGCTATATTCAATAAAACTTTATTTATGGTCACTGAGTCTGAATTTCATGTACTTTTCACTTGTCACAAAATATCATTCTTTTAAAATTTTTCTCAACTATTTAAAACAATAAAAACTGTTTTTAGCTCATGGGTAATATTAAAAACAGGGAGCAGGGCAGACTTTGCCAATGGGCTGTAGTTTACTAAACTTTGCTTTAAGGTAACAGAACCTTTAATTATTAGCAGGCACCTAGCAATCCAAAAGAAGGACAACATTTCCCAGACCCTCTTTCCCCAGTAAACATGGCTATACTAGAAACAACTCGTCAAGGAGATGGGAGCAGAAGCATGATATGCAACCTCTGGGTTATGCCTTTTTCTTCTTTCCCTCTTCCAATTAGATAGAATGGAGACAGGGTGATAAATTACTTTGGAACATTTTTGAGGAAAGCAGCAAAACCCTAAGGATGACAGTCCGATAAGACAGAAGGAACCTGGATTCCTGGTGACCTGCCTGGCCTTTTATGCTGTGTTGAAGAATTAGACTTCTGTCTTGTTTCAGTCATTGTCAAATTGCTTAAATGGTTGGGGAGTGTTTCTTCTTTCTATTTCTTTCGCCTGAAAGAGTTTGTGTAAGATTGGAATTATCTGCTTCTTTAAAATTTGCCAAAATTCACCATAAAATTGCCCAGGACTGATGTTTTCTTTATAGGAAGGTTTTTAATACTAATTCAAGATCTTTAATGGTTTAGGACCATTCACATTTTTAATTTTTTCATTAATCCATTTTTATAATTTGCATTTTCCTAGGATTTTGCCCCTTTTTGACCTCTATTTGCAAATTTACTGCTATAAAATTATCCCCTTATCTTTAAATTTCTACTCTATCTGTAGTTATGCTGCTTCCATTTTTAGTCCTAATTTTGTTTATCGTGACCCCTCACCCCCTCTAAAAATCAATTTCAACAAAGGTTTGTCTAGTTTGTGTCTTTTTCAAAGAACCAACTTTTGGCTTTGTTGTTCTTCTCTATTGGAGTTTTATTTTCTATTAATTTCTACTCAATTCTATTGTTTCCTTATATTTGCAGAGATTATTCTAGTTTCTACCTCTAACTTCTTAAATGAATACCTAGCTCAATTTGCCTTTCTTCTTTCCTAATATGTATTAAAGCTACAAATTTTCCTCTAAGTGTTAATATGCAGTATTAATTAGTTTTAAATACTTTCTAATTTCTATTAGGGTTTCCCCTTTGACCCATTACTTGGAAGTATGTTTTAAACTCTAATAATATGAGGTTTATTTGTTTTGGATTTCTAAATCAATTACATTGTAATCAGAGAGTACAGCCTCCATACAAGAGATTTTCTGTCTACTTACAATAACCATTTAGAAAATACTGTAACAAAAACAAAACAAGATACCACCCAAATTACAGACACAAAATAAACTTGAGGTTCTCCTTTAATAATTATCAATTGAAGATGGTTAGAGATCCTTAGAAGTAATTTGTATAACAAGCTTTCAAAAAAATGTATTTCCTTTGATGGAGCAATTTAAGAAATTATTTTGCGGCAGCAAAGATTTCCATTCTCAGCAATATGACACCAATTACAGGCATTACCGATCTTTGTATCTCCAGCATCTAAGAGGTATTCAATGCATGCTGAATGAGTACTTTATAGAATAAAAATTTCTATTTGGTCAATATAAAGTAGTAAATACAAAAAACAAACACACCTTGGAATCACAAACGGAAGTAATCTAATACATACTTCAGAACAGTGAATTAATAAAGTGCCTTATCAATTAAAAACAAGCAAGCATGCCCTTGAGATATTCTATATTACCCCTTCTGCTTCTTTTATGTGGTCCTGGGTCATCTTCATCTTCAGTAACTGTATCTTGATCTTGTTCCTTTTGCTCTATTTCTTTGCTCTCAGTGCTAGTATCAAAATCTTCCCTTTCTTCCTCCCTTAAGGATACAAATAAAAATCACATTCGTTAATGAATACAGAATTCCATTCATGAAATACAGCCTGCATATGAAGTGCCAGGCATTTTGCTTAGGAAGCAGTGGGCAAGATAATACAGAGTTTACAGTCTTGCAGAGAAAACAGATAATTACTGTAAAACTAAAATATGTAATAAATACTAAAAAAGGAGAAATTAAAAATGCTACAAAAGCATTTCAAGGAGAACCAAATCTAGTCTTAGGGATCAAGAAAGGTTTGCTTAACGAAGTGACATTTAAACTGTGAGACTAAGGAGACTGGGGAGGGGTGAGGTGACAGGTAAGAAGAAATCCTCATTTCTAGCAGAGTGGATAACATGCGAAGGCACTTTTCAAGGGAAAGGGAAGGAGCTTTTAATTTTGAGAAGAATGTAAACAAAAAAAAAGAATTCAAGATATGAATGAGAAAAAGCAGGGCTAGATCATACTGGGCCTTGTAGTATTATCTGAATAACATTATTCAAAAAGCAATGGGAGGGACTTCTTTGGTGGCACAGTGGTTAAGAATCTGCCTGCCAATGCAGGGGACACGGGTTCGAGCCCTGGTCTGGGAACTACAATCCCACATGCCTTGGAGCAACTAAGCCTGAGCACCACAAGTACTTGAGCCTGTGCTCTAGAGCCTGAGAACCACAGCTACTGAGTCCACACACCTAGAGCCCATGCTCCACGACGAGAAGCCACTGCAATGAGAAGCCTGTGCACCACAATGAAGAGTAGCCCCCGCTCACCACTAGAGAAAGCCCATGCACAGCAACAAAGACCCAACACAGATAAAAATAAATAAATAAATAAATAAATAAATAAGATAAAATAAAAATTTTAAAAGCAATGGAAGGGATTTCCCTGGTGGTCAAGTGATTAAGAATTCGCCTTCCAATGCAGGGGATGCGGGTTCAATCCCTGGTTGGGGAACTAAGATTCCACATGCCATGGGTCAACTAAGCCCATGCACCACAACTACTGAGCCCGCATGTTCTGGAGCCTGCGTGCCACAACTAGAAAGAAGCCCGCACACCACAACAAAAGATCCTGCATACCACAACAAAGATCCTGCATGCTGCAACTAAAAAACAATGGGGAAAAAAGTGGAAGAGTTTAGAAAAGGGAAATGACATGATTAGAAGGCACTTTTGCTGATATGTGGAAAATCAACTGAGAAAGTAGATGAGGTGAGATCAGTAAAGAGACCACTGTAATAGTCCCTGTAGCTGGGTGGGAGGTGATGGTGGCTCAGAGTGTAAAGGAGATAAGTGCAAAATCAGTGGAGGAGAGAAGCTGACAAATTTCAGATACAATGGGAAGAATGAACACAATATGGATGTTTTATCTAATCCACTGTATTGTCCAAATCAAAACTAACGTTGTAGAAACTTGAATTAATTCCATCATTTATGTTCTACATTCAAAGAGAATTTTGCAAACTCACATGTATTCAGGAGCCAGAGAGACAATGTAAATGAGTGAGGCTAGGTGAGTATAAAAAATATGAAGTGGTAGGATCTATAACATGCCTATTTTCCTTTTCTAAAAAACTGAGATATCACAAGGAAAAAAAATTTGTAACTATGGTACAAATTTATAACTATGGTAACCACTTCACAATATATATCAAATCATTATTTTGTACACCTTAGATGAATACAATATTTTATGTCAATTATATCTCAATATAATTGGAAAAAGTTTACAAAATGTGAAAAAAATTGAGATATAATTCATATACCATAAAAATCACCATTTTAAAGTGTACAGTTCAGTGGTTTTTAGTAACATTAACAAGGTTGTACAATCACTGCCACTATCTAATTTTAGAACATTTTCCTCATGCCGAAAGAAAAACTACGTAGCCGTTTTCATTTCCTCTTCTCCGCTGCCCCTGGTAACCACTCATCTACTTTCTGCTATGGATTTGCCTACTCTGGACTTTCCCTATATATGGAATCATTTAATACATGGCCTTTTGTGGCTAGCTTCTTTCACTCAGCATGTTTTCAAAGTTCCTCCACATTGTAGCATCCATCAGAATTCCGTTCCTTTTTATTGCTGAGTAACATTCTGCTATATGGATATACCACAGAAGGGATATCTCATTTTGTTTATCTATTCATCAACTAATGGACATTTGGGTTGTTACCGTCTTTTGGCTATAGAATAATGTTTCACTTTGGTGTACTTCAAAAACTGGCACAAGAGTGTAAAGCAATTATATTCCAATAAAGAGCTTAAAAAAAAGAAGAAGAATGTTTCTATGAACTTTCACGTATACATTTTTGGGTGACTGTGTTCTTTTTTCAAAAATATTTATCTATTTATTTATTTATGGCTGAGTCAGGTCTTAGTTGTGGCGTGTGGGCTCCTCTCTAGTTGTGGCGCACAAGCTTCTCTAGCTGTAGCATGCAGGATCCAGAGCATGCAGGCTCAGTAATTGTGGTGTGCAGGCTGTCTAGTTGTGGAATGCTGGATCCTAGTTCCCCAACCAGGAATCGAACCCACGTCCCCTGCATTGGCAGGTGGATTCTTAACCACTGGACCACCAGGGAAGTCCCGCATGTATGTTCTTAATTCTCTTGGGCATATACCTAGGAGTAGAATTGTTTGGCAGTCTGAAGAACTGCCAAACTTATCCAAAGCTGTCACACCATTTTACACATCCCTGTGAGCAATGTATGAGAGTTCTAATTTTTTCACATTCTCACCAATGTATGTTACTGTCCCTCAACTGAATTATAGCCATCCTAGTAAGTGTGAAGTAGTATTTCATTGTGGTATTGATATACATTTCCCTAATGACTAATGATGTTGAGCATCTTTTTATGAGCTTCATATATATCTTTTCTGCAGAAATGCCCATTAAAATCCTGTGCCCAATTTTTAAACTGGGTTGTCTTTTTACTGTTGCGTTGTATGTTCTTTTTTAATAAATTTATTTATTTATATTTTTTTATTTTTGGCTGTGTTGAGTTTTTGTTGCTGTTTGGCAGGTGGATTCTTAACCACTGTGCCACCAGGGAAGTCCCATATGTTCTTTTTTTTTTTTTTAATTAATTAATTAATTAATTTATTTATTTATTTCATTGGCTGTGTTGGGTCTTCATTGCTGCACACGAGCTTTCTCTAGCTGCAGAGAGTGGGGGCCGCTCCTTGTCGTGGCGTGTAGGCTTCTCACTGTGGTGGCTTCTCCTGATGCGAAGCACAGGCTCTAGATGCGTGGGCTTCTGTAGTTGTGGCACATGGGCTCAACAGTTGTGGCTCATGGGTTCTAGAGCACAGGCTGAATAGTTGTGGTGCATGGGCTTAGCTGCCCCACGGCATGTGGTATCTTCCTGGGGCAGGGATCGAACCTGTGTCCCCTGCACTGGCAGGCTGATTCTCAACCACTGTGCCACCTAGGAAGTCCCTCCCATATGTTCTTTATATATTCTGGATATCAGACCATCATCAGATATGTGATTTGCAAAACTTTTTTCCCATTCTCTGGGTTTTTTTTTTTTTTTTTACTTTCTTGATAACTGTTTTTTACAGCACAAAAGTTTTCAAATTTGGTGAAGTCTATTTCTTTTCTTTGGTTGCTTGTATTTTAGGTGTCATATCTATTAACTTTCTTAACATATCCAAAAAAATTCCTTAAAGTATTACTGATGGCCATATAAAATACAACTGTTGGAAGTCTGCAACCTATGATTTTAAGATGTAATAGGTATTTTTACATGTGAGTACAGCCAAAAGTCAATACACTAAATTTGGAATACTGAGATTTTTAGCACTTCCTTTGCAGATTTTATTTAAAAATGATTATTTCTGCTAAATTTGAATATGATTTGCCATCTACAATGTGGGAATAATTCCCACTTGTTTTCACAGCCAATCTTCATCCCTAATATGCTGAAATGCAATAAAATACTTAGGCAGTCACAATTATTTAAGGTACTGACATCCTCTGTGTATACCTTCTACCAAAAGCTCCAATCTCAACTCTATTCCTCAAAGGGCTTGAAGGAGCTCTGTGAAACACAGTGTACAACCGTGATGGTGATGGAGGGGAGAGATACTACAAGTAATTCTAGAAACTGGTTAAAAATAGCCTATTCAAAGTTTTCTGGGAAATTATAATTTATAAGATGAATTTTATGAGAAAATGAGTTGTAGATTCCCTGGAAGTTTGTTTGTTTGTTTGTTTTTTAACATAACATGTATATCTGAGGACTGTCTGTATGTAAACTTCATAGGGTTGCTGACACTATTATATAACTATAGAAAACTAGTTTTCTAAAAATTTTGAAAGCAGTTTAGAGTTTAAGGTGCTTTTATTCTTCACGTAATCCAGATAAGCGGTGTAATTCAAACCATACCCAACAGATACATCTGCAACTGAACTTCTCTGCTCATCTTCCTTTAGTTTTTCCTGTTTCTCCTTCATTTTTTGTTCTTGCTCCTTAAGTTTTTCTTCCTTCCGTCTACGAATTCTGAAAGTTAAAATAAAATATTATAGTCTGATACTTTCAACTTTTAGCATCTTGTCTTTACTCATCAAATTATAGAAAATGCTCCAAATGTTACCACAAAACCATAAAGTAGTTACTCTATTCATAACCTCTCAGTGTGAGCCAATGCCACATTGTAGCCCAACTTGGTTTTAGATGCAAAGAAATAAACAGCTTTCATTACCACAACTAACTATACTTATCACTTACCTAGCAGCTGCTTCTTCCCTCTCTTTTCGATGTTGTTCTGCTTTTAACTCCCGGAATTCCTGCTTTGCCTGTCGTAATATGTCAACATAATCTTCAATGAAATCCCTAGTAGAAACTAGGGTCAGTAGTTTCCCACAGAGAGCATGAAGTATCTTCATTTTCTCTCCTGTCAAAAATTGGTAAGTAACTTTTGGATTATCAATGACAGGAAAAATTTTAATTTGTGGCTCAACGTGAAAATGTTTAATAAAGACTAGGGAAAAGTCTCTTAAGATCAATGGCATATACGGAAAAAAGCAACTTTGATTCCAATTAACAGTTATGTGATACACAAGGCATTTCAAATACTAATGACCACCTTATATACTAATTAAAGACATGAAAAATTTTCTAATTGCAAATAATTAACTTTCAAGTTTTAATTTTTAGGCTCATGTATGAAGTTCAAATCAAAAGTAAGTTATAACCACGTGAATTAAAAATAAAAAGGCGGTAGGCAAATTGCTACTCTGAAAGACTGTACAAAAACACTACCATAAATTATAAAAATTATATATGAATGTTAGATCAACTATACCTCAATAAAATTTTTTTTACTATATGAATCTTAGGAATTAGGTACTCTTATTATATGTTCTCTTAAATAAGCATATTAAATTCAATTCTATGTATTTGTACATTATGATTTCTTATTTAAAAAAGGAAGTGAAAAATAACTTCACCTAAATTTTACATATTGTGCCTCACAGCTCAAACACTTACTCAAATGAATATTAGAATTCTGCAGCTACAGCTTAAATTTCTGATATACTAATAAATAGAAGTGAAAGCTAGCTAACTCTCACTTATCCTTCTAAACTTGTATATGTAGTAAACTAACCACAATTTTTTTTTGTTTCTTTTGGCTGCACCATGCGGCATGCGGGATCCTAGTTCCCGACCAGGAATCAAACCCACTCCCTCCTCAGTGGAAGCACAGAGCCTCAACCACTGGATTGCCAGGGAAGTCCCCACAAATTTTTAAAATAATAGAAAATCCAAATAGAGAAAGAAAAAAACATAAATAATTAAAGCTAATATGAATAACAACAGTAGTTAATTTACGTCCCTATTTGTATTCCAACAATTTTTTTAAAGACTGCTTTCTCCCTTTCTCTTTTAAAACTGAGTATTATCTGAAATTTTCTCATCAGCTACTGAGTTTTCTGGGTGTAAGAGGATAAGAGGGTAGGAAGTAGGTAGGTTATACAAATTCTAACTTGCCAAGTTTACCTGGTGTCAAATCATATACTGAAGTGCTTGACAGTTTCTTCACTAGACTGGGGTTGCTCAAACGAAGCTCCATACAGGCATCATCTGTAGCATCAAATCCTCCTCGTTTTTGATACCTGTACTTTGCATTTGCTGATGTTACATCAGCACCTGAAGCTAAGATGTGTAGTCTGAGGATTTCAGAAAGAGTGCAGCTATCAAGATCCAAGCTTTTCAAACTGCAGCCTATAGTTGTTAAAAATGAAATAGTCATTTAGAATATAAACAATAAATACTCAGCAATGTAAAATATACCTTTATAAAAATAAAAAGGCAATCAAAAAAATAAAACCCACACATACCCTGGTGCAACTGCGGCCATGCAGCTGCCAAAGATGCAACTGCAGACAGTGCAGATTTTGTGGGGTCTGCATCTTCGTCCAAAGCCTCTGTTAAATCTTTAAGGAAATAAATACTTTATTCTAGTGCGAATCAAAGCTTGAATCTTTGGGAATAATGCCCTTTTAAAATGATGAAAGAAACAGCAAACAGCTTAACATTCAGGAACCTCAAAAGAACCAACACTAGGTACAACAAGCATCATTCACATTCTGCCTAGTCTCCAACTAAAACTATAAATCCTAAGACATGCACTACACACTAATTTTTCCCTTACTTAACACAGAGAAGACAATTTTCAAGTTACCAACAAGAGGCACATACACATTCAAAAAAAAAAGGTAAAATACACTTTGGAATGAAAAACAAATCTCCTTGCTCAATATAACTTTAGAAAAGTCTACTTTGAAAATCTGAATCTATTTGAAGATACCCAAATCTTTTATAGATATTTTAAGATTGAATCATAACAAAGTATAAGAGTAATCATCACGAAACCAGCACAGAAAAAGAGCTAAAAGAACTTAAAGACAGCACTGCTGTCACTTAACCACAGATTTATCCTCTTCAAATTGCTTGTCTTTATTTTGAAAACTCTCTGATCCATGAAACAACAAGAAGATATTCCTGTATTTTCTAAGTAAATTGTTTTAGCTTTGGAAATGGTGCTTAGCCTACAAACAGAACTAAAGAGCAAATCTACTGGCAGAAATGTATTTAGGATATATAATTATTCCTTGCATAGATAATAAAATTAAAATGTTACCTATGAAAAAACTTTTAAGCTGATTAAAAGCCCTTCTGTTATACCACAGTACAGTAGACACAGCTTCAGACTAAGAGTCAGATAATGTACATTCTCTTCTTAGCTCTGCCCATCCCTAGTTCCTAGTTACATAGTCTTTAGACCAGTCACTTAATTGGCTTCATTTTTCTTAAAGGGGTAAGTCTAGATCAGCAGTTTCCAAATTCTTCAAGTATTTCTTGGAAGCACAATATAAGAGATAAAAGATGCCCTTGTTGAAGTAGGGAATGGAGGTGACAATCCTGCCCATTCATCTTTCCAACTCTCCTGCAGTAAGTAGCATGGAGGAATCCTTGTACAATTTGTAGGGCTCCATGGATTAGAGCTGGAAAATCATTGGGCTAACCTGGTTCTGTGGTTCCTTAACTTTCTACTATATGATTCCCTCCCCAAAGTTCACAAACTGAAAAAATGAACCTTAGAGAACAGAACTGCGGTCCTTCACTAAAGGAAAAAGGCGGCTCTGGGATTATGTCTGATTACAATCACTGTCAATTTCATGGCATTTAAAACATAAACACTACCACACAGGAGAAGTCATCTGACTAAGGTTACAAAGGTGCATAAGTTATTCCTACCAGGCCATGAATCTAGTCAAAGTGACAGACATTATGTTCCTCCTCACCAGGGAAATACTAGACCTAAAACTTTTTCAATTTTCATTTTACATTTAAAGCCAAATAAACTTAAAATTAATACAGGCACTCTAAAATTAACAACAGTCTGTATAAGTGTATTGGCTCTCTTCCTTTGCAGCAATTCAACCTATTTTATCTATAGTAATTATAATTTACTAGGACAAAGGCTATAAAGGCCTTAGTAAATGGACAACCAACAAAATGAGTTTACTTTTAGTTGTGTTTAACATGTTAAAATATGTATTCTTTAACTCAATTACCTACCAAATTGCATTCTCAAGAAACTATAAATATCATTCTAGGATTTGCTGATACAGTCACTTGGGCATAGCATACCAAGAAAGTATAGCTGAACTGTATATGGCATGACTACCTGAAACAGATACATTTACCATCATCGTAATCTAGAATTAGGTACACACAATTTCAACACTAAACAATAACATCTCGGCAAATACACAACACTCTTCTATGTAAGAAGAATGCTCTTGTTCCCATACTTTGAAAGGCATTTAAGTTCATGATGTAAGACTAAAGAGAGGAATTGATATTTTTAACATAAGAGTTAAAAAACTGTTCAAAATTTCCAAGATTTGATATAAAAACAGAGGGAAACCAAGGGCCAAAGAAATGAGATATTCTTGAAGACAATTACTTCTTTGCCATATTATATGGTAATATAAAGTAGTCATTATGAGGCTCTAGGCCAGAGTCCCTGAGTTTGTATCCCATCACTTTATTAGCCATATGTCTTTGGGCAAGTTAATTAAAATCCTTAAGACTAAGTTTCTTTATATGTAAACAGCAGAAAATAATTACATCTTCCTCACAAGCGTGGTATGAGGATTACATGAAACAACGCATATATAGTGTCTTACTAGCTATGTGATCACTTACTATCTATGTGATCTTCAGTAAATAACCTCACTGAACCTCAGTGTTTTCATCGCTAAGATAAATTCATGCTTTTATCTTCTGCTCAATTTCCCCGTTTCTAAAAATAGCAAGAAACACCTTACATAATAAGACCAGCTAATGAACAAGTAAAAGAATATTCAACCCCATTTGATTATTCAGTTGCTTTCAGGAAGACTATGGAAAAGCTTTTTCATTACTGAGATGGGAGAACACATGAAAAATACCTGGGGGAACAGTCTAGGGCCCTTAATGAAACTGAAATAACCATATAAAATGTGGCCAATAATAACAGGCAAGTGAGAGAAGGGTGAAATTTCCAAAATATTTTTTTCTTCTTAACATTTAAAGAATTTCAAAAGGAACATTAAAACCATTACATAATGGTCAATACTTATTCAGAGGTAGACTTTATATTTACAGACAGTTCTGTATAGGAGTAGAGCTATAAAAATTACAGATCAAACAAATCATGAATAGAAAATATAATGGAAATATAAACATCAACAGTTACATATATTTTTCCTTTACATTAGCTGATTTTCCAATACAATTTCCTTTCGACTCCACTTTTTGTCATCAAGACTTCTAAAACTACAAAATTCACCTGCTTCAAATCCTGAATTAAAGAAAGCTTTATGTCTTATATTAAGGTCAGAATTTGGTCAATAACCCTGTAATGTTATTGGTCATTAAGACAACTTAAAGGCTAAAAGAATGAACATATGTTACACTGTCTATCTTAGATAATCCATTTTTAGTGCTGGTACTTGTCATTAGAAAATCTTTAGATGTTTTATAAATGGATTTACCTTTCTGTCTTTCCTTTGGTAGAGTCTCATTTAATTGACTAAATCATCTGTGATGACAAAGGAGAACCACATTGCTAAAATGGCCTTGATAAGGAACCTATGGTGATTCGCACTCAAGCTAGGGAATATATTTTGCTTGAACTCAGGCTGCAAAATCAAAAGGCAACCGACATTGGCTACATACTCATGATTATCCTATTGCTTCATCGACCAGGTATAAAGGAAATTAGCTCAAATTTTTAAGGCTAACCATGCTATCTGAATGGAGGAATGTCCCATTTTTTTCTGCCAAGATTCTGCTATCAAGATGTCTCCATACAGCTATTTTTTATTATAAATTTTTATGCAATACACTATTGTTTAATAGTCCTATCTCATATGTGGCAAAATTCAGAGAGTATTATTCAGGAAGTCAAATCAATCTTTTAATATAAATGCTTAACAATTCCTCTGACGGAGGTAAATCCTAAATAAAACAATAAACATACTCTACTCTGTATGAAAAATAAAAAAGGGTTTCTCCAAGAATTATTCCTACATTAATATATACCACACATTGACTCTAGATACTTAACTGTATAGAATTTAAAAGAGCAAAATTTCTAGTTCAAACTACTTAGTGAAATTTAAAAATTAAATTTTACTTAACTCTGATCTAAAAGCTGTCAGATAGGAAATGAAATCAGTGGTAATATTTTCAATTTGAAGTATTAATAACAACAACTGAAGTATTTCCTTACATGGGGGTGAAAAAAATCAGTGCTATTCAGTAGAATTTCTTGGAGTTACAGATACTAGTTAATGAAATCTGTAGTGCCCCTAAATCTAAATTCCTTTAGAGAAATCTAAAGGAATAAAAAGCAAGATAGATTGGCGGGGTAGGGGCTGCAGCATTTTCAGGGTGATCAGAAACAGTATACACAAAAACAAAGTTTTTCTGAAACAACTGATAATGTGTTGCTAGCATAAGACTCAAGAATCAAGTAACTTGAACAACCATATTTTATAACTGTAAAAGCCAAGTTAACTTAAAAATTAACTAACTGAAAATTCGTTTCACTAAAAGCTACTATCAGCCGGCAATAACATTGAATTCTGACCTTTGGTGTCAGCATCAGTTATTTGCTCTTTGGCTACTTCCTCTTCTTCTTCAGCTATCGCCTGGAAGATGGCAGTCAGGAAGAAAAAAAGCAATTCACATAGTGGGCCTTCACTGTCATTTCCTACAAGAGCTTCCTCTAACACTTCTGTGAATAAAATGTTTAAAATGAATTTAAAGTTCTGGTCATGTACTGAAAAAACAACTCCATTGGAATAATAAACATTTTAATCAACAACAGCCTGTGTAACTATTTTCTTAAGCGCTTATTTATCAAAGTAGAGCCAAATATTATTCAAGGCAAAATCAAAAATAATTTATAATGATTACAATACAATAAAATCATACGCCAAAATCACTGCATTCAAAGAAAGCCAAATTATTCTCAGTAGATCAGTATAATATTTCATCTAAGTTTAAATTTGAGATGTAAATTAAGGCATATATTAAAAATTATAATTTTACTTTAATTTGAATAACAATGCCAAAGATTTGTTATTGTTGTCCCACTGTTCTAAAGAGCTATGTAGGACATTACTGTTTACCAAGTAGTGCACATAAGAGGTAATCATCAACATTAGGTGTAATCCTAAAATTGTGTTCAAGTCATAAATGTTTCTTATCTAATTCAGCTAACCTAAACTTCTTACCTAAACCACCACTGTTCAGACTTCTTGATTTGTAAGGCACATGATTCATGCATCCCCTAGCTCATAGAGAAAAACTAAGGGAATGTGAAAGCCCTCCTGAAGAATATACTCTTCTTAAAATGAGACTGGCATTTTAATTCTGTCTGAGACTCTTTACTTGGATTTTAAGAAAATTATTTTGCTATTGGTCAGCTAAAAATCTAAAATGGGATCTAAAGCCCTTCTCATACTAATTTAGCTCTTATAAATGATGTAAATACAAAGTAATAGTATGTAAGTGCAGAGGCAGAATGGAATCACAAATTCAAGTTAGGCAACTTTAACTTGTGTCCAAACACGGCTGTCAATTTCTTCCCTTCCTGCACTTACATACCATGCCACCCTCAAGAAGCAGAGTCTATTCCTTCACCTCCTTGAAACCCAGCAGCCCTAACTAATGGAATATGGCAGAAGCAAGGCTTGCTAGTTCCAGGCCTGGCCTTTAAGAAAACTGGCAGTTTCTGTTTTCACCCTCTTGGAGCACTCAGCTGCCACATAAGAAGCGCAGGCTACTCTGATGGACTGGAACGCCACGTGGAGGAGCACCGAGGCACCAGGCATGTGTGTGAAGAAGCCATCTGAACATCTAGCCAGGTGACCCTTCTGTTGACTCCAGTCCCAGCTGCTGTCTGACTGTAATCACATGAAGGACCCCAAGACAGGACTGCACAGCTGGGTCCAGTGACTCCACAGAACTTTGAGAGAGAATAATTTGTTCTTTTAAGCCACTAATTTTAGGGTGAAATATAACACAGCAATAGCACTTGCCTAGAGTTACTCCCTCAGGAAACTCATCTTGAAGGTCAAAAAGCTCCCCAAATGCATTCAGGAACTCCAAAACCATCAGAGCATCACCAAAGATTTCAGGAGGTAGTCTAGTTTTCACTGGAGTTGGTTCTGGAAGTTCCTGCAAGATTAAACAATTTATCTAACTATTTGAACCAAGTACAGGAAATTGTAAAAGTCAGATATGATATACTCTTCACCAAATAAGAATTATTTTGTTTAAAGAATTATTTCATGTGGTTCTCAACCCTGGGTGTTTATCATAATCCCCTTTGGAACTTCAAAAATTATAGATGCTGTGGCTTTATTTCCGCTTTACTAAATCACAGTCTCTAGGGATGTTTTCCTTCATCAAACTAAGAACGTAACTTTAGGCTGAATTGTACTTCTGACAACATTTCCTAGTTAAGGGGGACTCCTAACCTAGATGCTGAGATCAAGGCATTAGCTGTGTCAATATGATCTTCAATGTGGTATTTTCCTTAGGATATGGAACAGAATTAACCCACCATCTATTGACTTAGAAATGGTTCCTTATAAACTGAGATGAATGAGTTTGGACTGGATACTTTGGTTTTTTCTGGAGATGGGCAGAATCTTTGTCTAGCAATCAAACTAAATGTATGCCTGGCCCCAGTGGTTACTGGACTACCAAGTTTAGCACAGATGACCAACTCTTTCCACAGAATAAGAATTATTATCAAAGCTTGTTATAAAATACTAACAATGCTACCTTGGAACTCTAAATATAAACATTTGCTTAATTGGCTATTTCCTCTGTTACACAGGTGTGTGAAATATCACATAACATGCTTATACCTTAAGATCATCACATTCCATATCTTCTCTAGGTTTACTCCACTGTTTTAAGTATTCCATATATTTTTTCTTTTCTTCACGCAATTTCTCTCTTTCCTAAAATAAAAGGTTAATAAAAATTCTTATAAGAAATTTATAAGGGGATTTCCCTGGTGGCACAGCGGCTAAGAATCCACCTGCCAATGTAGGGGACACGGGTTTGATTCCTGGCCCAGGAGGATTCCACGTGCCTCAGAGCAACTAGGCCTGCACACCACAATTACTGAGCCCACGCGCTGCAACTATTGAGGCCCGTGCGGCTAGAGCCCGTGCTACACAACAAGAGAGGCCACTGCAGTGAGAAGCCCACGCATCACAACGAAGAGTAGCCCCCGGTCACTGCAACTAGAGAAAGCCTGCATGCAGCAACAAAGACCCAAAGCAGCCAATTAAATAAATAAATAAATAAATAAATAAATAAATAAATTTATAAAAAAAATTTTATAAGGCAGCATCAGCATCACCTCAGAACTACTAAGAAATACAAATACTTGAGCGCTACCTAGACCTATTGAACCAGGAACTCTGGGGTTGGGACCCAGCAACTGATGTTTTAACAAGCACTTCTGGTGATTTTGATGCACATTAAAGTGTTAAAACCACTGATCAAAACAATGCCTACCTGACAGAACTGCTACAAAGATGAAAAGTATCCGACACATAGTAGCTCCTGGATAAATATTAATTCAATGTGACTCTGTCTATAGCAGTTCTCCCTCTACTTTCAATCAATTAGATCTTAACTAAAGAGGTAAGAAATTACTAGAGTACCTAAAATAAAACTTCCCCTTATATTTGTAATACATTTGTTTTCAAGATTCACTTAAACCTGCCTAACTGCCTAGAGACACACAGAGGGGACAGTAAGTAAAAGCAATATGAGAATACAATTGGTGGACTTTTCCCCCTCACTTGGTCTTTCGAAACACTTATTTCTTGGTGCTGGTATTTGAAACTGCAAGATAAATATTGACCTTAAAAGTCTCTAATAAAGCAGAATGTAAACAAAATATTTTATTATAATTATTTTCAATAAACCTATGTTAATGTACGTAATATATATATGTTTAATATACATTAATGTTCTCTTTCCTTGAAATTTAGTAATGCTGAAAGCAAACAGGTATACGTTTATTAAATTTAACATAAAACAACTAGATAGTTGCAGAACTTACTAACTGTGCTTTGAGTGGTCTGTTGAAATAAGCTCCCCCATCCCCCAAATAATTCTTGTAGGATGTAATAAGATGGGTATTTTTATTCACTGTTGCTAAGGGTACGCATAAGTACATTTGACAAACAAATACTATGTCCACCATGTACAGAAAGTTTTAAAAGTGTTCTTACCTTTTGACCTATCATTTTACTTCTACAAATTTATCCAGAGACACAAGCCAAAACCAGGAAAGACTCTGGTTCATAAATTTGAACAAAGTGTCATTATTTATGAGCAAAAATATGTAATTGCTTACCTATATCTATTTGATTTTTTTATATGCAATCACTAAAAATTTTTACTTGTTTAGTTTACTCAATACCATGATGGAATATTTATAATAATGTTAAATAAAAAATATATATATACAAAATTTTAAATGCTGGATCTTATTTTCCAAAGCCCAGAATAAAAACTAGAAATAATCAAAGCGTTAATGCTATCTCTAAATGTTACCACTTAGATTACAGATGGTTTTTTTTTCTTCATGTTTTCTACATTTTCTGGAGTAAACATGTATCAGACACTCCCCATCTCCACCAAAGGGCCTATGTGAAATAATGCAAGAAACATATGCAATTTAAATAAGCACTATGTGTAACATGATCACCTAGGCTCCTTCTGAATGTCCCAGAAAACCAATGATAATGACTGACTTCAGAAGGAACCAGCTATAGAATTCTCTAAGGGATATATACCACTGAAGATTATAATCAAAGATATGCTGAAAACCCTATTATCACAGATACCTTATTCTTCAAGAAGAATAAGAACAACGCAGTAATTCTAACTAATCATACATGATGCATTTTACTTTTGAAACTTTTACATATATTGTCTTCTCTAAATATGAAAGTCTAAATAATGAAAATAATCAACTTTAAAACTGTACTTTAGAAGAGGCTTTGAGATGTAAAGGCAGGCATATATGTTGAACCTTGAATCATTCACTAAATTTTCCAAAGCAAAAGGGAGATAAACCAATACTGCTTATCAGTGCTCTATGTACAACTATAAGTGTAAATGAAAGTGATGAAAGTACTGTATTTGAAAATTAACCATAAATTTAAATATATAAAGTACTATTTACTATTTGTGGAGAGCATAACTAATAAACTTGAATATACCTTTTCTCTTTCTATTTTAAGCCTCTCTTTTTCTTCTTTCTTCTTCAGTCTCTCTTCTTCAACAATTTTCTTCAATTCTTCCTTCTTTTTCTCTTTATCTTCCTTTTCTTTTTTCTTTGCCTCTAAGGCATCTGCTTTTTCCCTTTTTAATTTAGCCTTTTCAAAAGCTGTGGAGAAGGTCAAACTTAGAACTGTACACAGACAGAAAATAACACACTTTTTTTTTAATGTAACAAAAGAATCCCTGAAATATCTTAAGGTTAAATGAGATCAAGAGCGACCCACAGGGGTTGTAAATTCCTGGTGGGAGTCAGCAGGTGATTACAATGGGAAGAGCAAGTCGGCTGTGTTTAAGACAAACATATATCTGTCTTTGAAAGCCCTGCAACTGAAAGTGTGATCCTAAGACCAGCAGCAAGGTATCACCTTGTTAGAAGTGCAGAATCTCTTTTCCTACCCAGGCCTACTAATTTAGATTCTTCATTTTAATAAGATTTTCAAGTGATTCATGTGTACAGTCACATTTGGGAAACAATGTTTTAGAAGGCTGTAGGAATCAAACAAAAATGGCCCAAAACAGTTTGAAAGCCCTAGGAACTGCCAACTTATGCTTAATCTAGCATTAGGTCAGTTTAACAAGGGATATGTTATACCCCGAAATATTGTTTTAAGAGATAAACAGAGGTCTCATTTATCAAAGAAATTAATAGTAATGTGAGGGAAAAACTATGCTTAAGACAAACAAAAACAGAAATATGCCATTTTAAAAACATCCCCTACCTGGGCACAGAGAAACATTTTTTTCCTGTAACTAAACAGTTTTTGCAGAGAAAAAAGACGTTAAGAAGGCAGACAACAAATGAAGGTGAAGGAATTGGAGAACTAACATTTATTAAGCCTCTTCTGTTTGCCAAGACCTTTGGTATATCCTTTACATTGAAACTCACCTAGTGACTTCATTTCTTCTTGTTTCAAAAGTTTGTCTCTTTCTTTAGTAGCTTTGTTCCTATAACCTGCAATAGTCTGTTTATTAGCAATACTGTCCTCCTAAAAACAAAACAAAACAAGAAACTGAAGTTGTAGAA
Source organism: Hippopotamus amphibius kiboko (assembly GCF_030028045.1). Lineage (NCBI taxonomy): Eukaryota > Metazoa > Chordata > Mammalia > Artiodactyla > Hippopotamidae > Hippopotamus > Hippopotamus amphibius. Next base: position 162,005,502 of record NC_080187.1, on the reverse strand, counting down.
CCACAACTTTTACAAACTGATGATCTGCTTTGTTCTTACAGTAAAAATAAAAAACAAAAAAATTTAAAGACCTCATCAATTATAATTTTATACTAAGGTTTTATTCTAAAGTATAACTGAACGGTTAATAACTCTAATCACAGTACCATACAGAATGAGTTAATCCTATAGCTCTACAAATTAGTACCAAAACCTCCCAGGGAAAACAACCAGTAATATATATGGGGAGTCTTAAAAATATGCATTAGAAAAACAAAAAAATCTTCCAGGATACTTTATAAACTAGATGGCATAGACATCAAATAAGAAGGACAGAGAAAAGACATGTGAGACATTCTTGTAGTCAATGTTAAACAAGTCAGAAGTTTATTTTTACTTTATTTCTTGGGAGATTAAGGTCTCTAGCCTGCTTAATTTTGATATTATCATCTCTTATCTTTTAAATGATCTTCACATTTCAATTCCATAACTTATTCCCTGTATTTCATTCTGCTTTATATTTTAGTAATTGCTTATAGGCTTGCTTCCACTTCGGTACACAATCCCTGTGGCATGAGAATCGTGTCTGATCACACCTGAAACTTCTACAAGCCTCACTGCTAAGCAGTTATCAACATACAGTATATACCTTTTTTGTGTGTGAAGGAATGTGTTTCTTCATACAGGCTACAGGGGTGAAGGGAGCCAAACCCTACTCTTAATTTTGCTTAGTTTTATTAAGAGCTACAATGTCGTTTTTATCTATTTTTTACTTACCTGACTAACAGTTACTCGTTTGGGAGGTCTCCCTCTTCTTCTGTTAGTAGTGGTGCTGAAGATAAATGTGGGTGGGTCATCAGGGAAGAAATAAGAAAAATCTTGTTCTGCTATTTTATATGTTGAAAGAGATGATGCCTTCATTAAAAAAAGACATAGGGTACAATAGTAACACATTAGTAAATCATATATGTTGATAGATATGCTATCTAACATCATGATTACTGTAAAGACCATGTCAAAAACATTAGAATTTATGTTTATTATGGAGCAATATACACTTTATTTCTTGATCCTTTTAAAAACTATATAATTATTCAGCATTACCATAAAGAAAACCATAATTCAAAGGATTGCTTCACCATAAAATACTCAAGAATACTTCCACTGTTTCCTGAATTCTAAAACTTTCTCAAAATTACACTTATTTTATTTTTTTAGAATTTATTATTTATTTACTTATTTGGTTGTGCTGGGTCTTAGTTGCAGGAGACAGGCTCCTTAGTTGTGGCTTGTGGGCTCCTTAATTGCAGCATGTGAACTCTTAGTTGCGGCATGCATGTGGGATTTAGTTTCCTGACCAGGGATCGATCCCAGGTCCCCTGCACTGGGAACTCCAACTCTACCTTACGTGTTTTCAAGTTCTTATACTTCATCCACTGTAAATTTTAATGTCTGTCTATTTTTCTAATGGGGTGCTTATGCTTTATAATTGATTTGAGCTCTTCACTGTACTCACTGAAAGTATTTTTCCTCCAGCACATGCCCTTGAAGTCTATTCATGAGATTTTTAAACCTACATAAGTCCATATTGTCAAATCAATCTCATCTTTGGTATTTCTTTTCTATTGCTCCTCCTTAGTACTTTTAGCGTAAATAACATTAACATTTATTTCATGCCTTTTTTTTTTCTTTGAATTAGACCCAACTTCATTTTTCCAAATAGTTAACCAAGTGTCCCAGTTCTATTTATTAAATAATCTATCTTGGTCTCTAGAGATTTGAAATGCTACTTTTCACACAGAGTAAACTCACATATTCTTTTTCTTCATATCTTTTCTTTCGATGTAACATTTACATATGCTGAAATGCACAAATCTTAAGCATACAGTAGCTGATTTTTTTTAAATGAGAACTTTAACTTATTTATTTTTAATTTATTGGCTGCACTGAGTCTTTGTTACTGCATGCAGGCTTTCTCTAGTTGCGGCGAGCAGGGGCTACTCTTCGTTGTGGTGCATGGGCTTCTCATTGCAGTGGCTTCTCTTGTTGCAGAGCACAGGCTCTAGGTGTGCAGGCTTCAGTAGTTGTGGCATGCGGGCTCAATAGTTGTGGCTCTCGGGTTCTAGAGCTCAGGCTCAGTAGTTGTGGTGCACAGCCTTAGTTGCTCCATGGCATGTGGGATCTTCCCGGACCAGGGATTGAATCCATGTCCCCTGCATTGGAGGGGAGGATTCTTAACCACTGTGCCACGAGGGAAGTCCCTGATCTTTTTTTTTTTAGTATTTATTTATTTATTTGGTTGTGCTGGGTCTTAGTTGCAGCTCTAGGGCTTCTTAGTTGTGGCATGTGAACTCTTAGTTGCGGCATGCATGTGGGATCTCGTTCCCTGACCAGGGATAGAACCTGGGCCCCCTGCACTGGGAGAGCAGAGTCTTAACCAAAGTGCCACCAGGGAAGTCCCCAGTAGCTGATTTTTGACATAAGCATACATCTCTCTAACCTATTCTATTGCTTTTTCACTTAGATAGTGTCTCTCTCCCAATATGAGCTAAATATATCTAATTTTTAAAAATCAGTTTTAAGTTTTATCATTTAACTTTTTACTTAATGTACAATGTGAGGTTTCTAAACTTTATTTCTTCCCTCTGAATGGTTATAAATATAATCTATCTCCTTAGTAGTGGTCTCTGAGATTCTTTTTTATTATATATATTTGTTTTCCTATCTAGTAGAATCTATTTTAGCCTTGTTCTTTGAATCTGTTTTTGTGAGCCAGCACTAAACTGTCAGAAAACTCTAGTTGCCCTACCCCCATTAACGTTTTTTTTTTTTTTTTTTGGCGACATGGCTTGTAGGATTTTAGTTCCCCAATCAGGGATCAAACCTATACCCCCAGCAGTGGAAGGGCAGAGTCCTAACCACTGGACTGCCAGGGAATTCCCCCCATAACTTTCCTTTCTCCAAGTTTTCCATCTATTCTTACCTGTCTTGGCTGATCTTTTTTATACAAGGAAAACAGTAGAAGTACCTGAGCCACCTAGCAGTTCTAGCAACTGCAAAAAACAGTATTATATCGAATGAAATACAAAGAAAATTACTAAAAACGAGCTCCAGATAAAAAGAGAGCTATTTTCAACCAACTTTGGAGTAACATTTCGGCAATGTTACAATTTTATAACATTATTCATTTTTCTCTCTTTCCAACAAATAATATCACTGTTCTGATTACCTTAATTTTAATGACTCCATCTTGTGGTTCACAGTGTTGCTTCAGAAAAAGCTTTAGTTTATCACGAGAAAATAGGTGTTTTCTCCGGCTACAAGGGGAAAAGGAGGAGAAAGAAGAAAGTGTTAAAGAATTTTATCTGAACTCCATAATCTCTTTGAATCCATAACCTCAATTTCAAGCCTAGGAAAAGAGGAACATTTCATTTTCTAATAGAATTTATGTAGAAGTTATGAGAAACTTTATATAGAAGTATTTATGTAGACTGTTATGGGGACTTCCCTGCTGGCCCAGTGGGTGAGACTCCACGTTCCCAATGCATGGGGCCCAGGTTTAATCCCTGGTCAGGGAACTAGATCCCACAGGCATACTGCAACTAAGAGTCCACATGCCACAACTAAACATGCTGTAATGAAGATCCTGCATGCCGTAACTAAGACCTGGTGCAGCCAAAATAAGTAAATAAATAGTTTTTTTTTTTTTTAAAGAATGTTATAACTTCCACTTGAGTGGATTAATCATAGAAGTCCATTACAAAAATAGCATATGTATTTGTTGCTTAGGAACCACTTAGAAATCAATAAACCTCAAGGAAAATATACTACACAGAGTAAACCAAAATCATATGATCATCCCTACAAGTATCACCATTAAAATTCTTAGCATAATTAAAATTCATAGACTACCAGATATCACACAGTACTATGTAAATCAATATTCACATGGATATTGTGAATAGAACTGAACATGGGTTTTATCAAATTCTAAAATATTTTGTATTTAAACTTCATATGGCAGCCAACAAATTCATGGGATTAAAATTAAAGAGTTAAAATTATTAAGATTCTAAAAATATACTATTTTTCATTTTTCCTTGCCCCCAAATTCAAAAACAGCAACCACAATAGTGCCACCACCACATACAGAGCAAAACAAAAAAAATAAACAACACATAAGTATTTCTGGAAAGGTTCTGGAAAGAAAGCAAATGTTTCAACTGAATTTAAGGTACTGCTTTCAAGAAAAAGCCAAGGGGACTTCCCTGGTGGTGCAGTGGTTAAGAATCTACCTGCCAATGCAGGGGACACGGGTTCAAGCTCTGGTCCAGGAAAATCCCACATGCCGCAGAGCAACTAAGCCCGTGAGCCACAACTACTGAGCCTGAGCTCTAGAGCTCACAAGCCACAACTACTGAACCCACGTGCTGCAACTACTGAAACCTGCGCACCTAGAGCCCGTGCTCCACAAGAGAAGCCATCACATTGAGAAGCCCACGCACTGTAATGAAGAGTAGCCCCCACTCTCTGCAACTAGAGAAGGCCCTCATATAGCAATGAACACCCAACATAGCCAATAAATACATTAATTAATTAAAAAAGAAAAGAAAAAGCCAAGTTAAAAGCTGCTATGAGTAAACAAACAATACAGAAGTTCTTAAGTAGTGGCCCTCTCCAAAATACATATTCTTTTCCTAAACTATAGGAAGGGCTATATGAATAAAAGGATCTTAAAAAGGATGTCAGCACCATATAGTAGCTGAGAAGGAGAAGGTAATTATCTTTTGACTACTGACTAAATATACTAGTCCTCAAGAAATGTATTGTCCTACATGGCACCTGTTAGTCATATTTTTTTAAATAAAATTAAAAACCTCAGTTTCTCACTATTACTAGCCACATTTTCACCATACTGGACAGCACACATATAACCTTTCTATCACTGCAGAAAGTTCTACTTGTCAGAGCTACTCTATCATATCAAGTCTTCCTTACAGGAGAATTACCATCTCTTTATTATAGGAATAGTATTACCTTTTGATGCTAACAGAGCTGCAAGTCATTTAAGTCTTCTATTATCAACTATAACTTTCTCACCTTATAATTCTTTCCCTCACCAATTAAGAATAAAACGAGTTAATAAGATTGTAACCAAGATCTAATAGAATTATACTTAAAATGTAAGTCAAAAAGTAAATAGAAAAGTGAAAAATATTAAATAGGGAATTACATTATATAAAAAACATATCTTAAACTAAAAGCAAAGAAAAAAAGGAAAAAACAATAAGGAAAACATTAGTTGTCTCAACTATTCACTAGCCCATAAACTGAATAAATTCAAAAGGTTGAATAATTCATGAGCATTATCTTGGAAATGCTATTTTCAATATACAATAAAGTGAAGAATGCTCCAGAGAGCTTACATTAACGATAGGCCCCTCAAAAACAGTTTATAGAAAGCAATATACCTGACTCAGGATCCACTCAATACTATCATCACTTTTCTTTGGACTCATGAGTATATGGGGGGGTGGTAACAGGGATGAGAGAATAAGTAAAATTATTGTACATCAAAGAAAATGCAAGACTGATTCTTAGGTGTCAAGTTGAGAGTTGGCTGATAATGTCAACTACTTACTATCAGGTGACTAAGGGCCTAACCTCAACAGGCAACAATAGGGATTTTCCTAAAATACATCAATGTAACTTAGAGCCGTTCTTTTAAATGTTAACCATTCACTACCTATTTTTATTTTTAATTTTTTAATTTTATTGAAGTATAGTTGATTTACAAGGTTGTGTTAATATCTGCTGTACAGCAAAGTGATTCAGTTATACATACATACATATATATATATATACACATTCTTTTTCATATTCTTTTCCATTATGGTTTATCACAGGATATTAAATATAGTTCCCTGTGCTATACAGTAGGACTTTGTTGCTTACCCATTCTATACATAATAGCTTGCATACTTATCCCAAACTCCCAATCCATTCCTTGTAGATAAATTCATTTGTATCATATTTCAGATTCTACATATAAGTGATATCACATGATGTTTGTCTTTCTCTGTTGACTTAATTCACTTAGTATGATAATCTTCAGGTCCATCCATGTTGCTACAAATGGCATTATTTCATTCTCTTTTATGGCTGAGTAATATTCCATTGTATATATATACCACATCTTCTTTATCCATTTATCTATTGGTAGATATTTAGGTTGTTTCATGACTACTTCTCTTCTTTGATTAGGTCTCAAACAGGAATTTTTAAAGATACTCATTTTTTATTACTTAACTTCCTTAGAAATGGGGAGAAACCGATCAGACATTTGTGTCTAATGAACAAAATATTACAAATGTGACACTTCTAAGCAGCTATGAAAATTGAGTTCTCCTACAAGAAGTACTTCATAAATAGAATCCTTCTTAATTTTTCAGATGTGAAGACTATTTGGGGTTAGTTACTAAAGTAAACAAAGGGCTCATGGTTCATTAGGATTCACATTATCAGTCTATGAGCATATAAATATACATTTATTTTAAAAAGGGAAGCAATTACCCATTTGTTCCACATCAAATCTCAATTGAACATAATTTTTCTACTTTAAGCCAGCACAGAGAAGATATGGAATTTTACCTGATTTGTGTTGCTTTAACAATAGCACACTCGTACAATTCTTTTTTAGTGGGTTGCACCTTGTACTTGAATAATAAGGGATCAACTGCATCTTTTTTCTTCCTAAAAAGAGCAAAGACACAAATAAGTTAATAATTTGTTTGGAAACATAATATTTTAAATGAAATCTAGTTTCTAAGAACATACTATAACAGAATCTAATACATTTTTAATTATGATTTTATAATATATATTTATAATATATAAAATATATATTTATAATATATAAAAATATATATTTATAATATAAAATATATAAAAACTGATATGTCTCACTATTTTTATTAGTCCAAATAGTAAAAAGCATTGCTTTATGTTAGGTACGTACTTTAATTACTCATTCAATAAATTTTCCTTGGGTGAAGAAATTAACTCCAGATGAATAAGCAGACTACCCAGTTTATATTAGATAAATTCATAAATAAACAAATAGCTCTTGGATATACTTTTAAACTCTTTTCTTCATAGCTATGTAATCTAAGAGCAAAAGTGGAGATAATGTAGTTTACCCTGTTTCAAGAACTAGCAAAAAGGCTATACATTTAATTCCCACCTTCATCAATTTCTCATTTTTTTCTTCCCTTTGAGGGTACAGTCATTCATTTTTCTATCCACTCACTAAATAGTTAAGAGCCTACAATGTGCCAAATACTAAACAATAAGGATTCAGTGGTGAACAAAATAAAAATACAGTGGGCAAACAAAATACACAACAGGGTAGATGGAAAGTGCGATGAAGGGAATAGAGTGCAGAGTGAAAGGTCTCTATTTCATATAGGGTGATGGTCTCTGATAAATTAACCAAGTAGGCCTTCCAAGAAGTTGACACTGAAGCAGAGATCAGAAAAAAATGAGGGAACAACCCATGAGAAAAATCTTGGGTAAATGAGTTTTTAAAGGAAGAGACAAAAGAGTATGTAAAGGTCCTGAGGGAGAAGCATGCATGGTTTGTACAAGAAGCAGAATAAACAGGGAGAAAAAGAAGAAGGTTCAATCAGAAAGATAGCAGCAGGGCCAGATTATGGGTCATTAAGGGCTTTAAACTTTACTCTGAATAAAGACACCAGAGGATTCTGAATAACGGGGTGATGATTTCACTTACACTTCAGAAGGGTCATTCTGCCAATGAGGGGACCAGAATGCAAACAGGGATATCAGTTAGAAAGCTAATGCAATAAACAAGTGAGAAAAACGTTGGCAGTACAGACTAAGTGGATAGTGGTGGCAGTAGAGAGAAGCGGTTAGGTTCTGGAAAAGCTGCCTCTGTGAATGCAAGCGTATATGTAAAGGGGATATAAGTGGAGGTTATAGAGAAGAAAATGATATGAAAGGATGATAAAGAGAAGCATTGGGCAAAGAAAATAAGATATAGTCAAAGTGATATAAATATAGTACACACACTGCCGACAGTGCCAATCTATATGGATTTATATGATTCTTCTCCAAGAGCACTCGGCTGACCAAAGCTGTCAACTGACTAAATTTCAAAAAGTTAAGTTTCTTTACTATACACACCATAAAGTGAATAATAAAGTAGAGAATGAATTCTCCCAAGTAAATAAAAGAGGACTGTATAAGTGTAACTGAATGAAGTGAGCTTCAATTGCTCTTGAGCAACTGACGAGAATTAACTAGAAAAAAAAAAGAATTAACTAGAGAAGTTTCATTTTGCAAATTCTAACGTGTTGTTGAACATTGTTTAGATGCATAGCATACCAGTGTATGACTAGAAAGGAAGAAGAAAAAATTATTTCAATGGGATGTTAGTACCCAACCTGACATACATACACACATACACACTTACTTGCTTATTTATTTCTGTATGCATGCATGCCACGCCACGTGGCCTGTGGGATCTTAGTTCCCCGACCAGGGACTGGACCCGGGCCCTCGGCAGTGAAAGCATGGACAGCCAGGGAATTCATACATTTAAAAAGTTAATAAAAATCACTCACCCATTTTGAAAAGGACTGTCTTGTGTTTCTGAATCGTCGCTATCACTGATGATAATGGTTTCTCCATCTATATTGCTGACATGTCCATTAGCAAAACCGTTTTGGTGTGAGGGAGGGAGGACTTCCAAAATCCTACACTGTAACCTAAAAGAAAATGATACATTTAAAAATGCAAAACATCTGATACTTTATAATCAAACATTTCAGAGCAATCTATTTTGAACAGGTGAAAAGCAATTTTGTAGAAACTATGGTTAATTAATATAACTATGGCTGATTAATATTAAATATGGCAATTTAATAAGAAAGAAAATCTGTAACATACAATTTAAGTAAAGGTTAGCTACAGTTTAAAACAATACTATTTTAAAAGTCAATTTATCAAGATTCTTAGCAATTATATTCATCACTAAAGTTACTGTTTAGAAAATCAAATACTTGGCATAATATCTCATTATACAGATTAAGCCTTACAAGACTTTTTCAAAGCATTCAATATTTTAAATTCTAAAATTCTCCTTATCATAACCATTTTAATTCTCACTGTAATTTAAAAAAAATTTTTTTTGATGTGGACCATTTTTAAAGTCTATATTAAATTTGTTACAACACTGCTTCTATTTAATGTTTTGGTTTTTTGGCCAGGAGGCATGTGGGATCTTAGCTCCCTGACCGGGGATGGAACTCACACCCCGTGCACTGGAAGGTGAAGTCTTAAGCCCTGGACCACCAGGGAAGTCCCTTCATTGTAACTTTTATTGTGATTTCTGATGTCTGGAAAGCCTCCTATTCACTAACTCTACCATATTTTGCCTTCCCTTACCTCTGCCTGCTGTATAGATTTTACACGCTGCAATTTTAGACTCACTCACAACAACTGAAATATTCCCCAATCTCATTTTTATTGTGCCAATTTTCAATTGATAAATAAATGTGGTATGGCCATACAATGGAACATTATTCAGCAAAAAGAACAGGAATGGAATACTGATGCATGCTGTAGTATGGATGAACCTTTAAAACATTATGGTAAATTAAAGAAACCAGAGAGAAAAGGCCATATAATATATAATTCCATTTACATGACATATCCAGAATAGGGAAATACACAGAGACAGAAAGTAGATGAGTGGTTGCAAGGAACCTGGAGGTAAGGGGTTATAGGGAGAGGTGAGAAAGGAGACTAAAGGGCAGTGCCTGCTAATGAGTGTGGGCTTCCTTTTGGGGGTGTTAAAAATGCTCTAAAAGACACAGATGTAGAGAACAAACATATGGACACCAAGTGGGGAAAGCGGGGAGGGTTGGAGGGGAATGAATTGGGAGATTGGGATACCAAATAGTACACTCTAAATATATGCAGTTTATTGCATATTAACTGTATCTCAATAAAAGTTCTTTAAAAAAATGCTCTAAAATTAGTTTGTAGTGATGGTTGTACAACTCTATGAATATACCAAAAGCCACTGAACTGTATGCTTTATTTTTTTAAGATAATTTTAAAAAATTTCTTCATTTATTTTATTTATTTGGCTGCGTCAGCTCTTAGCTGTGGCACGTGGGATCTTCATTGAGGCATGCGGGATCTTTTGTTTGTGGTGCTTTGTGGTGCATGGGCTCAGCAGCTACAGCATGTGGGCTTAGTTGCCCTGTGGCATGTGGGATCTTAGTTACCTGACCAGGGATGGAATCTGTGTCCCCTGCATTGGAAGGCGAATTCTTAACCACTGGACCACCATTAAAGTCCCCTGAACTATATACTTTAAATGGGTGAATTTTACGGTATGTGAAATATACCTTAAGTTATACTTAAAAAAAGAAAAGAGTCACAAGTAATAGCAGGGTATAGTGGGGACTTAAAAAAGAAAAAGAGAGAGCATTTCTGGAATTATAGCTATGGCACCTCTACAACTCTCAGGCAATCCAGGGGTTTTTCTAATAACTAAGAATATATTAAACATATATACACCTACCAATGGGATAAATCCCTATTCTCTGAGAAAAAGAGACAATCTGCTCACTGTATCATTCATTTGGTTACCCCATATCATAAACAAGTTCTGATATATTGTGGGGATTCTTAAGACTGCCTGTCCATTCAGCCCTCCTCTTCTAGGAACTTCAGTCTCTCCATATTCCCTCTTCTTCCACATGATAGTAGAAGAGTTGACATGCTCCCACAAGACCCTGGCCACAGTCAGTTGCTGCCGGGTGGGCACCTTTTTGCTGAGCCAATACATCTTTTCCAAGATTTAAACACTTGCAATCTAGAAAGTAAAAATCAGTCCCTCTCCCATCATGGAATCTGTTAAGATATAAATTCTAGTGCTGTCGGCAGCCATGTTTTCTGCCATGTGGAACAGGCTGCTGAGCAGTGAGAGAAGAGAGGAGAGAGGGCAAGGGTACTAGAGGCAATTTGTTCTCTTATTCCTGTTCCTCAGACTTAGCTGCACCTTGCCCGATCTCAAGTTTAGCTGTTTAATCTTTCCTTTGATTCAATAAACTAATAATCTGCCCTTTTGCCTAGATGCTTTCAAAAGAAATTTCCGCATTTACAGCCAAAACAGAATGATACAATTCCATAAAGACAAATAGTATATTTAGAGCTGATTCATTCTGGGAAGCTGGTGGATTTTTATAAGATAATTGCACTTATTTTCATTAGTGCACATTTTAGCATACGCTTGTTTATATTCTCCTTTAGGAGAATATCTTTAGCCTCCCCAACAAAGTCTAATATTGCTATTAGGCACAGAGAAAAATCAGGACCATGGATTTCCTGCTAGGAACTCTGCACTATACACAAATAGAAGAAAGCAACTGGGAGATAGGATCAAGATGGCGGAGTAGGAGGACGTGCACTCACTCCCTCTTGCAAGAGCACTGGAATTACAGCTAACTGCTGAACAATCATCAACAGAAAGACACTGGAACTCACCAAAAAAGACACCCCACATCCAGAGACAAAGGAGAAAGCTTCAATGAGACAGTAGGAGGGGCGAATCACATTAAAATCAAATCCCACAAATGCTGGGTGGGTGACTCACAAGCTGGAGAACAGTTATACCGCAGAAGTCCACCCACTAAAGTGAGGGTTCTGAGCCCCACGTCAGGCTTCCCAACCTGGGAGTCCAGCAACGGGAGGAGGAATCCCCAGAGAATCAGACTTTGAAAGCCAGCAAGATTTGATTGTAGGACCTCCACAGGACTGGGGGAAATGGAGACTCCACTCTTGGCGGGCACACACAAAAAAGTGGGGGAAGGAGCAGTGACCCCATAGGAGACTGAACCAGACCTACCTGCTGGTGTTGGGGGGTTGCCTGCAGAGGTCGGGGATGGCTGTGGCTCACCAAGGAGACAGGGGAACTGCCAGCAGGGGTTCTGGGAAGTGCTCATTGGTGTGAGCCTTCCCAGAGTCTGCCATTAGCCCCACCAAAGAGCCTGTGGGCTACAGTGCTAGGTGGCCTCAGGCCAAACCACCAACAGGGTGGGAACACAGCCCCACCCATTGGCAGACAAGCATATTAAAGTCTTACTGAGTTCCGCCCACCCACCCCTACCCACCATCAGTCCCTCCCATCAGGAAGCACCCATGAGCCTCCTAGATAGCTTCCTCCACAAGAGGGCAGACAGCAGTATCAAGCACTATTAGCAGTATTTCATGTTGTGGAACTGAAAACCACAGCCACAGAAAGAGAAAATGAAAAAGCAGAGGACTTTGTACCAGATGAACGGACAAGATAAAACCCCAGAAAAATGACTAAATGGAGAGGAGATAGGCACTCTTCCAGAAAAAGAATTCAGAATAATGATAGTGAAGATGATCCAGGACTTTGAAAAAAGACTGGATGCAAAGACCGAAAAGTTTACCAAAGACCTAGAAGAACTAAACAGCAAACAAACAGAGATATGCAACACAATAACTGAATGAAAAATACACTAGAAGGAACCAATAGCAGATTAACTGAGGCAGAAGGGCGAATAAGTGACCTGGAAGACAGAATGGTGATCATCACTGATGCAGAAAAGAATAAAGAAAAAAGAATGAAAAGAACTGAAGACAGCCTAAGAGACCTCTGGGACAATGTTAAACACACCAACATTCACATTATAGGGGTCCCAGAAGGAGAAGGGAGAAAGGACCCAAGAAAATAATGGAAGAGATTATAGTTGAAAACTTCCCTAACATGGGAAAGAAAACAGCTACCCAAGTCCAGGCAGCACAGAGAGTCCCAGGCAGGATAAACCCAAGGAGAAACACACCAAGACATATAGTAGTCAAGTTGACAAAAATGAAAGACAGAGAAAAGTTATTAAAAGCAACAAGGGAAAAATGACAAATAACATACAAGGGAACTCCCATAAGGGTAACAGCTGATTTCTCAGCAGAAACTCTGCAAGCCAGAAGGGAGTGGCATGATATATTTCAAGTGATGAAAGGGAAGAATACTCTGCCCAGCAAGGATCTCATTCAGATTTGAAGGAGAAATCAAAAGCTTTACAGACCAGCAACAGCTAAGAGAGTTCAGCACCACCAAGCCAGCCCTACAACAAATGCTAAAGGAACTTCTCTAAGGGGAAACATAAGAGAAGAAAAGGACCTACAAAAGCAAAAACAAAACAATTAAGAAAATGGTCATAGGAACATACATATCTATACTTACCTTGAATGTAAATGGACTAAATGCACCAACCAAAAGACACAGACTGGCTGAATGGATACAAAAACAAGTCCCATATATATGCTGTCTACAAGAGACCCACTTCAGACCTAGGGACACATATAGACTCAAAGTGCGGGGATGGAAAAAGATATTCCATGCAAATGGAAATCAAAAGAAAGCTGGAGTAGCGATACTCATATCAGATAAAATAGACTTTAAAATTAAAAATGTTCCAAGAGACAAGAAAGGACATTTCATAAAGATCAAGGGATCCATCCAAGAAGAGGAGATAACAATTATAAATATATATGCACCTAATATAGGAGCACCTCAATACATAATGCAAATGCTAACAACTATGAAAGAGGAAATCGACAGGAACACAATCATAGTGGGGGACTTTAACACCCCACTTACACCAATGGACAGATCATCCAGACAGAAAATTAATAAGGAAACACAAGCTTTAAATGACACAATAAATCAGCTGGATTTAATAGATATCTATAGGACATTACATCCAAAAACAGCAGATTACATGTTCTTCTCAAGTGCACATGGAACATTCTCCAGGATAGATCACATTTTGGGTCATAAATCAAGCCTTGATAAATTCAAGAAAACTGAGATTGTATCAAGCATCTTTTCCAACCACAATGCTATGAGATTAGAAATAAATTACTGGAAAAAAACTGTAAAAAACACAAAAACAATATGCTACTAAATAACCAAAAGATCACTGAAGAAATCAAAGAGGAAATCAAAAAATACCTAGAGACAAATGACAATGAAAACGCAACGATCCAAAACCTATGGGATGCAGCAAAGGCAGTTCTAAGAGGGAAGTTTATAGCAATACAATCCTACCTCAAGAAACAAGAAAAATCCCAAATAAACAATCTAAACTTACACCTAAAGAAACTAGAGAAAGAAGAGCAAACAAAACCCAAAGTTAGTAGACAAACTGGGACATTTGTAGAGACATGGATGGACCTAGAGACTGTTATAGAGTGAAATGAGTCAGGAAGAGAAAACCAAATATCGTATATTAACACATATATGTGGACTACAGAAAAATGGTACAAATCACCCAGTTTGCAAGGCAGAAATGGAGACACAGATGTAGAGAACAAACAAATGGACACCAAGTGGGGAAAGCAGGGAGGGTTGGGGGGGCATGAATTGGGAGATTGCAATATCAAACTGTATACTCGAAATATATGCTGTTTATTGTCTGTTAACTGCATCTCAATAAAAGTTCTTAAAAAAAACTTATACCACAAAAAAAAAAAAAAAAAAAGGAAGAAGAAGAAGAAGAAAGCAACTGGCTCCACAGCACCCTGACGTTTAAGAATCAACAAAATGTAGACTATGTGGGTGAATGCAAAACTCTCAAAGCATCTTATCTTCCTCCCTCAACTCATTTCCTCTCACTCTGAGACTTACATGCATTCAATTAAAAGTATCATATATGACTCCTTAATAATTTGCTCCTAAAAAAGAACTGAGAAAAGAGAGAAAACACTCAAATTACTAAAACCAGAGTGAAAGTTAGGAAAGATTATAAGAGAATACCATGGACAACAGTACGCTGACAAACTGGATAACCTAGATGACATGGACAAATTCTTAGAAACACACAAATTAACTCAAGAAGAAATATAAAATCTACATGGATCTGTAACTATTAAGAGGGTTAAATCAGTAATCAAAAACATCCCAACAAAGAAAAGCCCAGGACCACACGGCTTCACTGGTAAGTTGTACCAAACTTTCAAAGAATTAATACCAATTCTCCTTAAAACCTTCCAAAAGACTAAAAAGGAGAAAACAGTTCTTAACTCATTCCATAAGGGCAGCACTACCCTGATTGACAAGGCAGATAAAGACATGCCAAAACATATAAAGAACGCTTAAGACTTAAAAAAAAAATTCAATTTAAAAATAGGCTAAGGACCTAAATAGACATTTCTCCAAAAAGGATACAAATGGCAACAAGCACATGCAAAAATGCACAGCATCATTAGTCATAAAGGAAATGCAAAATAAAAACTGCAATGAGATACCATTTCATACCCCTAAGATTCCTATTATTTTTTTAAAAATGGAAAATTAAGAGTGTTGGGGAGGATATAAAGAAACTGGAACCCTCATGCATTACTGGTAGGAATGTAAAAATGATGCAGCTGCTGTGGAAAACAATATGAGGGTTCCTAAAAAAATTAAACATAGAATTATCATACGACCCAGCAATTCCTCTTCTATGTATATATCCAAAAAAACTGAAAATAGGAACTCAACAGATACTTGTACACCAGTGTTCATAATGACTTTATTCATAACAGCCAAAAGGTAGAAACGACTCAAGTATCTATCAACAAGTCAACAGATTAAAAAATGTGGTATACACATATACAATGGAATAGTATTCATAAAATAGGGATGAAATTCTGATACATGCTACAACACAGATGAACCTTGAAAACATGCTCAGTGAAATAAGCCAAATACACAAAAAAACCAAATATTGTTATGAATCCACTTATATGAAGTATCTAGAATAGGCAAATTCATGGAGACATAAAGTAAAATAAAGGTTACCAGGGGCAGGAAGGAGGGAGAAATGGGGAGTTATTGCTTAATTGGACCAGAGTTTCTGTTTGGGATGATGAAAAAGTCCTTGAAATAGCAGTGATGATTACACAACACTGTGAATGTAGTTAATGCCACTTAATTATACACTTAAAAATGATTACAATGCTAAAGTTTATGTTTATTTACCACAATTTAAAAACAAGCAAACAAACTTTTTTTGTCCTAACAGTAAAGCTGAAGAAGGCCCAATTACCAAGCCTACATTAGTAGCAAATGGAAATGGTTTCAAAAGAACTGCAGGCTAACTTTTGCCACTGGCTGATAGAAATAAACCAGTGTTTCAAAAAAGGAACAGCTACAGGAAATTATGTAGTCTAATGGTTAAAAGGTTCTGTAATTTAGTGACATGAATTGCACAAAAATAAGCAAGGAATCAAATGGACCCACTTTAGAAAGGCCTAGGTATGATATCCACGGATCACACGACTCAGGGTTCCATGAGGTGATAAAGGAAGCTTTTCAGTGAACCTGTGACAAGGTTCTTCAAGTTAGAAAAAGAGATGTTTTCATTCAGCAGAGTCCAGGTGAGTGCTCCTGAATGGCAGCAGTGGTTGCCATCAGGGAAAAAGTAAACGGGTTTATGCGGGGCACAGGAACAGTTGGTGTGGTGCCTCAAATGGCCTGACAGTCCATTGAAGGGAATAGTCTATGATTCCTGTAGGGCCCACACAGCTACAATAGTTTAAGAACGAATTCATTTAAAACTAACATAAAATTGACAGAAATATAATTTCTTGATAAAGGAATAAGGGAGAAGGAAACCAGTACAGCTTAGAGACATTGCCTATAAATGTTGTAAATGTTTTATATATAAGTTATACTAGTTATTATCAATGCTACTATTAACTTTGCACCACACCCAAACCACAGGTCAATTCTTGCTAATCTAATCAAGGCTTGGCCTCTCATTGGTGCTTAGCTAAACTTCAGTTAACTGCAAGATGTCAAGTCAATGCGTTCTAGTAGATTTTCAAAGAGACTTAGTCTATGTTTTTCAAATCCACTTGCTACAATTTCTTGGTTCTAGGAGTCCAAAGAAGATTGGGATATAAAAAAGGTTAAAGAATCACGAATTAAGACCCAGCTAGTGGGTCTTGGAGAGTACAGAAACTCTAAATTAAAGTTATGCTCCATTATTTGAGGACACAGTGGAGGCTGACAATCAAAAGATGGTCCTTATTATTATTAGAGTTCCTGTGTGCCAGATAAGTACATAACTTACACATATTTCCTTCCTCATAACAACTCTGCAAGGTACACATTTTTCAGTAGATGAAATTCAGGGTCAGAGAAGTTAAATCATTTGCTTATGGTCATACAACCAATAATGGTACAACCAAAACTTTAACTATTTGACTCTGAAGCCCATATATTTTCTAATCTTCTAATTACTGGAGTTGAGGGAGAATACAACACTATATTGACCCAAGGGTATTTCAGAGCTTTAAGCCCAGGTAGTCAAGAGGCACTTTTGGAGCCTCTCTGAAACATGTTTCAGAGTGAAAGCAAGTCTGTGGAACAGCAGCAAGCACACAATGAAGATATAGCAGACGTTAGCCATAAATTTCTAATAGTGACCAGCTAAACATGGAAATAGCCTTTTATGAGACTATTCTGGAATGGTTTATATCTCTCCCCTCAAAAGCTGTTTTTGTTTTAATAGTCATATAATAATAGTTATGGTTCAATTTATATCTCAAAATACAAATTCATTAAAATAAAAGCAAATTTTAGAATTGAAATATGCAGAATATTTACAAGGTATCTGGGTAGAAGATAAATAATCAACAGCAAAAGGAAAGAAGACTAAAAACCCTGGGGAGACCTACCTGACATAAAAGGACTGCCCCTCTCTGTTTGGGTCTCTAAAAATAGAATATGCTGATTCTTTGGCATGCTTCATTCACACCTACTCACCTGTGCTGCCTCATTGACCTTTTATTTTCTTGTACTAAAAGTGCCGAGAATATTTATTTTTAAAATGCTACGCTTGAATAATTACTTCAACTTTATAGGTAGAAACAGAGTAAACCTGCTTAATTTGAAGTTTAGAGTTTAAAAAAATTCAAGTTAAGGAGGTTAAGTGATAGCTTATTGTACGTGGAAGAAACTAGACCACTCAACAAGTCTGCTACTTCAAACAAAAAGACTGTGAGTTATGTTGATTACTTGTCAGTGGGGAAGAAGAGGTCAGAAAAGGTTGCTTTGTTTGTAACCTCTCACTTTTTAGACAAATTGATCAGAGTAACTCAAGGAATGTTTCATTTTGAACTGTTCTTAGACTCTTTTTGGACCAGAGAATCATGTCTTATTACTTCTCCAATTGCCATTTGACCTATTATAAGCCTAAATATCATAAGACAACTAGAATCATTAGATTCTTATTAAATATTAAATCTATTATTAAAAGATATATATAATTCAAATAAAAATCTTTGGAAAGAAAATTCCAGATATAAGATATATGGGTTAAATCCTATGTACCTCGAAAGTTTCAAACACCTGGATATTATCAATATACTGTCTAAACTCTTTAGTATTCAAAGTTATCATCTTAAAGCCACGTGAGTTAGTGTGGTTAAAGTATCAACCAAATTAATGAAAGCCTCACCAAAATATTTTAAAATTCCAACTAGTGTATTCAAATCAATAAGTATTCAAAGCGCCTGTGGGCTCAGCTTTATGTTGACCTGGCATACTGACGCCAACAGATACAATAACCTTGGAGGAGGCAAGACAAACACAGGCAGATCCGAGAAAACAAAACATTAAATATAGTGAAAAGCCACCACAGACTTAGCAGCAAGTGACTTCTGTTTCAAAATGATAATAGTATTTTAATTAGAACACTTAACTTGGCCTCAATGTGAAGGATGGATAGGAAAGGAAGAGAATCAGGCTTCTTGCCTTTCCTCTATCTTGCTGCCATCCTGAACAAGGAAAATAACGGTCACAACCTTGGGATGACAGAGCAGAAAACAGGAAAAAGCCGGGGTTCCTGACAACTTTGTGGACCTGCCCTAACACTACAACTCCTGTACTTAATTAGTTCTACATGAGAGAGAAATTTCTGTTTTGTTAATGCCATTAAAATTTTTCCTATTACAGGCACCCAAGTCAAATTCCAGCTGAGGAAAAGCGATATAAGCAACCTCTTAGGTATACTAGGTATTTTTATTAAACAGTAATCAGTTTATAACCTGATCTATGTTAAATTTACTTTGAGTCACAGTAGTGAATCATTCAATTCAGCCAAAAAAGCTGAATAAGATTTTCAAACTTGAAAGTTACCTTGTCATTGGCAATACAGATTTTTCAAGCCATATTTGTTCCAGAAAAGTCTGAAGTAGAAAAGTAAGTTTAACAACCTATGACTTGTGGGTGTGGCATAAAAGAGCAATACGAGGGATGCTTACAGTGACAGAAATATTCTGTAGCATGACTATATTAATATCAATATCCTAGTTGTAATACTGTACCATTGGCAGAAATTCTGTATTATTTTACAACTCCATGTGATTCTACAGTTATTTTAAAATAGTTTAAAAATGCTAATGATAAACATTAGGAAAATATTAACTACAATTAAAAGTATTCATTTCACATCATGGGGGGAAATCAATAAAAGATGAAAGTAATGTATGTGTATCACTCAAAAACTATAGTAAATAATGACACTGTAGTTTTGGCAGGATAGCCATACAGCTCAACAGAAGGGAGTCCAGAATTAGACCCAAAATTCCATTTATATTCATATTCTGGAAAGGGCAAAATTATAAGGACAGAAAACATATCAGTGGTTGCCAGAGTCTAGAAGGTGGGGGCAAAGAGTTGACTACAATGAGGCACAAAGGCCACTGTAGGAGGCACTGGTTCAATACCTGGTCAAGGAACTAAGATCCCACAAGCTGTGTGGCGCAGCCAAAAAAAAAAAAGAGGCACAAAAGAAGGTAGAAAAAATGTGTATGCGTGATGGGTTACAAGACTATGCATCAAAAGTCAGAACTATACACTAAAAAGGATAAATTATATCATAAGAAAGTAATGTACTTTAATTAAGCTTTATTAATTTAGATTACTTAGGATAAAGGCCTATCTGAATGTAAGTTACTTAATTTAAATTATTCTTTAACTTAAAAGAAAACCACTTATTGCTTTTCTTAAAACAATATATATGAAAATGGCTAACTGAAGTAGGTCTACTTGTTAGATCTCATTGAAGTATAGATGGGTCCTGCTGTACTTTTCAGAAGACTAGCCAGAGAGTTCTTTGTAATACAAAAACTATATAGAGTGAGTCCTTTTCTATCATTTGTTTCCATTTCAACTATAAACATCATAAAAATTTATCTTAAAATCCCTATTTTTCATGGAAAGAAGTTCAATATATTGGTATTCTCTCTTACAACTTGAGGTAGCCAAATTGAATAAAGTCAGATGATTTCTGTACATCAAAATATAGTGCATAAAAAATAACTACAAGAATTTGCAAAGAAATTATTACATAAGTAACAAATTAAAATAATAAAATTATACTTATTACTCCCTGCATTCTCAAATTCTTTGAACTGGAAGCTCAAACAAAATAACCTGAATATTTTTTATTATCCTATGGTCAATAAGCACTCTTAATATGACAACAATGAAATCAACATGCTGACTGACTGACTAGAATTAGGTAAAGAAAGATACAAACACATCTTTATAAAGATAAGTAAAAGGTAATCATCAAAAACAGATGATTAAACCTGATGTACCCCCCCCCCAAAAAAAAAAAGGTAATCATCATTCTAATGGCCAATCACAGCAAATTATTAACGGAGACTAAATTAATTTAGCATTGCAGTACCTCTTATTCATTCTATTTGAATGTTAGTGATATATTCACTAGCCAAATAAGACTTACCTATGCCCTTTTGTTGAGAAATAACTGACATATATCACTGTATAAGCTTAAGGCATACAGCATGATAGTTTGATTTACACATACTGTGAAATGATTACCACAATAGGTTCAGCTAATATCCAGCATCTCATATAGTTTTTTTTAAAAAAAAAGAGAGGGTGGGGGGGGACTCGAGGGGGGAGTCAAGGAAGGGAGGGAATATGGGGATATGTGTATAAAAACAGATGACTGAACTTGGTGTACCCCAAAAAAAATAAAAAAAAAAAAAGAATCATGCCAAAAATAAAACAAAGTCTACCCTTAAAAAAAGAAAAAAGAAAAAAAATCTCCTTGTGATGAGAATTCTTATAATTTACTCTCAACAACTTTCCTATGTATCATATAGCAGTATTTAGCTATAGTCATCATGTCGTACGTTACATCCCTAATACTTATTTATCTTATAACTGGAAGTCTGTACCTTTTGACTACCCTTCCTTCAATTTCCCTTGCTTCTATGTCCTCTTAATGCATTTATCTTATTCAGTCCTTTATTAGTCATTCATATGTATTTCACTTATCTTTGACCTACAAATTCTATTCTACCAACAGATTGTATAATGCTGGAGAACAATAAGTACTAATGCTTTCCTCATATTTGATTATCCACTTGCATCTAACATAGTGGTTTTCAGAGAAGATACAGAATTTAATTGGCTAAAACAAAAAATGACTCAAAACTATCCCATCAAGTTTTATTTTCTTTGTAGCAGTGATCAGTATCTGAACTTATCCTGATTTGTGTTTCTCTCTCTTGCACTTGAATATAAGTCCCTAGTCCTTGTCTTATTCACTACCTTCTTCTCAATACCTACAACAGCACTGAGCACACCATGTTTATTGAATGAATCACAGAAAATTTGGCTTTGTGTATACTTTCAGTACTAAATCAGAATATTCCCTACCACCTATAAGAAAAAAGTCATAAATAATTACATTTTTCATCCCTGGAAATTGTGCCAAAAGAAAGAAAAATAATTAATAAATAAAAATTCTATTTCCCCCCATGCTTGCAGTCACCTTTTTTTGCCACTAGATAGCATTCTTTCATCTGCAAACAAAATATTCAAAAAGAAAAAAGCTTAAACAGCTCAGAATGCAGAAATGAAATTATTAAGGCACCCTCTGATGAGTACAATGGTTAAAAATATGAATAGCAGGAGAATCTGTTCAGATGCAGGAGCTTTTTTCCCTTTGAATCAATGATCATAAGATGATGCTGATTTTCAGACACTCAACAATACGGATCACTCTTAAAGTGAATGATCAAAAGCTTAATCTAACCACATTATATACAATCCTATGCTGCTTCACACTTGACAGAAATTATAAAATGCTCAAGTAAAGTGAAAAGTAAATAGTAAGTAAGCAATTAAGTATATTCAATTTATAATCTTCCAATCCTGCTTAAGGGCTATCTTTTAGTATTTTTTTCATACTCATTCCTCCCACACAGAAGCATTGCCTGTGCTTGATAACTTCATCACTTGCAACCTTGGGCAAGTTTTAGTTAATTAAGCTCTGTGTGTGAACTCTTCAACTGTAAAATGAGCAAACGAGCATCTATCACACATGGCTGTTGTGGGAATTAAATGAGATAGTATAAGTAAAAATCTTAGAACAGTGCCTGGCATATAATAAGCTCTCAAAAATTTACTGGTATTGTCATCATCTCCCTAAAATGACATATAGTGAACTCTGAAGAACAGTGACTATGATGTAAGAAAATTAGGGACTGGCTACAAAAAAGGATGAGTCATCACAGCTGGCAGGCTCTTCACTTGTCTCTGACAAGCACAGGAAGGATCTAACATCTACTGAGTGTTTTATGTGCCAGGCACTACACTGGGCTCCTAAAAAATACTAACTACGGTAACAGACTGTTGCAGTTATGGTCCCCACTGAGTCACACATCTCCTTGATCCCTTCCCACAGTAACGCTGGATTTGCTCATGTGACTTGCTTTGGTCAATGGAACACCAGCAAACATTAGAGCAAGCTGAGGCTTGCACACCGGAGCTTTGCCCTCTCTTGCTGCTGGGAACTCTATTCCTACTCGGGGAACAAGTTTAGATTAGCCTCTTGAAGGATAAGAGGCCCCATGAAAATACCCACCCCAATTTGAGGCCCCAGACATGTGAGTAAGGCTAGAGTAAGCGAACTAGACAATCCAGCTCCAGACAATAAGAACATTCCAGCCAACTATGGAATGATGAGAATGTTTATTGATTTAGGCCACTAAGTTTTGGCGGTGGTTTGTTATGCAGCAAAAGCTAACTAATAAATGAACGTAGATATTACTTGTTTTACAGATTAGGAAAGAAGATTCCCAGACTAGTAACTCAGTTTGGCTCCAAAGGCTTTTTCAACCATACCAAAACACTGCTACATGCCATACTCTGAGGTTCTAGATTAAAAGGGGATCTCTGGGGACTTTATCCTATAACCCTTATTCAAGCAGTAATCTTACCTCTCTACTGGGAGTCAGTACACTATGGCCAATGGGCTAGATTCAACTCACTGCCTGTTTTGTGTGGTCTATGAGCTAAGAATGGCTCTTACATTTTTAAATGGCTTAAAATAAAATTAAGAATATTTTGTGTCATGTGAAAATAGCATGAAATTCAAATTTCAGCATTCATAAAGAATTACTAGAATACAACCATGCTCATTCATATATTGTCTATGGCTGCTTTTGCACTATAACAGCAGAGTTGGCTGGCTGTGACGGAGATCATATGGACATCGAAGTCTATAATATTTCCCATCTGGCCCTTTATTTTCTTAAAAGTGTGCTAACCTCTGCTCACAGCTATTCTCTTGCCATATGTTCTTAAGTTAAACAAAGGATCCTGCCTGGCCTTTAGAGATGAGTAGACTTTTTTTGTACTTTTATCACTCCTTTCCCTTTCATTGAAAACTATTTTAGCTTATGTCATTTCTCTTAGTTCTCTTTTAAATTTTATCTCTGAATAGTCTTTCAATTTGTCTATGACAGACAGATAACCCCATTTTTAAAATAGTCATTCAGAACCCCTATAATCTTATATTGGCCAAATGGAACAAACCATAAAGGAGGTAGAAAACGATGTAGAAGAGAGATTTTATTCAGAAGACCTCTAATTTCCCAGACCTGAACCTGTGTAATAACCACATAGAAATGGACTTTCCTTTTATTCCTAATAGGGATTTCAGGACAGAAGTAGCTATATATAGTCTCCTCTCTTTTGTGAGATTCGTCTCTCATATTCTCCTGCCACAGTGAACTAAAAACTTCAGGACTACTAACTAGTCTATTTCACCATCCTGCTGCTAATCAGTTCAATGAAACACAAATTGAAGTAAACATCGATTTTCTTTTATAACAGAAAAGAGGTGAACCTCAATTTACTTGAAATCCCCCATTTTTATCACTTTTCTTACTATAAGTAAGAGTCCCACAATAAAGACCATAAGTCCTGGTGGATAGTCAGCTGACTCTTTACACTTGGTATTAGTGCAAAAGATCAATAAAGAAGTTGTCATAGATGGGCTTCCCTAGTGGCACAGTGGTTAAGAATCCGCCTGCTAATGCAGGGGACACAGGTTCAATTCCTGGGCCGGGAAGATCCCACATGCTGCGAAGCAATTAAGCCCAAGCACCACAACTACTGAGCTTGCTCTCTAGAGCCCACGTGCCACAACTACTGAAGCCTGTGAGCCTAAAGCCCATGCTCCACAAGAAGAGAAGCCACTGAAGTGAGAAACCCGTGCACCGCCAAAGAGTAGCCCCCGCTCACGGCAACTAGAGAAAGCCCGTGTGCAGCAATGAAGACCCAATGCAGCCAAAAATAAGATAAAAAAAATAATTTAATAAAATAATAATAAATCTTTAAAAAAAAAAAGTTGCCATAGAAACCAACCACCCTCCTCCAACATTTACCATCCAAAGACTTTTGAGAGACATTAAACAGATGCCCCTAATGGCCAATGCAAATTTGATGGTCCTTAGAACACTGAAGAAAATGAATACATTTGTATGATCAGTCTAAACTTCACTGAACTATTTTGTTAAGCATCAAGCAGTTGAGACCATACAGAAATATTTACAACAGAGGCTTTATATGTTATCTGAATTAAACATGTTTAGAAAAACAATTCATTTTCATTTATTTTTGTGACTACTTAATAGGGATTTTTAGGGTATAAAAAAGGTTTCCCAAGATGGCTTCCCAATTTATATCATTATACAAGTAAATAAGGATTCTAAATTTTAACTGTTAAACTTGCAACAACAATCAAGCAGTCAGGTTGTAAGTCTGGGCCTCTGATACATAAAACAATATATATCTAAAGAATATGGTTCCACTCTAACTCAGAATTCCAAAGAAAGAACAACTGTCCCAAATAAATAGCCTTTTTTTTCTATTAATAATTATATCATCAACATACGAGGGTCATCATAAACCAAAGACTGAAACAACAATTTGAGGATGTTCCTTAGGATTCTACTTGTCTAAGAACCAGGAATTTTTACCTTAAAAGGGCAGTAGTATAAGCTGACCAACAGAAAGACTTCTATCTGAAAGAACTATAACAAACTTAACTAATATACATTGTTAAAAGTTATATACTATCTTTGCACCTAAATAAGAAGCCTTCCTCCTCAATCCTTTCTACTAATTTATATTTTACTCTGTCTTCAAATTTCTAGTCAAATAAGCCTTTTCCATAAACTTCTTGGATTAATCCCACCTGGATCCAGTCACTGATATCCAAGCATGTATGTTTAAATCAAAATAACGGTATTGTTCCTTACTTATACCTTTTGTTCATCTTATCTCAATATATTTAGTATTTCTCTTTGTCTGCAATATTAATGCATTTTAATTAATTATGATTCACTAATATCATTTAGGTTAGCAATACAAAAAAGAGCTCAAAGATAAAACGTCCATTTTCTCATTTCTAATATATGATAAGTTACCTACTCTCTATATTTTAGGATTTTATGCTAATTTTGTCTTACTTCATTAGACTGAAGTGCTTGAAGCATTCCACCAATGCAACATAGAAAGCCACAGGGACTATACCTTGATAGTTAAAAAAGATAAGAGCTCTAGGTCCATATTTGATGCCAAAATTGATATCAGTTTGTAAGATTAAAAAGAATTTCATAATCTTCATTTTACAAGGCAGTTCTAAAAACAATAGTGGGCTTCCTAGGTGGCACAGTGGTTAAGAATCCACCTGCCAATGCAGGGGACATAGGTTCGATCCCTGCTCCAGGAAGATCCCACATGCCACAGAGCAACTAAGCCTGTGCGCCACAAAACAAATAAGTAAGTAAGTAAATAAATAAATAAAATAAAAAATAAAAACAATACTGAACTGTAGTCTCTTTTGTTTTTTGACTAGATAACATTTCTATATGCTAAATCTAAATAGTATGGGGATAATATTTGGGAAAATCTAACTATAAGTGAAACTCCTCCATGCAAATCCAATTCTGCTACTGTATTGATTTAACCTGCACTAGAGAAAAGGTCTGTCACTAAGTCATAGGTCAGAGATTATGTGGAAGAAAATGCAGTTCATTATTTTTAAAGAGCAAATTCACACAAGGCTAACAAAAGGAATAACTTTCTCCATCCTCAGAAAAAGGCAATATTCCAAGTAAGCTTTTTAGGAACACACAGTTTAGCTAGGATATGCAAAACCAATTAGAAATGGTGCATATAGCTTTTTAATGTAAGAAGACATCCAAACCATTACAGAAAAAGCTACTTTTTTTTTTAATTTAGTGTAGTATAGGAAAAAAGAGAACTATGCACTAATGTTTTGACCATGATTGTCTCTGAAAGGAGCATTTGGGAAACGTATTGCAAGCCTTCACCTTTTACTTTTCTCTGCTATATATGAATCTTTACAGGAAAAAAAGCAGATTTTTAAAACAATTATAAACTTCAGCTCTAATAAGCAGAGCATACTATTTTTTTTTAATTTGAAGACTTCGGTTTTTTAAAGCAGCTTTAGGTTCACAACAAAACTGAGAGGAAGACACAGAGATCTCCCACATACTTCTCCTTGCCCCAACACATGCATAACCACCTCCCCCTCTATCAACATCCCAGACCAGAGAAGTAACACTTGTTACGATCAATGCACCTACAATGACACATCATTATCACCTGAAGTTCATAGTTTACAGTAAGTTTCACTCTTGGTGCCTACATTCTATGGGTTTGGACAAATGTATCCATCATTATAGTACCACTGGAGTATTTTTACTACTGCCTTAAAATCCTCCCTGCTCAACCTATTCATCTTCCCTCCACCCTCCTCAATCCCTGGCAACCACTGATCTTTTCATTGTCTCCACAGTTTTGCCTTTTCTAGAAAGCTATAAAGTTGGAATCATACCATGTGTATCTTTTTCAGACTGACTTTTTTCACTTAGTAATATGCATTTAAGGTTCGTCCATGTCTTTTCATGCTTGAAGGCTCATTTCTTTTTAGCACTGAATAATATTCCATTGTCTGGATGTACCTACACTTATTTATCCAATCACCAACTAAAGGATATCTTGGTGCTTCCAACTTTTGGCAATTATTAATAAAGCTGCTATAAACACTTGTGTGCAGGTTTTTTCTGGACATAAGTTTTCAACTCCTTGAGGTAAATACCAACAAGCAAATAACCTTTTCGAAAATTCTGGGTCACCCATCAACATCATGAGAATTAAAATGAAAGCATCTAGCACACTGCCTAGCATACAAGAAAAGTTCAATAAGTGCTAGCAAATTTTCATTCCTCAACATCTTCTAACATTACCAAATTACATACTCAGCCAGGCCAGTATACTTTGTAGTTAATGTTTATTCAGTCTCCTCCTTTGCTATGAGGTGCCACTTCTTGCTTCTGTCAGTATATCTATTGTACTTTTAGAAGTACCTTCTCACACCTGTTGCTTTACATTTCCTGTGAATCTTTCAGCTCCCAGAACATCTTAACTGTGCTTGTAAAATGTCTGAAAACAAGTTGCCCAAAGCCTACTTTAACTAAAAAAGAGGACCAAATACACAATTATATTCTGACTCATTTTTTAGAATTCTTTCAAACTCTTGTCCTTTCTTTACACTGAATGATGACTCATCAGTCCAACATGTTTACTTGTTGTGTGATTTCTACCTCCTTCTTCCTGATTTAATTCTCCAGTTCTAGAGCTGGGGAGAGAAGATGTGCTTATCATGCAAGCATTTGAGTTATAGCTCACCATCCTCTCAATCCTTCATTAAACAATGGTTATCAGGCTTGTCAAAATAATAATAAAGTTAGTTGAAACTTGGATGTCTTGAAATCTCCTTGTATAGTATATTTAGAAGATCACATACAAATGTGGGATGACTGTCTTCAAAAACAAACTGTCTTTCGAAGACACCAAAATTGTTAACTGTGGCGTTTCTTTTCAGAGTTGCAACAGAGAAATTTGATTCCAAGTTACAGTGTCCCAAGCAGCTACTGTAGCCTCACATCACTACTGGCATGTCACAACAAACAAACAAAAACAAAACAAAAACTAACAAGACACATATATCAAAAGGCAATATTATATAATACAGCTTTTAAAAATTCACATTCATTATGTCATTTTATCCTGTGAGGCAACCCTGTAAGGCAGGGGTCCATTTAACATAGGAAACAAGACTAAAACGTGAAGAGTTTAAATTACTTGCACAGAACCATACAGCTAATCACAAATGGTAGAATCCAAAACCAAGGACTTGGGGCTTCCTAGGTGGCGCAGTGGTTAAGAATCCACCTGCCAATGCAGGGACACAGGTTCGATCCCTGCTCCAGGAAGATCCCACATGCCACGGAGCAACTAAGCCTGTGTGCCAAAACCAAGGACTCAGTGATACAGAGAGAGAAATGACTTTGTAAGTCAGCCCTATCTGAATTTTTTTCCCCCTCTCTGGAGGAAGTTTATTAATAGTTTTTACTAAACATGCCCAGCTAATTATTAATGGAAGGAATACTGGTAATAAAGATATGTTTGTTCTTGAAGCATGTTTGAGATGTAGCCCTACCTGAATTTAAATCCTACCATTCACTACTTGTAAGATTGGAATGGAAGCTCCATGACTTTGCTTTGTCCACTGCTGAGTCTCCAGTGTCTGGAACAGTGCAAGTGTCGATAAGTAGCAGGTATCAGTGAATATATGTTAAACAATTACCAAAAAAATCACAACTTCTTTGGATCTCTGTTTCCTTATCTGTAAATGGAAATGGTAAGTCCTTGCCTCACATCTGCTGATATAATGTATATACAAAGTATCTGGTAGTTATTTAAGAATTAACAGACCTGATTATCAGTTCAGTGTCTTTTTCACAAGACCACCCATCCTCTCACTTCTCCCATAGGCTCTAAGGAAGTAGCAGAAAACAAATTTTAGCATGATTGGCAGGCAAGCTGGTGGTAATGAGGATGGGGCATGTAAAGAACTAAACTGGTGTGGTTCAGTCAAGTGGTCTGCTGTTCTCTTTACTTCATCTGCCATAGCAATGACAAAGGATCTTCTAGAAGAATCTGGTAGCTGATTGCTAATTTCAAAACAGAAAGTCTTGGTGGGGAGGGAAGCACCTAACCTATACATGTGAGATGCAAGAAGAAAGGAGGGAGGGATATCTAAGGTAAATGAGACAATAAGAACACTGAAGTGAGAAGATCCAGAGTACCCGTGCTGAAATAATTCAGCCCAAGAATGGGCCCATCCACTTCTCTGTAACGTAGCATGTTCTTTCCAGTAAATCTAATTTTAATGGATGAAGAAGTCTTTAGGACCACTGCTAAGTTCTGCCAACAGAGATAGGAACAAAAGGTAGATGCTACTGACAAGTAGCACAAAAATTAAAAGCAAAAGGAGATGGTGCTGCAAATGGTATCATCAAGAATGTGAAAAGTCAACTCACAGAATGGGAGCATATATTTGCAAATCATATATCTGCTAAGGGACTTACACACAAAATCACAAAGAATTCTTACATCTCAGTAATAAAAAGATAATAACCCAATTTAAAAATGGGCAAAGGACCAGAGTATACATCTCTCCAAAGAAGATACACAAATGATCAATAAGCACATAAAATGATGCTCAACAATATAGTCACTAAGGAAATGCAAATCAAAACTACAATGAGATACCACTTCGCACCCACCAGGATGGCAAAATGAAAAGGATGGACAATAATAAACCATCCATACGTATGGCTTGGTGAGGATGTGGACAAACTAGAATGCTCATACAGTGCTAGTAGGAATGTAAAATGAGGCAGCTGCTTTGGAAAAGTTTGGGGAGTCCTCAAATGCTAAACATAGAGTTACCATATGACTTAGCAATTCTACTTCTAGGTACATACCCAAGAGAACTGTAAACATATGTACACACAAGAACTTGTACGGGAATGTTTGTAACAGCATTATTTTATAATTGTCCAAAAGTGGAAACAGCTCAAATATCTATCAACTGATGGATGGATAAACAAAATGTGATAGATCCATACAGCAGAATTTGTCTGCCAATAAAAAGAAATAAAATTCTGATACATGCTACAACTCAGATGAACCTTGCAAACATAGTTAAGTGAAAGAAACCAAACACAGAAAGGTCCATACTTTATGATTCCATATACATGAAATATCCAGAACAGGAAATGCACAGAGACAGAAAATAGATTAGTAGTTGCCAGGAGCTGAGGGACGAGTACAGTGGGGAGGGCCTGTTAATGGGTACAGGACTTATTGGGGTGATGAAAATATTTTAGAATTGGATAGTGGAAACAGTCACATAACTAAAACCCACTGAATTGTACACTATTTTTTTTTTAAGCTCTTCATTGGAATATAATTGCTTTACACTCTTGTACCAGTTTTTGAGGTACAACAAAGTGAGTCAGCTGTATTTATACATATATCCCCATATCCCCTCCCTCCCGCGACTCCCCGCCCACCCTCACTGTCTTGGCCCTCTAAGGCATCACCCATTATCGAGCTGATCTCCCTTTGTTATACAGCAACTTCCCACTAGCTATCTATTTTACAGTTGGTAGTGTATATATGTCTATGCTACTCTCTCACTTCATCCCAGCTTCCCCTTCACCCCCACCCCATGTCCTCAAGTCCGTTCTCTATACCTGCATCTTTATTCTTGCCCTGTTACTGGGTTCTTCAGTACTGTTTTTTTAGATTTCATATATGAGTTAGCATACAGTATTTGTTTTTCTCTTTCTGGCTTACTTTGCTCTGTATGACAGACTCTAGGTCCATCCACCTCACTACAAATAACTCAACTTCATTCCTTTTTATGGCTGAGTAATATTGCATTGTATATATGTGCCACATCTTCTTTATCCATTCATCTGTTGATGGGCATTTAGGTTGCTTCTATGGCCCTGGCTATTATAAATAGTGCTGCAATGAACACTGTGGTATATGTTTCTTTTTGGATTTAAATGGGTGAATTTCACAGTGTATGAATTATATCTCAATAAAGCTCATTTAACTTAAAAAGCAAGGGAGATAAAAATGTATGCACTATGGAAGCAAATTCTTCTAACTTCACATTCTAACTTTCAAAGAGTGGAAAGTGGGAGCAGGAGCACAGACATCTCATACTGTGAATCCTATGGATCCCATGAAGATAGTAAGTGCCTGCTACTCCTCAGCCACTGGGAGAAATCCACTGAATTCTCTAAATAAGCCCTGTAAGGATAAGCCTCAAGCTATAATCAGATACAAAGGCCACAGGAGCCTGCAGATAAAAGTCAGCAGGGGTACTGAGGAAACTCAACCTGGAGCTTCTCATCACTGAAGCTGGGTTTGTCCTAGCCGACCAGAACCTTATCACTAGCATCACCAGCTCAAAATTGAAGTCAATCCCCAAAGTTACACAAGCAGATGTGAAGCCAGAAGGGACATATGTTCCTTGGGGGTGTAGAACACATTCTAGATGAAAAACATTATGCTAAATCCTTTCCTCACATCTCTGTAACAGAATAAGAGTTTACAAGCATGACGGAGAATTAAAAAAAATCAAAATGGAAAAAGACTGACTTTATACATGTTGCTTATTGAATACTTGCTGTGTGCCTGGAACACAGCATCACATCTCAGTTAATCGTCACAATAATTCTACTACATACACAAACAGATAAGTGATGTTAGATAACCTCCCCCAAAGTTACGCAAGTAGTAAGTAGGCGGGGGAGGTACAAGTCCAACGAAAGGAAATCTAGTTAAGTTTATATATTAAAATTACTTTAACTGAAATTTTAAGTGAAAAAGGTGAAAGGATAAGGGTGTATACAGGAACTAGTATCTAAAGTTGAAGAAATCTCAAGTCAAGCTGAAAACTTAATTATAACGTAAAATAACAGAAAAAAATACTAACTTCCATATAAGCCTCTTGGGCCAACATGCAGCATTATTACCCCAGTAAAATGCCGCTATATTCTATTTATATAGCAGTTCAAAAATGTGTGCCCCATATACACACTCTCATTTTAGTCTCACAATAACCTGAAAGGATGTTATTGTCCAACAAGGTCAGTCTGACTCCAAAGCCTAAACACTTCACTATCACACAATTCTGCTTCCCATAAAGTTAAAAATTTATAACTTCCCCCAAACTATAAACAAACATCAAAGATAAAGGTAGTCTATTAAAACCAAATGCTGAACGCATATTTATTAAATTTTTATTCATTATTCCTTAATTCTATCGTTATTCTTTATACGTTTTTAAGTCCTTTTTACATTTACTGCACATTTAAGAAAAAGCAAAAAATGAAACAAAAATATTTGCAACAAGGTGACAAAGAGTTTAATATGCCTAGTATTTAACAAAGACCTCTCACAAATCTACTGATGACAAGCCAAAAGAAAAATGAGCAAAGGACATGAAAAGCAAATTAAACACTGAGATACCATTAGATTTGACAAAGATGAAAAGACTAAAACAACGAGTGCTAGAGTGAGTGTAAGGAACCCAGGCCTAGCCTCTATGACACTCTGGACCTGGATGCTCCTGAATTACCTCATACATATGTTTATTTTAATACCTGGCAAGTTGACATGTTTGTTTCTCCTTTAACTGAACTCTTTAAGGACTTCTTAATCCTTTTTATACCCCCAGTAACGAGTGTCTAGCTCTAAGTGACACTCATGAGTCACCTAAGCAACATGTCTGTGAAAAGCAAAGTCAGAACAATCAGAAATATCTGGGCCTGAGATGAAAGCAAAGATGGCTAGACTCTGATAGTATTATTTCCTAAGGCCTCTGCATCTTACTATCCACCCAGCTGCTGAAGTCAAAAAAGTCAGTGAGTCATCCAAGATTTCTCCTTTCCCACACAAAGATTAAGAATGGCCAATATGTGTTATGAAAATTAAACCTTAAAATTTTTTAGAAAAATACCAATTTCTTATACTTTACAAAAGCTTCATAAGCCAGAAGAAGTATGTTTCTAATGAATAATCAATAAAATCGTGACTCAGATTTCCCATTTTTACAACATACCCTAGTTTACTACTGTCATTAAAGACACAACTATCTGAAACCCATTTTTAAGGTACAACCAAAAAAAGCTATGCAAAAAACACTGAATTATATTTCTAGATGTAAGCAATACTTAACCTAATGTTAAAGGTTAAGGTATCCCAATGATTTGTTAGTTAGAAAACATTTTTGGCATAAGTCAAGTAAAACAATGACTATAAGGAGAAAAAACTGTCCTGCTCCCCAAACAGGACCTATTATTCCTTTTGGTGATATAGATTGGTATGCTCTTGATGGGATTACTGGTGACATACCAATCTTTCCTCTTGAAAATAAAGATAATTTTTTCTCCCCAAAAGTCATGAGACAAATGAAAAATACTTTGATTTTTACCATTTGTTGCTTCTACAATTAAAAAAAGAACTTATTCAATTCTTCACCAAAATCAAATCCGAACAAATTCGGATCTTAATATAAATATCGCTTGGCTTTTTAACATCCATGGAGAGTAGCATTTAGTAATGAAAATGGATTATGTAAAAGATATTATTCTGAAATTACACATAAACTCATGATGATTCTCCAAAATAAGATAATAAGAACATAACTTTTTACACATAAGAATATATGTTTTGACTGCTAAAGTTTAAAATAAAAGCACCCCAAAATAGTCACTGCCTCAAAAAACAAGACTATAAAAAAGTTTTAATGCAAATAAAGATTACTATAATAAATATCAGTGACTAGCCAATCACAAATGCTTAAGATTTCAGGAAAGCAATGATAATTTTTAACTTAGTGTCACAGATAAACTCATTTTAAATTTTCATATATGAAAAATCCACTTTTTTCTTGAAGACCTGGGTAAAAGAGGACGTAGTAGAGTATATAAAATTCTGTCTATCTTATCAAAGAACTACTAAAACCCAGCAAGAAATACAGCCATATTTAAACTAATAGCTAACAATAATGAGAACACAGTAGATAATCTTTATCTAAGATTGTTTTACTCTTAAATAGAAATGAAACTTCAATATAACAGAACATACAGTAAATTAAAAAGAAAAGGAAGGTGGTTTTTAAAGTAATGGACTACTCAAGATATTTTGAGTGAAAAAAGGTATAAACTACAGTATGTTACCTTTCATGTTGAAAGGGGCTGGAGATTTTGTGTCTGTGTGCACACGCATGTGTGTTTGTATGTATATGTTTTGGCGTATATAAAAATTAGCTTAGGAAAAATACATAAGAAACTGTTAACACAAGGGCTATCTGGGGGGAAGGTAACATGGTAGCTGGAAAATAGTAAAAGATAAGCTTTTCCTCAGTTCATCCTTTTGTGTATTTTGAATTTGAGCAGTGTGAGTGTATGTATATCAAAAGAAAAAATTAAAAGTACTTTACCTTGCACCATTGTTCCGAATGACTTCCACAGTTTCTTCAACAAAATATCGATCCTTCACATATGCAAAAATATCATCACAAATTTCATGTAAGCGTGAACGATGGGTAAGGCTGGTCAAGTATAAAACTGGAATAATTAGTGGTTCTGGAAAACTCTGAAGATTCTGTCTTGCTTTTTTTTCTGACTCAAGTGCTTCCTGATAGGTCAGTCCAGGTCTACCCGTCACAGCACAACTCCACACAAGACTGTTGCACAGAATAGTTCGTTCAAAAAAGTCACTGATTAAAAAACAAAAACAAAAATCCATTACCTATCATTTCACAAATTTTACATTAAAAGCTGATAAAATATTGTGCCTTTATTGCAAATTTTATATAGAATCACAGAACTCAAACAAAAGTTTAGTAACTGGTCAACTTACACATTAACACAAACAAAAGAAGAAGTATATTTAAACTAGACATTTATGAATTCTGAAAGGCTTTAACGTAATAGTGAAAAACTGGGAAATCTAAGCATTTAACAATATGAGTAAAGTTA
The DNA here is from genome assembly GCF_030028045.1 of Hippopotamus amphibius kiboko. NCBI lineage: Eukaryota > Metazoa > Chordata > Mammalia > Artiodactyla > Hippopotamidae > Hippopotamus > Hippopotamus amphibius. The sequence goes on along the minus strand of NC_080187.1, from coordinate 161,970,135 downwards.
AATAAATTATAGTACTTCGTATAATGAAAAATCACAATCCTTGAAAAGTAGAAGGAGAGTTCTTAAATAATGTAAATAGGAAAAACAACTTTCCTGTCTGCTACCCTCCTATATTTTTTTCAAAGTAAAAGCGTATCAAAACAGTATATAAAATACGGTCCCACTTGTGCTAAAATAAAAAAAGAGAAAGGAAGAAAAAGGAAAGAAGGGTAGAAGGAAGGAAAGAAGGCAAGAAGGAAAGAAGAGAAAGATAATCTATGGAAGCATAAAATATTTCTGCAATGTTATACAAAAATCAAGGTAACAACTACAGAATGGGGATGGGACTAAGGGACCATTCTACTCAATGCTTTTCTGCACTGCTGGGATTTCTTACTACAAGCATTGATTTTTTTTTCAAAAATTCTTCAGTCATTTTTAAAATGCAAGAGATCTAACATATGGAAAGACTTCTAAGGTATATTAAGCAGAAAAAGAACTCAAAATCACTGAATGACATGATTTCATATGTATTAATTATAGTAATAGGAAAAATGTGCAAATGTTCTTATTGATACAAATACCATAAGCAGATATTCCCTATGGAGAAAGGGAGGGACTAGAAAGGAATGAAAAGGAAAATTTGTTATTCTAAACATTTCCATATTGTTTGAATTTTTATAGTGAAGCATGTATTCATATTATTTTTATAATAAAATATTTTTTAAATAGAAAAGATTAGACATATGTAAAAAGAGTAACAACAGTTGCCTCTATATGGGTAAATATTTTGCCCTCTTCTATATTTTGGTCTACTTTTCAACAATTATATGTAAGCAACATAATTCACTATTCTTTTTCTCCTTCCTGAAATCCCCCTTTCCTTCTCCCATTATTCTAAGAATTATTAAAACTGTTACATGTTTATTTCCTTGTTAGTGTATCTGTACAGGTTACCCCTGTAGTAGTCTGATCTCCAAAGAAGATTTGGAGTAATTCCATTAAGATGGTTTCATTTGTATATTTGTCTGTAAATTCTACAAGAACAACAAAAAATGAAATCTATGGAAATAAACTAATCATACTTTAACATAAGTGAGATCTAAAGAGATAATATACATATGCCAAGTTACATGACTAATTCAGTACAAAGAAAATCCTTTTGAAGTATGTACCTGTTAGTAATGGAGATAATGGGTATATATCACTAAAATACAAAGTAAAGAGTGATTATCTTCACAAGACAGAGGCAGATATCCTTCGGGAATTCAGAGGAAGGGAAGGAGGAGAGGCAGCCACAAAAGAACAAGAAATGCTAGAACATCTTTAGGAGGAAGTGGAATGAAGAGTTAGGACGAAAAGGAAAAGTAGAGTTGACAAAAAAAAATGCCAGAGAAAAAAAGATGAATATAATCTGGTTCTCATAAGAAAATCTATATCAGATAAATAATTTATTAGCTAAGTGAGAGGCAACAGACATACTCAATAGAGGGTTATTGACAGTGCAGAAAAAAATGAATGAATGGATGGATCTTGTAGGAGGTCTTATTTTTACTGCCTAAAACTGCAGTTCACTTAGAAAGCTTTATAAAAGTTTTAAACTTTTTCCTTTAGAAATAAACATAGAGTCCCAAGCCACATATACAATGTGCATGAGGTATTCTAATAATTTAAACTATATCTAGTACTACAGGTGACCTCTGAACTTTGGGGGAAGGGGAGGATAGGAGTGCTGATCACCACACAGTCAAAAATCTGTATATAACTTTACAATCAGCCCTCCTTATCCTCAGTCAACTGCAAGAAAAATATACTTCAAACCTAGATATCTTACACATTAACTAGTCTCTAAGCCAGTGCTAACAAAAATAGAATACTAGCTACAGGTATAATTGAAAATTTTCTAGTGGCCACATTTAAAATTTTTTAAAGAAATACTAATGAAATTAATATGTTTTATTTAACCCAATATGTTCTAAAATATTTCAATATATAATCAATATTGAAAATTTTTTTTTGGTACTAAGTCTTCAAAATCCAGTATGTATTTTACATTTATTGTGCATCTTAATTCTGACTAGTTACATTTCAAGTTCTTAATAACCAATGGCTCCTGCACTGGACAACACAGCTCTAGCCATAGCAGGTTGGTATTTGATAGCCTGAGGTATTTGGTGCCATGGCAGGGGGACAGACTTTAGACTGAGCGGCAATAAACACTAGATTTGTTACCATTGTTCAAAATACCAAGGAGAGGAATGGTACAAGTGCCACAAACCTCCACTAAACATGTGGATAGACAGTAATGAGTGATGTACAGCTAGCCTTCTTCACCAAGGTTTCCACAGCCTCCGGTAAAGTGTTTGAACTGTTTGTTTCCTTTGTGTCTGTCTACTCTGCAAAGTTGTTGTTACCTTAGAGCTCTGCTGTGCACAAAGATCCACCCTCAAGAAAAGTGAGGCAGGACACACTACCACAGTGGCCATTTTAAAGCCAGGGAAAAAAAGCCCAAGGCTATTTCTCCCTATTTATCACTCCCTACCAGCATGGTACCACCTCTAACATTATATACCTTCACTTAACTCCCACTTCTATAATTCTGCTCTTCACTCATTTCTCACACACATTCAGATGTGTAGAATTTTGTTAATAATACTGAACTCTAGGGGACAGGTTATACTGCCCCTTCAATTTCAATATTATAGGAATATAAATAATGAAAATTTTACAAGAAGCACATTTTTATTATTGTGAGTAAACATTTATAAAATACAAAGTCCTATTTTATATCAGTTTAGCCTAATATAGATTATTTTGTCTCCAATACTTATTGCTATATTGCTTCGACAATCCTCTTTACTAGAGAAGGGCATACTGGTGGCCCAAAGGTCAAATCCAGATTTCCACCTGTTTTTCTAGTTTTTTTTGGAACACAACCACACCCATATCTTTAGGTACTGCCTATGACTGCTTTCTCACTACATCTGTAGAGTTGGGTAGGTGTAACATAATTAACAGCCTGGAAAGCATGAAATATTGACTATCTGGCCCTTTAAGAAAAAGTTTGATGATCTCTACCCTTTACCATTATTTCTTAAGGAAAAATTGCTTCTGAGTTACCAGGTCAAGTACTGGTAAGAACACATTTCTAAAATAAAGTCAACAAATTAAGGAACAAAGGACAACACTGTTAACTTGCTGGGTATTTGGAAAACTAAAAACCTAACAGAGGAAGATTAAGGATGAAGTGACATAAAAACCAGAAACCAAATACAATACAAGAAAGATAAATGCAAAGCATATTCTATTTACTTAATGGCCCAAATTACATTAACTAGATGTAAAACAAGATAAGATCCTGCAAATAAAAGATCTAAGGGACATAAGCAAACTCCTCTGTCTACAAAATAATTAGCACCGAGAAATGCAGCCATGGGTTAAAAACTAACATAATTCCTGACTCAAACAGTGTATGGTATGTGAGAGACGGCAAGTATGGTTTATAAACTTGGAAAAGTAGTAATTGCTAAAAGACAGCCTGGATTGTTCTAACAATTTCCTTCACTGAAGGGGTTATAAGAGCAGGAGATCAGGTGATCAAGGGCATGGCAGACTAAACATGCCTTATATAGAAAATAACTGCTAGATGAAAATTACATTTATTACATTTATTCATAAATGGTGAGGGGAAAAGTTCAGTTAATGAAAAATATAAAGTTTAGGGACTTCATAGGTGGCGAAGTGGTTAAGGATCCGCCTGCCAATGCAGGGGACATGGGTTCGATTTCCGCTCCAAGAAGATCCCACATGCCACAGAGCAACTAAGCCGGTGCACCACAACTATTGAGCCTGTGCTCTAGAGCCCGTGAGCCACAACTATCGAGCCCATGTGCAACAACTACTGAAGCCCACGGACCTAGAGCCCAGGCTCTGCAACAAGGGAAGCCACTGCAATGGGGAGCCCACATACCACAATAAAGAGTAGCCCCCCATTCGCTGCAACTAGAGAAAGCCTGTGTGCAGCAATGAAGACCTAACGCAGCCAATAAATAAATAATTTTAAAAAAATCTGCAGATGACACTAAGGTGAGCAATAGCAATAAAGATTTTTTATATCTAGACACTAAAGCCTTAAGCAGAAATCAACAAAGGTGAAACATTATAGTTCCATCTCTCAAGACCCAATCTGAGAGGCTGGGTCCTATTTGAGGGCTTCCTCAACTACCCAGCAGTTATCAGCTCCATTTTCTATGTTTCCATTACACTTGCTCCACAGCACATATGTGATTTATGCCACTGTGTTATAGACATACATTCACTTCTCACTAGAGGGGGACACATTATCTCAGCATCTCCAAAGACTTTCCAAAGAATAGTGTCAAGAATAAACAAACACAAAGAGAAGGCTAGTTCAGGGAAATGTGATATAAAAATGCAGGATTATTGGAAAAAAAAAAAGAATAAACAAACTCTCATTGGCAGTCCACATTTACTTTTATGTGTATTTAAAATGAGAAAGTGCACATATGAATAGGAAGAAGAAAGGAAAGTATCTGAATCTCAGCTTTGCCACTTATACAATATGACTTGGGTAATTTATACAAACTTCACTGAACTTGGTTCCCCTTCTGTAAAATGGGGATAATGTGTTCCACAAACAGTTAATGTGAAAATTAAATAATACAGTATGCCCAACATACTACATGTGCACTCAATAAACATATCAATTCTTACTGTTTAGGTATCCTATTTCCAGAGAGATCCTAGAAGAATACACAGAAGAATAACCTGTATGGTAGAGGAACAGCCTCAGAGGAACACAAAAAAGACGGGAAGTTTGGCATTGGGAAGGAAGGTAGGAAAACGGATTGATTAACTGCACAGGGATTATCAGTGAACACCCAAACTCAAATCTGGATGACCCAAGAATAAAATCTTATTAACTGCATAGCGGTAGACTATTTGCAATGAGGGCTGAAGGTGTGCAGGCTCCTTAGAAATGATTTTCATACTCTTCCCACAAGAGGTAGAGTCTATTTCACCACCCCTTGAATTTGGGCTGGACTTAAGATTGGTTTTGACCAACTTAATACAGAAATGACATTGAGAGATGTCTACTCTCACCCTCCTGGAACCCTGAGAACCAGAGTCTCAGGAAGATGCCCAAGTTAGCTTTCTGAGCATGAAAGACCACATGGTGAGAAATTCCATCCCACTACATTAAATCATCACATAGTACACAAATTTCTTGCAATTCTATTTGTCAATCATACCTCAATAAATCTGGAAAACACACACACACAGAAAAGTCATCCCAGCTAAGGTCCCTGACATATGACTGAGGCCACCTCTTCCTCCATCTAGCCTCAGTCAAGCCTGGCTTCATCTGACATCAGCTGAATGAGTGAGCACAGAGGAAGCAGCAGAAACCACAATGGCAACCCAAAGAACAGTGGACAAATGAAATGGATGGTTGTTTTGAGCCACTAAGTTTTAAGGTAGCCTGGTATAAATAACTGATATACATATTTTGTCTGCAGAAGAGAAACATGGCAGCCTCTAAGCAGATAAAAGGTTAAAGCGCAAAAAGAAAACTATTTAGGAATCTGTTATACCACCCACAGAAAAAGGACTCAAAGACCCAATATCTGGGCTATGTGGCCGACTTATTCCTAAAGAGGAGCTAAACATTTAATTGGAAGACACTAGCTATTAAGATTATCCAACATTCTTTGAAAACCCTATTCTAACGAAAGGGCCTTCTGATAATAACTAGATTTTATACATAGCTGATTATCAGTCTGGGAGCTAGTCTATGTGAAGGGCATTTTCCCCACTGTAAATTCATGGCATTCTGGCTTGTACTTATAATATCTAGAACTTAATCACTTAGGGTTGTAGCAAAAAAAATCAAATGTCTGAGCAGACAGTAGATAGTGGTACCTACGCAAAGATCTAGGCAGCCAGCTTGAAATCCAAGCAATGCCTCCATGTTAAAGTTTGCATAAGTATGCACCACAAACAAATATTAGGAAGAATTCTCTATAATAAGCACTGTGTGATGGTAAATAAGAACACAAACTCTAGAGTCTTAGGTATGTGAGTGAGAATTCTAGTGTCACCAACTGCTAGATGGGTAGTTTTTGACAATGATCTTGGACTTACTCTTCCTATCCCAATCCCAGCTTCCTCATCTGTGAAAAGAGGACAGTTGAAAGGACTGAATTAACAAGTGAGGAGCTGATGAACAATGAAAACAAGATGCTTTATAAACTAGTCAAGCACTTTTCACTGGACAGCCAGGTTGAAACATAAGCTGGTTTGTCAGTGATGTGGAAGAGATTCTTACATTGTAGATGAAAAGTGTGACTCACTCAAAGATGGGAAATACACTCCAATCCCAAGACTCTAAATGCCTAAAAAAAAAGTCATTTTATTAAGGAGATTAAAGTCACTAGATAATACAAATCATTTCCCTACCCCACAAATCTAGAATTTCTGGTATTCAGACCTGACTGCTCCATTTTTGAACAATCCACAGACAAAAAAAAAATTTTTTTTAAACAAAACTGTTGTTGGCTAAATTACAGAATAAATTTTTATTTCATTTAAGAGATTAAATTATGCACGTCATTCTGTTCTCTATCTTTGAGCTTCATTTTTCTTATATTTTCCCCCCTAGGTTTCATATATAAGTTAGATCATACAATACTTGCTTTTCTCTGTCCAACATTTCACTTAGCATAATGCCCTCAAGGTCTGTACCTACTGTCACAAATGGCAAGATCTCATTCTTTTTTAAGACTAAATAATATTCCATTGTGTATACGTACCACATCTTCTTTACCCATTTATCCATCAATGGACACTTAGGTTGTTTCCTTATCTTGGCTATTGTAAATAATACTGCATTGAACATGGGGATGCAAATATCTTTTTGAATTAATGTTTTCATTTTCTTTGGATAAATACCCAGAAGTGGAATTGTTGGATCATACGGCAGTTATATCTGTAATTTTGGGGGGAATCCCCATACTATTTCCCATAATGACTGCACCAATTTATATTCCTACCAACAGTGCATGAGGGTTCATTTTTCTCCACATCTTCCCCAACACTTGTTATTTCTAGTCTTTTTGATAACAGCCGTTCTAACACGTGTGAGGTGATATCTCATTATGGTTTTGATTTGCCTTTCCTTCTTTGATGATTAATGATGTAGAGCAGCAGTCCTCAACCTTTTTGGCACCAGGGACCGGTTTCATAGAAGACAACTTTTCTGTGGACCAGGGTGGGGGGGGGATTGTTTCGGGATGGTTCAACAATTATATTTATTGTGCACTTTATTTCTATTATTATTACATTGTAATATATAGTGAAATAATTATACAACCCACTAAAATGCTGACAGGAGGCGGAGCTCAGTTGGTAATGCAAGCGATGGGGAGTGGCGGTAAATACGGATGAAGTTTCAACCGCTCGTCAGCCGCTCACCTTCTGCTGTGCGGCCCAGGGGTTGGGGACCCCTAATGTTGAGTACCTGTTCACTCTCTGAATATCTTCTCTGAAAAAATTCCTATTCAGATCCTCTGCTCATTTTTAAATCAAATTGTTTTGTTTTTCTGCTATTGAGTTGTATGAGTTCTTTATATATTTTGAATATTAGCCCCTTATCAGATATAAGATTTACAAATATTTTTTCCATTTAGTAGACTGTCTTTTCATTTTGTTAATACTTTCTTTTGCTGTGCAGAAGCTTTTCAGTTTAATGTAGTACCACCAGTTTAGTCTTGCTTTTATTGCTTTTGGTGCCAGATTCAAAAAAATCTTTGCCAGGACCTATGTCAAAGAGCTTACCACCTATGTCAAAGAGCTTACCACCTATGTTTTCTTCTGGGAGTTTTATGGTTTCAGGTCTTATGTTCAAGTCTTTAACCTACTGAATTTAATTTTTGTGTATGGTGTAAGACAGCAGCCCAGTTTCATTCTTTTGCACTTTAGCTTATGCGTTCACCTACAGTTAACGTGCTATTTTTAATGAGTCTTCTTTAATTATGGAAAGCAGGTCAAACAAGAGTTAGCAATAAGTTAAAAGGCATATAGTTAAAAAACAAACAAACAAAAACAAAATAATGGAGTTTGAACTGTATAATCACTAAGGATCCATCTTTGTCCAAGTCCCTGTCTCAAAGAATTCAGGGTCTAGGAAAAGAGAAAATGTGATGCAACAAATACATTGCACTAACCTTGCAATAACTGTAGATGTTACACTAGATAAAATGGAGGGGGTGACTATTGCTGTAAGATGGACAAAAGAGGAAGTGTTAGCCTATAATATCAAGTAAGATAGCCAAAACATGATTTAGCAATTGAAAGGTCACTGGCAACGTGTACTAACCCAGAGTTAGAGGCAGTTACTTTGCCTTGTGCTGGAAAGTGAACAAGGTGGGGAGGTGTAGTAAAACTCTTTGAGACTGATTAGAGAAAGTTATATTCAAGAAATCAACAACCTGAGCAAATAGGTGGGCATAGCAATCTTCAAATAGAAAACAAAAATATTCAAAAGAATGCACTTAAAGGACAATCTTCAAACCAATTCACATAAACCAATCTGTGACTGAATGAATTAGTGAAAACAGAGGTTTTCCTTCATAGTTTCTCCAGACTTGCGCGTCAGATTACCATAATCTGCAGACCACGCTATACCATCCACCATGAATGCATTTTTAGAAAGATCTCTTTGTAATCATATAAGGGAAACAGAAAGTAATCCAAATTTTAACACAATTAAATGGCAGTCTTCCTCCAATTTTGCCAATTCAAAGTCACAAACATTAATAGCCAAGAACAGCAGTAGTTCTGCTTTGCTTTGGGTAAATGATTAAATATCTTTGCTACCAAACTAATGGTTTCTCCTAGACTGCTCGTAATTTCCAAAAACCCAAACATTTCAGCACAGAGAAAACAGAAAACAAAACAAAAACTAGTTTTTTGTTTGTTTTTTAATTTTAATATCATCAGACTAGAGAGGACACAGTTCCTTAACCTTAATGGAAAGTAGGTTTGGAATACCAAAAATCTCTTCCTTTATCATCAAGAACCTAAGTTATTTGAAAAGCATTTAATTCAAAGAGACTAATGGCCATATTTATGCTCCCTTCTAAAGTGAGAAGAGTGTCTCAAAAAGATAAGACTGCTTACACAGAAGAAAAGTTTGAAATTTAAGCGCATTTCCTATCTTGTTGGCACTTTTAAATGCGACTTCTTGAAAAAATTCAGAATTACCAAAGATTTTAACTTAAATCTTCTTTAAAAATAAGGGTGGGGGGGACTCGAGGGGGGGGCGTCAAGGAAGGGAGGGAATATGGGGATATGTGTATAAAAACAGTTGATTGAACCTGGTGTACCCCCCAAAAAAATAATTAAAAAAAAAAGAAAGAAAAAAAAATAAATAAGACATCATCCTTGTCAAGTTACTTAATCCAAATTCACTTAAGTAGTTACAAGAGTGAACTCTATTTGAGTAATAAAGCAGGTCTGTACAGGAGCAGAGTAAGATGTGCTCTCCTATTTAAAAGTACTGCCTGCTGAAAAACTTCTCTAGATATAACATGTTTACATGTAACTCCTTCTGTGGAGCTGAAGAAAAAGAAGGCTTGCTGAAAATAAAAGCTCAAAGGATCCGTCTTTTCTAACTTCGCCAGTCATTTCTCAGACAGGTGCAGCGTTTGCCTAAAGCCCTCCCTCCATCAAGCCCCCACTCAGAAAAGGTGCCCTCCTACACACAATTTATTTAGTTGCTATAACAGTTGGTCTCTAAGCCACAAAGGGATTCCTTCTGAGTGGAGAGAATAAAGCATAAGAAAAAGGGCGGATCAGGCTGTTTCAGCGATTGATCAACTCAGGTTCTCACTTGGAGATCCTGTTTAAACACAGAGCTCTAAAACGCCCCGTTGTTTAGTGTCACGGGACGAGGGGATCTCTTGGGATAAACCAAGCATGGCACTAAAAATTTAGGGGTTGAAACTACACACGCAGCAGCTCCGGATTCTTATCAAAACAATAGCGAGTGGCACATGTCAGGCGGCCCACATGCGCAGAGGGATAAAGAGGAGGCTGGCTGGGGTTGGAGTTGAACTTGTCTTAACCCCCTCCCCCAGCTCCCACCGCCGCGCTCCCGGCTACGCGAAAGTGAAAACGAGGGGGCGCCCGGGGCCCTGTTCTCTCCCCCTCCTTTTCCCCCGCCCAGCCCCGACTTCTTCCTCACCCGGTCTCCCGGGGGCGGAGACGCCGAGTTCCCCGGGGCCGGGAGTTAGTCACCAAGAAGAGGCGGTGACAGAGCTCACGGCTCGCTTCGCACACTCCGAGGCCTAGCCGCACCGGACGAGAGGAGGCCGGCGGAGACGCCAGTGCCCCGCGCCCCACGGCCCCCGGCCCGCCGGGGAGCCCCCTCCCCCGAGTCTCAACTCCGCTCCCACCCCCGCCCCCACCCCCTCCCCTAGCACAGGCAGCTCCAACGTCAGGCTCCACTCCCGACCGAGGAAACGACGCCCAGCCCGGCCGTTTCCTGCCCCCGGGGGCGGGGATTCCCTCCCCGGGCCGGGGGACTGCGGCTCCGTGCCGCTGACCCGAGCGGGGATCCCCTCGGCCGCCGGGCGGGGATCCCGGAACTGGCCCCGGAGCGCGCGTGTGGCCGCGGCGGGGAGGGGCGAGGCGGGGAGTTTCCGCCGCTCCGCGGCCGGGCGGCTGCCACGACTAGAAGCGGTCCCCGCGCCTGGCCGGAGACCCCAGCCTCCTCCGCCCCGGCCGGCTCTCCCCACGCGCGTCTCGGCCGGCCGCGCCGCCCGGGGGCCCCGCGCAGTCACCGGGTTGGGCTCGGGGGCCGGAGAAACGCGGGCCCGGGGCCACCCGTCACTTTCCAGTCGCCCCGCCAGAAACCCGGGGCGAGGAAAAGGAGAGAGACAAAAGGACGCTGGGCAGGGAGTCCCCACACTCCCTCGCACCCCCCGCACCCGGCCCAGCCCTTACTCGTAGTGGCGGAAGATCTCGTTGGTGACTTTACAGTAGAAAACTTCCTCGTCGGGCCGCAGGTCCGCGGGCGGCTTCTGTCTCACAAACGGCTTTCGGTGGAGCAGCGGCATCTCGCGTCCGCCCGCGGGCTCACCCGGACCCTCGGCCGCCCGCGCGGGCCCCGCTTCCCTATGAAAATTGGAGGGAAAGGAAAGCCGGTAAGGTGGGGAGCGCTCGGCGGCGGCGTGGGCCGGTCCGCGCGCCGGGGGCAGCTCGGCTGCCTTTTGTGTGACTGACGCGCCGCCGCTGCCACCCGAGCCGAGGTCGCTCCTGTCGCGGCCCGGGTGTTGAACCAGCGGAGCCGCCCCACCTCCGCACGCCCGGCTGCCGGCTCACAATGGGGCCGGACGCCCCGCCGCGGGCGGGCCGGCAGGCGGTGCGGGAGCGGCGGCGGCCCCCTCCCCCAGCGCCCGCTCCCTGCCAGCCGCCGCCGCCGCCGCCGCGGGGCTCACAACGTGCTCGGCGCGCAGCCGGCCGGCCCGACGCCGCGAGGGAACTTGCCGCGGGCGGCCCCCGGCGCCGCTCCGCTTTGTTCCGCCGCTCGCCTACGCTTCCCCGCCGGCGCCGGCCGGCTCCCGAGCGGCCACACCAAGCCCCTCACCTGCGAGCACGCCGGCTGCCACTTCTCCACCTTCTCAACTACAAAGGCGGCGAGGGGAGGCTCTGTCCCCCCGGGGGGTCGCTTCTCGCCGGCCCCGCCGCGCCGCCCGCCGCCGCTTCTCCCGCTGCCACGGCCTGGCTCCGCGCGGGGGATCGCGTCCCACCGCCACTTCCCCGCCTCTCGGAGCTCCTGGGAAGTTTCTGATCTACTTTCGGCTCAGAAGGAGGAAGAGCTGTTGGGAGGAGCTTTTCACTTCTCGCTTCTACCTTTTTATTGGCTACTCGATGACTTTTACAGCCTGTCACTGATACAGGAAGAGACGGCGGAGAGCCTGGGAGAGCTACATTATTAATTAATGGAGCAACCCCTTGTGAAGAATCAGAAGCATCCTCCATGTTTGCGATTATCAGCCCAAAGATCTGGGGAGAGCACAGGGGTTTCATAAACACATGGCTAACAAAGTAAAGCCTTCCTCTTCAAGTCTGACACCCGAGCTTGGTTCCACGATGGGAAAAGCATTCCAATTAAGATTTAACTTGTATTTTAAGGATGGGAAGAGAGATGAGGAATAAGAAATGAACAGTGGTTTGAAATTTGCTTCTTCAGAATTGGAATTCACATGTCAAAAAAAAAAAAAACTTTGCTCGTGTAAACATTCATCTTGAGAAGAAAATACCTTTCTTGACAACGGTGCTCTTTAATACTTAGGAATTCAAAGACTTAGAGGAAAAGACCAAAAAAGTATACGTCAGAAAATGTCATCATGCCTCTAGGACCCCCACATATTTAAAACTGAAAACCACACCTTTAAAAAGTAATATTTAGAATACGCCGGTGAATATATTATGCAAGCGATCACTATTTAATTCAACCACTCAGAATTTTAAAGGTTATTAATTTACTAATGAAATTTCCCCTAAAACCATTTTCCCATATCTATGATTTCCATTTGTGGAACTAATTTGAATTCATATAATATATATGACTTTTGAATTAAAAAGAATTGTTGAAACTACAAGTAACTCCAAATGTTTGCCAGCTTTGTATTACATGGTCATTTTTGCTACTGCCCTTGACTTTTGCTTATTTGCAGATTAACATGTAAGAATGGGTCTAAAAGTAAGTTTGAAGAAGTCCTTCAACAAAGGATGCAACTAATTACTAATACTATGAAATGATCTCAGTTGTAGAAAAAATGTGGGATCATGTTTCTATCTTCAAATTCAGTGCATATATACATTGGAACAGAAAATGTAAGGAATCTATCCAAATCTCAAGTTATCATTTTTAAACTTCTTTTAACATACTTCTGTGGTGGCTAGCAACATTTTGTGATTCAAAAATCATTAATAAAATTAATGCACCTTAGTGTACAGATACAGAAGTCAAACAGGCTTGGAAATGCTCTCAGTAGCAAGTATATTCTTTAGCCTGGATAAACTCTTCAAAAAACTATGCATGCAAAGATTTGGCGTTTTAAACTGGCCTCCAACTAGTACACTAAATGACAATATAGAATTCCCTACCTGGAAAGTAATTTCCCAGGTGAAAAATTTAGAGCCCACAAAAATAGACTCAAAATGGGGACAAGGAGGATGGATAATTTTCAATGGATATTGAAGCATCGCTCTCACAATTCAAAATCCCACTTTAACTGTTAAGCTAAAAATAGATGAAATTTTATATGATTATATAGTATTTATATTTCTTAGATCTCACTATTTGCTAAGCTCCTAAGATAATCTTGGCAAAATCATGATCAAAAATAGTAGTGTTGATTTTACTTTTATTAAATACAAATTTTTAAACAATTGGATACTTTTTTTATACTAACCTAAAATTGAAATTTTATTCTACTTCAAAATACTATCATCACGATTTTCCTACTACCACCATACTCAAATTTCAATACCATCATTACTCAGTTCTCTGAGTTACATACATAGGATTTATTTTTATTTATATTTAATCAATGTTATACATAGTTATTTCAGAATTCATTTAGTAAATTATAATTAACACATTAAAAGGTTTAGTTTTTATATGTTTATAATGTTTGATCAAATTGATAGCATTCCTAAGCTACCTAAGAATAACACTTCTCTTAAAGTTAACCTGCATGTTTACTACTAAAAACTTACCTAATGTATTATTTATTTCATATTTTGGTATCATGATCACCTCATTGCTTTATTACTACTTCTAGACTTTTAAGAGTGAAAAGCTCATTGCTGTATTCAGAAAGTAAAGGATACTGTCATGAAATAGGACTTCGTGTAAAAACAATTGAAATATTGTAAAGGAAAGTATGAAAGGGTATCACAAAGAAAAAAAAGAAAACAATGAAATTAAAATTTTAATAATTTAATTCAGTTAAACATTTGTCCTCCATTTATGTGCCAAGACACTGTACTAGCTCATGTAAAGGATACAATATAAGTGTATCCTGGCCTCAAAAAATGTACAATCTTGTAGGTAAGAAATGATGTAAAGACAGATAAACAACACAAGAATTGTGTGAGTCCTACTGATTATGAGTAATGTAACACAAAAAGAGAAGCAGAAAAGATTAAAAGTACAATAGAAGGGGGACCCAGGGTCTATCCTAAATGAATTCATCCACAGTGCATGATTTGAAGGGCAACAGAAAGCTCTTGTTCCAGCATATCCTCCCCAGTCTCAAAATGCAACCCTCCACCCTCTGTCACCCCTCTGGGTGAAGACACCACTGGCCCCCACTTAAGTGTAAAATGTAAATATACTAGTTTGGCAGGACATAGATCAACCTAATATCATCAGACCTAGTTTAATATTTGAGAGGGTATACTGCCTTGGATAGGTAAAGACAAAACAAGACTATGAAATATATATGTGTTTAAAAGCTTGAGCTAGAATACTTTTTCTTTCTTCCATTGACTGACTAAGAAAGGCTTTACTTAGGTGGTTTGGTGAGACAGTAATTACTTAAAACTGAAAGAAACCTTTGGGAACTCTTAATTCTCTCATTTTGCAGCTGAGGAAATGGAAGCTCAGGAACTGAAATCTAGGCCTCCTGACTCCTTGTCTAGTCTCTTTAGATCACACTGCTCTTTCTGTGGATTTGATAATATCCAATTTTCTTGTATACCCTACTCACACTGTATCTGTAAATAAGCTAAAATACTATTACAAATCCTTCCTAAACTGCTAAAATTGTAAGGGGATAAGATATACTACTCATGATCAGAAATAATAGTTCTTGAGAATTATCCAGAAAAGCAATAGGAGTAATACAAAGCTTAAATTTGTCCAATCAAAGAGCTGACAAGTCCTATCTCCATGCTTCAGTTAACACATCTAACAAATATAAACACTTCATGTCCCTTACCTCTAAGTAGCAGTTATACGAGTATTTAGAGTATAGCTGAGAAAGATGTCATAAATATATACAAGGAGTATCTTTGTAACTCTGTTCCTTAGTATCTTTATCTGACACCTGTCTCAACTCTTCTATGATCTCTTTGTAATGTCTTTCTAATTCATGGCATCTTGCCTAGAAAAGATTTTTATATATTGTTCTTTAGAAGTAATGAATATCTGAAACCGTTGGCCTAGTATTAGGATAGTGGTGTTAGACCTTAGCTGCCCATTGAAATCACCAGAGGGGTTTGTTGAAAGATACTGATGCTTGGGGCATACCCTAGATTAATTAAAACAATCTCTGGGGTAGGGACCCAGGCGTTTGGGGTTTAAAAATCTACTCAGATGATTCTAATGTACTGCCAAGATTAAGAACTACTGTGCTTAGAGGAGATTGGATTGTTAATGCTGAAGTAGAAACGTTGGCAAATTTGGAATTCCTTTTTTATTTAACCCCTTGTGATTAAAGTCATGAATTATGGGATGGTAGTAGGGGTTCAAAGAGTGTCTATGGCCATCATCATTATCATAGTAATAGTTTACATTTAATGAACACTTCCAGCTGGTCAAGCATTGTGCTAAGGGCTTTGAATCATCTCGTGCAGTTGTCACTACAAAATACTGTTTATCACTTGCATTTTACAGATGAAGCCGTTGAGGCTCAGAGAGGTTAATTAAGTAGCTTGCCCAAGGCCATACAGCCCTGAAGTAAAAAAGCTGAAATTATCAACTCTGGAGTCCAAGTTCCTTACTATTGTATTACTCTATTTCCATAGGACTGATTTGCTAATCTAGCTCAGATATAAATTGAAACAGGGAACTTGAGCCAATGCACTAAACAATTTAGAACTTGTAATGATTGACAATGTTTGTTAGAGGAAACCATGGAGAATTTAAAAAATTATCTCAGAGTGGGGAAAGCCTAAGTACTATAATGCAAGCCCAGAATCCGTAAGGATAATTCTATAAAATAAAAATTAAAAATTTCTGCATGACCGAAGCAGTCACAAAGTTGGAAGGCAAATATCAAACTAGGAAATTAATTATTTGCAACTCACTGACAAAGGGATAATTTCCCTAATATATAATTTCCTATTTCCCTATTGTCTGATAATAAATCACAATAACCTGACACACAGAAAAAGAAATATAAATGGCTTTTAAAACATATAAAAAGATTCTCAGCCTCACTCATAATAAGAGAAATGCAAATTAAAACTACACTGAGATGACATTTTTCATCCTTCAGATTTGCAAAGAGCACCATCATATATTGCTGAGTATGGGGAAACAGGCACAACTTCTATAAAGGGCAAATTGGAGATATTTATCCAAAATTACAAATGTACATAAAAGTTCCATCTCTAAGATATCCCACAAGTATATTTGAATATAAGACTATTTTGGCTTTGTTAGGAATAGCATAATATTAAAATTAATAGAAATGTCCAAGATTAAACAAATTATGATGTGTTCATACAATGGAATGGTATGCAGACATAAAAAAGAATGGGTTTTAAAAAAAAGTTCATTACAATATATATGGGGGCTTAATGTATACACATATTTGATGCGTAAAAAGCATCTGGAAAATAACACACTGGTTGCCTCTGGAAAAAGAGTTGCTAGGGGACAGGAATCAAAGGAAGACTTTTCACTTTGTAGAAAGATGAATAAAACTTTTTAAGATACAGAGATTTGATGGTAAAGCGGCAGGTCAGGACTAACAGCTGATGTGATAAAGTCCTCAATGCAACAATTGGAAATAGGTTTAGAACCGCAAATAAAAAGTAAAAATATCTGTTAAATATTTTACAGGGCCTAGCATAGTGCTTTTCCCATGACAGGAGTTCAATACGTATTTGTTGATTGGATGAACAGTTAAATGGATATATAAAATATAAACTTAACTTGATTACAGTGAAAGAGTCATATGAGTGGCTGCTGTCATCTTAACCTAGAAATAGAATTTAGAATACACATTTCCAAGAAACTCTAGACTGTTTATGTTAATTATTAGCTATATACCAATTTACAGAACAAGTCATACTATATTCAGCCAAATAGATCTATTATTATTTTTTAAAATAAGACATATAAGGAACAAGTAGAAGTTTTTAAAATTTGAATTATAAAATTAAGTGTTCTTTTTCTTATTTTTATCAACTGTAAAACTAATTTTTATGCTTTAATTTATCTGGTAAAATAGCTACCAGATAAAAGTTGCACTAATATTTACCATTTGATTTACTAATTTCTGTTAATACTGAGTATAATATACTGGAATATACTACTTTGTTTCTCTTTTTTTTTAGTGTTCAGGCTATAACCTATT
The DNA here is from genome assembly GCF_030028045.1 of Hippopotamus amphibius kiboko. Lineage (NCBI taxonomy): Eukaryota > Metazoa > Chordata > Mammalia > Artiodactyla > Hippopotamidae > Hippopotamus > Hippopotamus amphibius. Next base: position 161,952,751 of record NC_080187.1, on the reverse strand, counting down.
ACCAGATATTTTAAATATTACTATATAATTTTTAAAATCTTTTAAAAAAGATTTACTACCATGCCTAGAACACAGTAGGCATTCAAAACCTATTATAGAAAAGTACTAAGTTCCTTCATTTTTCTTACTTTCTTATAATATTTAAATAATTATTATTTATAATATTAAATTTATAACATTTATAATTAGGGCCATATCTTTTTCTACCAGTTAGCTCGAGTGGTTGAAGCATGGTATTCATGGCATACTACAAGTTTGACACCAATAACTAGCCCTATGTTGTAATGCATACATGGACTACCTGGCAATTATGGATGAAGAGATAGAATTAAGACAGTTAAAATTCAGAAACCAGTTCTGAACATGTTACTGCTAAATTCTAATCTAAGAGATCCTGGTGAAACGTGCTAATGCTACAGGCACTATAAGATAAAACATTTAGGGTTTTCTCCCTTTTATCTCTGTTGCCATCATCATACCTAGAACACAGGAGTTCTACTATCCTGTTTTCTCTAGTCTAAATGTTTAGGTCAAAACAACCATCTTGGGTGTATCCTGGCACTGTGTCTTGGCACAACTGAAATTTATCTTTTTCAGCCAGAAAAACTTTTTTAGCTACCATTAAACTCCTCAATAACTTTTTAGCATCTAGACACCACATACCTGGCATCTAGAAACTAGTTTACCTACCAGAACAAACATCTTGCCTATTTCAAGTACAAAAACTAAATTCCCCAATACTAAACACCTCTCTTTTTACCATTCCAAGCTTCCCTCCTAAAGACCTCACTCTCAGTTCCAGTGTGGTAGGCAGAATAATAGCCTCCCCAAGATGTCCACAGCCTAATCCCCAGAGTCTGTGAATGTTTCATCATATATGGCAAAAGAAACTTTCAGATGTGATTAAGGTTAAAGACCCTGAGATGGGGCAAGCTGCCTGGATTATCCAGGCCCAGTCGAATCAGTTGAGTGCTCAAATGTAGAGAACCTTTTCTGGGTGTGGTCAGAAATAGATGGGAGAACTGAGTAAATGTTAGAGGAATACGTTGTTGCTGGTTTGGAATGAAGAAAGGGGGCCACAAACCAGCGAATGTGGTGGTCTCTAGAAGCTGGAAGAAGCAAGATAACGGATTCTCCCCTAGAAGCCTCCAGAAAGGAACATGAACCTGCCTACAGCTTTATTTTTGCCCAATGAGACCTGTGTTGGACTTCTGACCTACCACTAAGTTTCTGGTAATTTGTTAAAGTAACAATAGGAAAGGAATACATTCAGCATGAAAATATTCTTAATTCTCAGATGATTTTCATAGCAATAACAAATGATACCTTTGAGCTTTAATGAATGATTTAGATCTTTCAAGCTGAGGTTATTAGCCACTCCTATTTCTAGATTTTTCTGTCATGATTCATCCTACTGCTGCCCTTCCAAGTTGCAAAAATTCATCTAGTCATTTTATAGTGCATCTTTACCTTAACCATATACAACCATAACATACACACAGTCAGAATTAGCATGTATACAGTAAGAGGATGATTAGAAATGGACAGCCTTTTTTCCCTCATTAGTTTCTATCTCCTCAGATCTCCGTAGGGATCTTGCTCCATCAGTCTTTCCTTTACCCAATATCAGGCTTTCCTTCACCACTGAGATCTCTGCCCTTAGCCTGTAATCTAGTGCAAGTTTCTTTCATGGGGGTGGGTGTTGTGGGTGTGTACACCTTTCTTTATCTTCAGCACTGTTTCTCTTCTCTTCTCAACCAACATTTAAAAAAGGAAACCTATGCTCCTTGTTTCTACTTCTTTATTTCTCAGTCCTCTGTAGCCTCCCCATCCTTGCCGAAAGCTGCTTTTGATTCTGAGCCCCTAATTGCTTAATCCAGTAGACTCTAACCAAGGAAGAGTCCACCTTACTCATTCTGCTCCTTGACATGCTTTTACCTTAGCCTTTGTGACACACTCTCACCTGGCTTTCCTCCAACCCCTCTGAACCACCCCCAGTCTCCTTGGCATCACCTCTTCCTCCTCAGCCTGTTCCCTAAACCCTGCTGTTTCCCAGCTTTCTTCCATCCATTCTCTTCTCCTGTCACTCCTCAGAGGAAGCCTTCTCTAAATCAACACCTCCTCCTGACTACATTAACTGCCCTCATTCTCACTGGACTATGAGCTCTTCTAGGGTCTTCTTGTTTCCTTGGGGACTCTACCACAGCTTCTTAAAGATATTTTGGGATGAGGAATGAGTCATCAAACTGACATATTATGAAGATTAATATGGGTGTGGTATGTAAGACTGTATTGGATAGAGCCTGGAGGCAGGGAAACCAATTGAGAAGGCACAGGAGAAGTACGAGTATGGAATGACAACAGCCTGAATTATTGCCTTGGCAATGGAAGGAAGAAAAGCCAGGAGAAATATTTCAGTGGACGTGTTTAGTGACAGAACTTGATGACACATTAAGGAAGGGAGAGGAAAAGTCAGAGATGACTCAAAAATTTTAAATCTGGGAGACTAGAAAGGTAATAACATTAACAAAATTGGGGTAATCAGGTATAGAAATAGGTTTGGGAGGAAGATGAAGCATTGGATTTTAGACATAGATTAGCAAAGCAGTTGGAAGACTGGGCTCTGAAATCAAAAGAGAAATCAGGATTGAGGCTATAGATTAGGGAACTATTTCCAGAAATATGATTTTTAAAGCAACTAAAGTTGATGGGTATACAGTAAGTAATTAGTACTTGCTAAATAAATAAACCTCGATATTCTTTCCTCTACTCAAGTGCTCATCCCCAGTACCAGGATGCTCTAGACACTCACCAGCACTCTTTCTCCCACCAAGAGTAACCCCCAGCACTTGCCCTCTGTTGCCTCTTCCTGACTGATCATTGAAAGGTATTACAAAACGTGCTCTCTAATGTTAGGGCCTCATAGATATGCTAACCTCCTTTAAAGTCGTCTCACGTTGACATTCTATTGAACACCCTACAACAGTTTTTCTAAACCTCTTTTCTCTTTTTGCAAGCTTCTCACCTGATCTTTGTTTCTTAGCCACGCCTTCCTTGCCTCCTAATTGATTTACAAAATCTGGGCCATTCCATACGACTTCTGTTCTCAACCCAAATTTTCTTTTCACCCCACCTTCTTTTCCTTACCTATTGTCTTCTCTTTCCAAGGCTACAGCTGTGCATTTGATCATATTTCTTTCGACCTCTAGGTTCTTATTCCATGACTTCTTTCTCTTGAATCTCCCCACTTCAGTTGCTCCTTTTTTTTTTCTTTTTTCTTTTTTTTTTGCCTACTAACAAATTCCAGCCCACCTTATCCTTAAAAAACGCTTTTACCTTCACTTTGGTTTCCTCAGAGATACCATCTTATTACTACTCTTTTTTGGTGTTACTAAGTATTATAAACATTACCACTATATGTCATCTTGATAGTGGTTCTAATTCTTGCTAGAGCAGTTTTACTTATGTATGTCCTACATGTTTGTGTCATAGCCTCCAAAATGTAAGTTTCAGTAGGGCAGAAATCATGTGATAAATTAATCATAAAATGTTTTCAGCTATGACTAATCAAGAAATAGTTGTGAGATTTGGGATACTGACTTCTGAGAAACAATAAATAATATACTACTACTTTGCCTTTATCTGTTTCCAAGGATTTAAAATTGTAAATGCATTTAGAGTTGCCATGTGATGGTTATCTCTTAGTCATAAGTCAGGATTTTTCTGATGTCTTATAACAATAGCAACTGTACTCATTTAAGTCTGTAAGCAAGAGTCTTGGGCAATCCCTATGGCCACAGATGCATGAGAAGTGGGCAATCAAGTTTTAAACCTACAAGGTACCTTGAGAACACTAATTCTTTTCCATTATTAATTTAGATACCATTCATCTTGCTTCACAAACGTTATTTATATTTTAGAATTTTCTAGCAGGAAAGTCAACAGTGCCTTCCCGTCTGTACACTACACATACACCTACATTTCTCCTCCTATCATAAAAAGCTACCTTTTCGCCCTGGTCCACGGTAGCTGCCTTCCTAATTGTTGATAAAGTTAGAGAAAATGCCAGAATGTATCGCTAAGTACTTGGATTTAAGAGCTAAAGAATGAGCTATGTAAAAACTAATTTGTATAACCAACTTTTAGAAAAAGTTATTTTTATAATTTTTATAATAATAAAATATGTATTTTATGTTATCTCAACAAAATTAAAGCCCCACAACCAGAAAACTTCTGAAAAAATCTAAAGATATTATGATCTATAATAAAGCAAGTTTATTCCTTATAATTAAGTATAAAAATTCAATTAAAAATCATTTAGAGGGACTTCCTTGGTGGTACAATGGATAAGACTCTCTGCTCCTAATGTAGGGGGCTGAGTTCGATCCCTGGTCAGGGAACTAGATCCCACATGCATGCCACAACTAAGAAGCTGGCAAGCCGCAACTAAGGAGCCCACGTGCTGCAACTAAAGAGCCAGTGAGCTGCAACTAAGGAACCCGCCTGCCACAACTAAGACCCAGTGCAACCAAATAAATAAATATTTTTTTTTAAAAATCATTTAGAGAGCAACTGCTAGGTATAAAGCACTTTGCCAAGCAGTGAGCTTGATATTTAAGTGTAATATAAGAAAGTCATAATGGCTCAGATTCAAGTTCTGTGTTACAAACATATATAGGAGAACTACATTCCATATTATTATTCTTGTCTTAGAGATAATAAAGCTGAGGTATAGCAGGGTAAAGAAATCATCCAAGACTCCACAGTATGCAGGTGGAAAAGCTGGGATTCAAATTCAGATTAGCTGTCAAAGTCTATTTATTCAACAAATATTTCTGAGTGCCTTTTACATGTTAGATACTGTTCTGGAGACTTGGGCTACATCAGGGAAGAAGACAGAATAAGATCCCTGCATTCTTGGTGTTTCCATTTGTTAGCAGACAACTCCTCTGTCTTCTCCCCTGCCACCCATCTGCACAAGTAAAGACGAAATTACTTTCCCAAGGTCAACCCTTCTATCGAGGTTGTTGATTTTATCACCTTTATCATGTCTCCTTTGAAACCTGGCTTAATTATTGCCTCTTCCACTGGATCCATCTGACTACCTTAAATACACGTCTTATCTTGAAAAATGACTCTACTTGTCCCTATTTCCATTCCTTTTTCTTGTTCCACACTATACCCCATATTCCACAGCACTCTTCTAACCCTCTGCTACTTTGTTTTCCTTTCAAAGGTTCTTTACAAGTCCTCATGCCTCTCAATTTGTCTACAACATTTAATCATTCTGACCGCTCCCAAAAACTCCTTGCTTGATTGATGAGAAGTCACTTTATCCTGGCTTTGAAAGAATTGTATTTCTACATCCACCTTCAAGAAAGGAATAGGACCATCTCCTGTGAATACTGTCATCACAGTAAGATGTTGAAAAAGTCAGAAAACTGGCTAATTTTTTTCTTGAAATCATCCAGAGGAATTTTTCCTTTCACATTTTTAAGAGCTTTCTAATACAAACAAGAAGATACAAATTCATATTTATTGTATCATGTATTTCATTGGAGGTAGAGATGAGTACAAACTAGTATAAAAGTCAAATATCATTTCTACCACTCAGAAGGTGACTCAGATTGCTTCTGACTCAAGGTACACACTCAGAACCAGACACAAGAATTTAAAAAACATGGATTTGGAGTCTTTTAATGGTAGGACAGAAAGTTCTACATAAATCAAGTGTATCCCAGTCCAGTAATACCAACAGTTTAGTGCCTCTAAATCATTAAGAAAAGATAAAATTATACTCAACATATTATTCAAGAGTCTGAGTGTGTATATACTATACATACTATATATACTATATATGTACATGTATGCTATACACACTTTTTAAAAAATCCTTTCTATTGTGAATTACATGAAACAGTGCACAAAACAAATATACGGCTCAATGAATTCTCTCTCTCTCACACACACACACACAAGCACTACCCAGGTAAAGGAAGAGGATATGGCCTGTAGCCCAGTGTTTATGAGATTCATCTGTGTTGTTACACGTAGCTATAGTGTATTCATTTTCATCACTACCTGGCATCCTAGCATATGCATTCACCATAATTTATCCCTTCTTCTGTTGATGAATATTGGTTGTTTGCAGTTTTTGCTTATGAATATTCTTGTGCATGTCTTTTTGGACATGTGAATGTATAGACAGGAGTGAAATTGCTGGGTCATAGGATATGCATATTTTTAGCTTTACTAGATAGTCAAACTCCCCCAAAGTGGTCATACAAATTGGCACTCTCACCAGCAGCATTATATAAGTTCTAATAACTGCATATCCTCACTAGTACTTGGTATCGTCTCTCTGTTTAGCCGTTCTGGTGAGTATGTGATAATACCTCACTGTAGCTTAAATTTGCACTTTCCTGATTGCTAATGAAGTTAATTATCTTTTTATATATTTATTGGCCATTTAGATTTTTCTTTGGTAATACCCTTTTTACATTTTAAAAGATTTTGATATTAAGTGGTTGAAATAAACAATAAATTCTGTTGGGTGGAACGGGGACAAAGAGTAGTCATTAAAGTGCTTTAATTTTGCTATTGGGCTCTCTGAGCAAGACAAGAAAAGGCCAAAAGTTGCTCTGCACAACAAAGGAGAGCCATTGTTTCCATTGACTGGGCTTGAGGCCAGCAAATATAGAGAAAAAATTATTTTCTCAATAGGCTTTAGAAAAATTTATCTATGTTTTAAAGCTTAATTTGTAAGTTTTGTGGAGTCTAAAAGAACAAGGAGGCTGGAGCCAATAGGGATACTACACTCTCATGCCTCCTTACAGGCCTGAGGAGAGAGAAGGCATTAGCTTAAAGAATGGACTTCAGTCAGTTTCTAGTGGCTTTTGGTAGCAGCAGAGAGTGTCATAACCAGAAAGAATATTTTCAAGAGAGAGTATAAGCCTGACTGGTCCTCCCCTATAGGCTAAAAGTGAAGCTGCGGTGGGGGCTGGGATGGGAGGGACAGCTAACCACTGGGTGAGCATATATGGGAAATTCACAAATACAGAAGTTTCATTTCCCCTCCACGTCAGACTATTAAAGCTTTTGGTAAATTCTGTTCTATCGGACGAGAAGAATCCCTTATTTGCCAGATATCCCTATAATAGTCAAGGATAATCAATTATTCTAGAGAAACAATAGGCTGTTTCAGAAAGCAAATGCCTTGGTAAGACTGGGGTTTTAAATTTGCATTTGGCACATCAAGCCTTGGGAAGTGAAGTTTCATCTAGAAAGAGTGGAGGTAGATTCCAGGCTCATAAATGTTTCTATGCAAATTCAATCGAAACTTTGAGGCATATATACATTATACTCAATCATATCTAATCTACTGTAGAAAATAGAATGCTATGGAAAGCTTTATTATTATTCATTTTATAGTTAACATAACCTGAGAACAAAATCTGAGACACATAGCACACACAAAAAACGAAACCACAGATTAACATCATTTATGAAAACTGATGCAAAAAAATCCCAAATAAAATATTTGCAAGCAAATTCAGTAGTCTATTAACAGAATAACACATGCTAACCAAGAGGGCTCATTTTGAGAAAGAACAGATGGTTCAACATTAGGAGATCAATAAATTAATCTCACCACATTAATGGATCAAAGAGTGAAAATCCAAGAGTGCTTTGAGAGAGAACAAAAGAGAACTTGATTAAATGCAATGTCTGTTCCTGGTTTGTAAACAAACAAAAGTGTAAATAAAGACACAATAAAGCTTATGCTTTATACAGCAAATTTCAAACTTAACATTAAAACTTTATTTACACGTCCACCAAAATCAAGAACAATAAAAAAATCCCCACTCGTTGCTATTCTTCATATCTGTTCAGGAAGCTAGCTAATAAATAAGACAAGAAAAATAAATAAGAGCTATTAGTGTTTAAAAAAGAGAGAAATTTATCACTATGTGTAGGTGATCTAATTGTCCAGAAAACAAAGAGTAAACTAAAAAACTATTACTACTAATAAGAGAGGTTCAGAAAGATATTTGGTTACAAGAAAACTTTCCTATACAGTAGCAGTAACCATTTGGAAAATATAAGGGAAGAAAGATCCCACTCAAAAAGAGCCCAAACTGAGGGTGAAAGGTACACAGAATCTCTCTGTACATTTTTTAAACAATTTCCTGTGACTCTACCATAATTTCAAAATAAAAAGTTTAATATGTCACACAGCTCACAAGTGGAAGCTAAGAAAATGAACTTCTAGTGTCATGGTATGCCAGACCCTTATTGGACCCACCTAGGATGCTCTTGCCAGAAAAATGGGACTTAAAAAAACCAAACGGACACATAGAGGTAGATGGATTCATTGTCCTATCTGGAATGCAAGTTTTTAATTCTAAATTGAACCATCATACCATCATGGTCTCTATTCTACCACAAACAGACCACCCTCTCTACAAAGCAGAAAAATCAAAGTGGTTAATGTTTTCATTCGCCCTCCCACTAAGAGTGGGACTCATCATGCCTTATCTCTGCAACCTGAGAGATCTCTTGTCTACTTTTAGACTTTCATGTTCATTTTTACTGGATTTTACCTTTTAAAAAATGCTGGCACATAGTTTAACACGATCTGGGCCCAACCCTCTCTATAAACTGTCCTAGCGTCCTCCCCTCGAAGTTACAGCTGCACTCACACATTTCACCTCTACTCCTATGCTGTTTCTATTCTTCCTCAGAGCTCCTGTAGGACTCCTGATCTAACTCACTAAGATTAGCTGTTCTGATGCCTCTATGCTACAGCAACAGCAACACTTTACTTTTCTAGGAAGGTCCTTGAGTCATATGGTAGCTCTGTGCCACTCACTTTAAAAGTATGATTCTTTGGGACTTGCTATCTATGGAGTGTTTATTTAGTCTCTGACTCTCCCAGGATTTAGCTTCCCCCCAAAAGCATATTCTCTCTATTCTAACAAAGTAGCAGGTTTTGTTTTAGGCTCAATATTGCTTTTCTGTCTTTTGGGTGGCTTCAGGCTTACAAAGCGCCTATTTAGTAACATAACTTTCTATGCATGTCCTCAAGGACAGCCTAAAATTTTGCCGTAATTTTGCTGTAACTCTGTTCTTCATAATAATGGGGTTTTATAACTAGGTAGGCTCCTGTATCTTCTGGAGTCCACTCCTACTGTATGCTTGGACCTTGGGAAGTATATTCAAATGTTAAGATTTCCAAGAGTCAATCAGCACAGAAGGTTCTCTGCAACTTGCACTTATCTGTTTTTTGCATTATCTGTGTACAAAGTCTGAAGCAAAGTAGCAGGTCTGATAAAAAGCAAATTTTGAACGGTAGTGTTTTTGTTTGTCTTTTAATTTTACAAACACATTCCAAAGCTGTTGCAACCAGTTTGCTCAAGAACAAAAGCTCATTAGCGTGTCTCAACAGTCAGAGAAAACATAAATTGCAATAAGTAGGGCTAAAATTTCCAAAATAAGCAGGACCTAGGAAAGTTCTTACATAACTTTAACTGGCCCGAAAAAAAACTTCAATTGCCTCCAAATTTTGTACAAGTCAGATATAATTGCATAGACCAAGTCCTTGTTTTGCAAGTACAGATTAAGAAAATATATTAGACTAAGCACTATCTTCTCAAGGAAGCACTTCCTGTACCCCCTGCCCCCAAACATTCATAATACTGAAAATCTCTTTCTCTTACTTTGCCCTTCCTCCCCTACAGAGCTCCTATAACACATTGTTCCATTTTTTTATATGCCAGTAATCCTGGGAGGGGGTGGGTGGGCAGGGACTGTGCCTTAGTCCCTTATTTAATGTATCCTGGATGAAGGAATATGAATGAATGAACACTATGAAGAATCTGGACTGTATTTTTGCACCTCTGTTGTACGAATTTATAGAGATTTGAAATCGTTTTTCCTTTCTTGACTCATGAACAAGGTTGAAATAAACACATATTAAAGGTGGGATGGAAAGAACACCAGTGGAAGCCAAGAGATTTAGTCTCTGCCATTGATTCTATTCACTAAACTTCTGGTGGTGGGGGCACTCAGTTTTCTTAGTGGTGGGTTAACAAATCGGTCACATAAGAGGTTTCAATTAGATGCTTGTCACAGAACCAGCTGATTCATAGATTTTGTGAGGCCCCTCATGACTCCATAGTACAAAAATGTAGCTTTGTGCTCTAGAGAAATTGGTATTATTAACCGTCTTTGGAGTGATTGTTATTAATTATAGGAAGGTGTTTTGTCTCTTCCCATAACATTGTCCTTGTGCGTTAGTGGAATAACACGTTTGTAAATACCCCTGTTACAGCACTTGTCACTTAGTATTATAACTGTTTGTCGCCTTCATGGTTTCCTTCACTAGACAGCTAGCTCCCCAAGGGCAGGGGCCAGTGCTGCTGTATCTTAGGCATCCTTGTATTACCCCCTCCAGCACCTGTCTGATGCACAGTGGGCCTCTACAGTTATTTCTTGAAGAATGAATTAATTTTCAATATCTTAGGTCCACCTTGAAGTAGTGTAAGCATAAGTTTTCACGTATTTCTAAAGGAGCTCTATTTTTGAATTTAGGAGTCTTCATGGTTATTTTAAACTCCTTTGTATTTCTCCATTGTTGTTATTTAATTTTTTAAATTTCACTTTAAATAGGTAAGAGAGCATATTAACCAGGAACTGATTCATATATCAAGAGGGTAGATCACAGAATTTAATTACCTACTGTTTGTCAGAGGGGTTGTGAATTTTAATATCTCCAAAGGCTTTTACCACGCCAGCATGAAAGACAGTCAAGACTAATGCATCGCTAGCAGCGGAGAAACCACAATCTCCACGCACAAATTTGAAAGTACGTCTAAAATACCATTTCAAATTTTGTAAGAAGACATGTAAATGTGCCACACACATCACAGCTACCACCAAAAATAGAAATCATTTAGATTTTTACTAATGCTTTTTATAGTCAACAACTTCTAGATAAAATATTTTATCTTTGTTAATAGAACTTAATCTTCAGCTACATTTTAGGAGGGTTTTTGTTTTGATTTATTGCTGTGGTTGTTGTCAATACAATTAGCTCCCACATTACTTTATCTCTAAAGCAGGCCTATATTTCATGGTAAAACCACTTCATTGTCCCTTAATTCCCATGATCCATCTATGAGAAAACCTTTTTTCTTTTAAATATCCCTCAAATCATATTTAATTTTCCTACTATCACTATGATCACCATACAAATGCAAACCGTTCATCTCTGGCCTGAAATAGTCCCACGCCCTCTTACTCTACCTGTAGTTATTCTTCCTTCTCTCTAGCAGCAATGCATGCCACAGATTTCTTTTTCTTAAATAAGACCTAATCATGTCACTTTCAACTCTACAACCTTCAATGTTTTCCCATTGTCCTTAAAGCCCACACTCCTTAAGACAGACTTCAAAATCCTGGTCATTCTGGTCCCTCACCTACTCCAGGTTCCTATTCCAATCACTGCTCAGGCGCCCTTCTTCGCCAGACTCACTTTCTTTCAGTGCCTGGTACTCCTGATCTTTCCTGGTGCTCCTTTCTCTGTGGGGAATATTCTTCTTACTGTTTTTTGCTAGTTACTTGGACTCATCCGTCAGAGCTCATCTGTCTCTTCCTCATGGAAGCCTAGCATGACTTCCTTAACTAAATTAAATCTGTTTTCTATAATCTCTCATAGCACCATGTGCATCTCTTCATAGCCCTCACCACAAGGACAGCTTTACATTTATTTGTGAGATTACTTGATTCTTCTGCTTCTCCCGCAAGACTATATACTCCATGAGGGCACCATTCGCTCATCATTAAAGCCCCAGCTCCTAAACAGTGCCTGGCACATAGATGCTTAATAAATACTTGTTAATTCTATTCTATTAATGCTTCATCTAGATTTGCCATAGGCATTAAAGTCATAAAGATTTTAAAAAGCAGAATCCTAAAAAAGTCATTTTCCAGAAATAATTTTATTAGTTTAATTAGTAAATCTGATAATAGAGAATTATATGAGATCAGATTTATGTTATAAAATTTTTCACCAGCAATGACATTTTTACTAGCATATATCAATGTTACTCTCTCCTTCAAACTGTTACTATGAAATAATAATAAAAATAACAGATGACATGTATTGAGCTCTTACTATGTGCAGGCACTGTGTTAAGTGTTATACATGTATTATCTCATTCAATCCTCATAATACCCTTGATATAGGTATTATTAAACCCGTTTTACTCATGAGAAAATTAAGGCTCAGAAAAGTTAAGTTGACTTGCTCAGTCGGACAGCTACTAAGTGGTAGAGGCCATATAGCCAATAGTCAACCCAGATCTGTCTGACTCTTGATTCCCTTCCCCATCCTCTCTTAACCACAAATACCAGTATACTAAGAGCTACTAGGACATCATAGGCTACGTTAGACCAGCTCTGACTTTGAGACTCAGCTCTGGAACTGACCAGCCATTTGATCTTAGGCAAATTAAGATAACCACCTCACTCCCACCCCCAAACCTCAGCTTCTACAAGTATAAAATGGAAATAATGGCACCAATCTTGCAGGGTTGCTATAACAGGTATACTACACTGTATATAAAGTGTCTGACATATAACAGACATTCAATAAACCACTTTTTATTATTGCCTTATATGATGTCTTAACTTTTTTTCAGGTAATTTGTACTTGGCAACATTGTGTTTTAGATAGTTCTCATTTCTATGATGCAGAAGCACAGTCACCAAAGATACATTTTGTCAGAGCATGTGTCCTTTTTTTTGGTTTAGAAAATAGCATCATTATGCTCAAGTATCTTTTAGCTGAGTGCTACGCCTATAAAAGATACCTAATAAATCCATGTTAGATAACCAAATAGTTATTGCACAGCAAATGTTTGAAGAATTCACAGGCAAACAGAAGAATCTAGGAAATAGGAAAGAATAACCAGAGTTCACAAATTACCTCTGAGTTTATTTCTGATTTATTAAGTTCTGAAACTATAGATCCAATTTAATTTTTACAATTTGATGCAATAATGAAAAAGCAAGCTCACTGTCCACATTTAAGTCTATATTACTGATTACTCAAAAAGTTATGATTCACCATTCATATGAGCTAAGTAGACGAGCAAATATAATGTTTGTTAAAATGATGCACAATATTTAATCATGCTTATGTGAAAAAAAGAAAATTTTTTATTTAACTGAAAGAAATACATATGATTCAAACTGTCCACAAAAGTATTTGAAAGTTAATTAAACTATCTGGGTGATGGTAAACATATACAAGAACCTTTCAACATAATTACTGAAAACAATTCTGCTTTCAAAACTATGCCAATTTCCTCCCCCCAATTTCTCCCTTAGGGAGAAAGTCAAATTAAGTACTATAGCTTAAAGCCAGATTCATGAGGTCTGCAACTGAAATATACACTGTGTATTAAATTTAAAATTATAACTCAGTTTATATCAATCAGCAGTATTGATTTAGAACCTATAGCACTAATGTACAGTGCTAATCTGTTTCTTATTTTATTGACTTGCTAAGTAAGGAAAAATTTCACACACACAAAAGTTAAATTCTGTAGGAAATTAATTTTGAGTGTCTAATACTTCCAAAGTTTTATCCATCCTGATTTGATATTGATATGAATTAACATATTACACACGTTTTAAGTTATAAATTTATAATGCTATATTTAAACCTGTGTACTTTTATAAATGGTAGTATTGTAGAAAACCACAAAATCATGATTTTAAATCTCATAATTTTTTATTTTATATATATAATGTAATGAATAATCATTAATTTCCATGAAATTCCTATGAATATGACCACATATTATTCCTATTTTATAAAATATTAATATAAGAATGTATATAGGATAGCTAATAGTAACAAAGCCAGAAAAAAATGAAGTTTCTGCTATGTGATTTTGGGATGAGTTTCCTAATTCTCACTTCAAATCTGGATGTTAAAAAAAAAATTCCCACATGGAAGACACAAATTTAAGCAACAGCCTCTTAATAAAGAACTATTTTATATTTAAACAATACATTCTTTCCAAATATACAGTACTTGTCAATTAATTTGGTTAGGAACAAGAACACTCTTGGAGATAAGCTAATTAATCTGTTGCCCAGGTGGGATTTGAAAGCCATAGGGAGATGCCTTTCCCAAACCTCTTCCCTAGATTCCCAAGGCAGCTGTCAGCCATTAATATGTTAGTTTGAATTAGTTTATCAGTTACCAACCTGAGGAAGACTTGCAGGAAACAGGAGCTCAGTGCAGAAAGGGAAAGAAAGGATAGCTGCTGAGCTTGTGAATCTGCAGTGGAGACGGTAGGCAGTTTGGGGAGCAGTACCTGGAAGAATGGAGAATGCAGAAAGATGCCACAGAAAAGGAGATAAAGGATTCAAGGAGAAAAACTTCACCTAGTTCACAATTTTTCACATAAACTGGAGTATTTAGACAGTTGATTCCAAGCAGTATTCAAAAATGGTCAAACTGTAGATACTAAATGCAGTTACAGATAACACAAGTCCTAAACAACTAAAAAATACTTAAATAATTACCTTTTTTTGGTGTTGGAAAGTTATAGGCTGAATTTCATACTGCTGTGAATGTGTTCTATTTATTCTACTGGTCTTTTCCTTCGAACAGTTAAAAACCAGTAACCTGCAGGAAAACAGTAGTATAATCTCAACATTCTATTACAGCTGCACCAATACTGAGGTGGTAAAGTGGTTTACTGTCAATTATAGTGAAGTAAAGATATACATGTGTTTTTAATCCCTTTTATTAGAAAAGATGGGATTACTCAATCTTTAATTTATTAGAGAAAAACATATTCTTACTCTCCTTTCTCAGTTATTCTTTGTACACAATTCTTAGGTACGGGCTATAATCAGGTGTTGAGTTCAAAATCTGAAAATGTAATATAGATGAAGTATTTGGGGGAGGGTATACATCCATATTTTTGTGCAGGGATGCCAAGGACAGAAAAGGAATCTTATATTCAAATAGGCCCCCTGGGCACTATTGAACCCATGAAACGCTCCTCAAAGAATAGAGCAGAGGACCTAGAAAAGGACCATACCCCCACCCTTCTGTTTTTCATATTTTGCTGAAGGAAAACAGAGTGTTTTATTAAAACAAATCCAAAAACCAAAACCCACCACTACAGACACATTAACAAGAGATGAAATTGCTGAGTCAGCAGCTTCCAAGCATCATTTCAGATCCGAGTCTTCAATATCTCCCTGACAACTTGAAGACAGGCAGGAAGGTGGGATTTACCCACTCGTATAGCAAAGAACAACAGCATATAAGAGAGTAGTTTGTATGACTTCAGCCCTGAAGTCATGCAGGCTTGGGTTTGAATTCTAACTCTGGCACTTTAATAGCTGCAACTAAACAATGTGTGTCAGTGTTTATTTCCTGATTCTGTGCCTATTTCCTGATCAGTAATGGAAGTTAGTGCCTTCCTCAGAGGGTGGTTCTGAGGATCAAATAAAATAGGTGCCTGGCACGGAGTAAATATTAGCTATTCAGGCATCATAATTAACTCTCCCCCCTACCACTATTCCGAAGTTGGAAAAGGCAGATTTCGAGGCACATCATAAAATGTTATGACTTATTGATAAATATTTATTGAGGCAAGTCTGCCTGTAGCAATCTAACTGTATGCCCAAAATACCAAAGATGTTAAATTTCCATCTTGATAATAAATTATCTTTCACCTGCAGCTTCTCTTCAGGAGTTTGTGGGAAGAAACACTTCAAAGAAGAAATAGGCCTCCTGCTTGAGGGAAATGATATGATTTTAGTAGCTGAAAAAAAAAAAAAGAGTTGAGCTACTTATTACTATATTGCTTCCATCTTCTAAGAAAAAAGAAATATTTTCCAGCTGGAAAAAAATCAAAATACTACTTGGAAACGGGTCTCCAGCCCCTGTAAGATAAAACTGAGCTTTATCCACACCCCTAGGACAAGCTTTAAAAATCTGCAAATCCATGATATCAGTATCAGAAATTCAGAACTTTAAGGCCAGCTACTTTCACACACAGAATTTTATCTACCGCATCCAATCTACTTCATTCACGCAAGAATGTGTATTGGTTGGGAACATACGTATTGCCACCTTCAAATGGAGGATAAACTCCTTGATTATTCAAGTTTGTCCAAGTTCAGCACACTATGGTGCTTCATTCAGGTATGTTAAGTGAACAAACCTAAAGACTAGAAGCTCACAATATGTGAAGAAATAGTAAGAATTAGCCACTCCAACAGAGTTCAAGACTCCAGGATTACTGAGAATTATACATTTAGATGCTGAAACAATCTGACCATTGATTTCAGCATCAGTGTTAGTAATCTCTGAGAAATAATGTTTTAAAAAGAGATAGGGATGAACAGGTTTCTGGAAAACTGTAGACTGTTATTTTCCAAATTCTCAGTAGTATATATTACAGTCATTACTCAGTGTGAAGCTTGATTCTGATAGCCTGCAACATGGAAGTACATAGCGATTATTAAAAGTCAAAATGTATTCTCTCAGAATGTCATTCAAAATGAATCCCCTTTCCTCTTTTGCTAAAGTTATTGGGTTGGTATGTCAGGGGAATTCTATAGCCTGCCTTCACTAATCACCGTGGGAGAACAGGAAGAGGAGCTGACCACTGTCATAGCTATTCATAAGTATGTAATTTTAACTGTACCAGGAATTAAAATCTCTCAAATCAAACCTGGAACTAGCAGGCAGGGATCAAATTGTACCAGCTTCATGAACAGGAATATTTAAGGCAGTAGGACAGAAATACAGGTAAGAATCAATCTGTGGCTGCTTATTAGAAACGGCAGACAAACCAGAAATCTTTATTGGGTGTCAAAACAGAAACATGAAGAGGTGGTTATCAGGAACCAAGAGTCATTTATCAAGGAAACCAAATAAATGGTGAGGGGAAAAGCCAAGCGAGGTAGGCGTGACAGCTAAGTTCTGGGGATGCAAGTTACATGGGTAATGATTTTGGATCACAGTTTTTTTTCCTAATGACACCCATCAGATGATAAAGGCTTACTTCCTTGTTTCTGAGTAACCAAGACCCTAACCAAGGCAAGCTGTAATTCTAGAGCACCATTTCTCAACTCTAGCTGCAATTAGGGGTTTTTAAAAATACCAATGCCAAGGGTCCCAACCCAGGACCAATTAAATCAGTCTCTAGGGGTGCAGTCCAATCCTCAGTATTGTTTAAAAGCTCCCCCAGGGGAATTTAATGTGCAGTGAAGGTTGTGAATTACTATCCCATAGGGAAGTCTCTATTGTCCACTGCTCTCAAACTTTTACGTGTGTTCAAATCACTTGGGGAATCTTGTTAAAATGCAGATTTTGAATTAGTAAGTCTGGGTTAGGACCTGAGATTCAGAATTATAACAAGTTCCCAAACAATATTAGTGGGGTTGTTGCATAGACCATACTTGGAGTAAAAAGGCTCTAGGACAATGCCATAGGACTCTATTTCTAGCCCTTTTCTGTTGAAAATTTGATACTGGATTAAAATCTATAAGCATGGTTATCAAATATTATGATCATACACAAAGAGAGACAGCAAACAGTATCTCAGAATTAACATTCAAAAATATTTTCACAAGCTGAAATAAGATGAAATATATTCCTTAACAGGGACCATCTTAAGTTTATCTTACAAGCTAAGGCAATTCTGAAAAAAAATATTAAAATATATTATAAAGCAGTAATAATTTCACACTGTGGTAATGGCTTATGAATAGACAAATTAAACTAAATTGAATAAGTAGAGAAATACATTTTAAAACAAAATAATTTGGAATATGATAAAAGTGGCTATTTAATATGCAGAGGATTCTTGAGTTAATCAAATTGAAACAAAAGAAAAAATGTCTGGCTTATTTCACTTAGCATGCTGTTTTCAAGGTTCATCCATGTTGCACCAATGTATCAGAATTTCATTCCTTTTTAAGGCTGAATAATATTCCCTTGTGTGTATATATGACATTTGTTTATTCATCTGTGGGTGGGCATTTGGATTGTTTCTACCTTTTGGCTATTGTGAATAACACAGCTATGAAAATTGATGTACAAGTATCTGTTTGAGGTCCTGTTTTCAATTCTTTTATATTTACCCAGAATTGGAATCTCTGGATCTTATGATAATTCTGTTTAATTTTTTGAGGAACTGCCACATTGTTTTCCAGTATGCACCATTTTACGTTGCCACCAGCCACGCACGAGAGTTCCAATTTCTCCACATCCTTACCAACATTTATTTCCTTTTTTAAAAAATAATAGACATCTCAGTTTGTGTGAAGTAGTCTAAGTAGTATCTCATTGTAATTTTGATTTGTGTTTCCCTAATGATTAACATCTTTCATGTGATTATTGGCCATTATATATCTTCTTTAAAGAAACACCTACTCAAGTCCTTTGCCCATTTTTAAATTGGGTTGTGTTTTTTGTTGTTGTTGTTGTTGAGTTCTTTATATATTTGGGATATTAATCCCTTATTAGACATATGATTTGCAAATATGTACTTTAATTCTGTGGGTTGTCTTTTCACTCTCTTGATAGTGTCCTTTGACGTGCAAAAGGTTTTAATTTTGATGAAGTCCATTTTATCTATTTTTTTCCTTCTGCTGCTTCTGCTTTTGTTGTCATATCCAAGACAACCCTGCTAAATCCAGTGTCATAAAGATTCCCTGTATATTTTCTTCTTAGAGTTTTATAGTTTTAGCTGTTACATTTAGGGCTTTGATCCATTTTGAATTAATTTCTGTATATGGTATAAGTTAAAAACCCAACTTTATTCTTTTGCATGTAGATATTACTATGTCTTTTAGAAATATTTATTTTTCTCATTTATAAACAGGATTGTAATAGCTACGTCCTATATTCTCTTTTAAACTTATTATATATAATATATTGTTAATAAGTTAACTACACTGTGGGCAATTTAAAAAGTAGATTTTAATTCAATAAGACATTTTTTATTGATTGTATTTCATAGGCTGACTTACACTCTACACCACAGTGTCTTACAGGCCTGTAAAGAAAGACATCAGGTGTGTGGAAAAAAGAACTGGACCAGGGGCTGAATTTAAACAAACAAACAAACAAAAACAAAACCAGAGGTTGTTAGGAAGAGTCAACTCTAGAGATGAGTGCTGTGCTTCAGGAATAGGTCTGGAGACAACCGGTGTCAAGACCCCAGCACTGGTTTACACCATTAAGGACTTTTATATTTAGAAACTCAGTCTAGAAGCTGTCCTCTGATGCCCTTGTGGAATAGAGGCATTTCTTGGTAGTTTGCAGCAGATCAGCTTTGTTTTCTGCCCAGCGTTAACCCAGGAACTTGACTACTCACCCGGGGAGGGCGCGGCCGCCCTCCCGCCAGGCCCGAGCTCACCCCCAGCGTCCGGGTCGCCCTGGTTGCGGTCCTCGCATCCTCCCCGGAGGACGTGCTCCTGCCCAGGCCTTGCCATCCTCCTTTCCCTCCTCGGAGCCGGCCGCTCCCCTTGAGCCGGGGGACGCGCTCATCTCCCGGCTCCCCGCGGCCGCCGCTCGGCTGCAGAGGCCAGCGCTCCACCCGGGATAACCCCGGGGCGGTTTGCAAGGATGCGCCGCTCCAGCTCCGGCTAGGCGAGCCCTCCGGCGTGGACCCCGGCCCTGGAGGGAGGCTGCGAGCCCCAGGTGACGTGCAGATCTCTTCAGGTCATCGTGTATCTTTCAGGACAGGTTTCTGTGGACAACGTTTGGAGTGGCTCGCGCCAAAAGCAAAACAAAACACTCGGGACGACAGAAGCTTAACTCTGCTTCCCCCCCCCCCCCCCCACCCGCAGAAGGTGGGGCAGGTCGCGGGCGAGCAAGGGAGGCCGGGTGGCTGGGTCGCTGCGGGGGTGGAGGTAGGGGTTGGGGGAAGCAGAAGGGACCTGAACACGTTGACAAATCCAGCCTCTTGTGAGGTTATGAATTGTGGCTTGGTCATACGGTTATGACCCAGTGAGACAATTACCTCCCCGGTCACCTAAACAGTACTGCCTTTGATTGAACGATACCTCTTCAGAGCAGACGCTCAGGCTGCCTCTGTTAATACGTACGTGTGGGGTGGAGAGCCCAAGTCACAGAGCTTAGTGAGCAGAAGGCTCACAGTCATCAAAAATGAAAAAGCAAAAAAGAACCTCTGGATGATTAGGACTAACAAGTCTGCTTACCGACTGGGGAAAATGATATAAAACATATTCTCTTCTTGAAGATTCCTAAGAATGGAGATTTTAAAAAGATTATTTAGATAGTTAAGTTCTTCAACACATTGAAATGTAGTGCATGTACTAGTAAGGCAACATGAGATAACAGGAAAAATCTAGAGCTTGGAATCAGAGCAAATATAATCGAGTCCTGGTTCTGCCTCTTTTTAAATTGTGAGCTGGGGCAAATCACGTAACTTCTCCCCCCCACCTTGATTTTCTCATCTTTAAAATAAGAATCAGAACAGTATCAGTGTTATAATACTGTTACAAGAAATAAATGAGGTAGAGTATGCAACAAGTGTATTGTAAAATGCTATGCAAATATTAACTTTTCAACAAATTTGTGTTTTGTACACAACTTATACAGGGGCCGTTTATTCCCATAACCACTTATTTCTGCTTTTTATCTTTATAATCAACATTGACACTTTCCCTTTTCTCTACATCACTGTATTTGTCAATGCACACCACTTTAAAATGGCTTTTTGTTGTCATGTTATAGATTTAATTTTGGTAAAGCCAACTTTACGAAAATTTATTGTTTTCTGTGAGCTGCTACATTTACAATTCAGGTGCCTGTTTTGTGGTTGTGTGGGCTTACTGTCTA
The DNA here is from genome assembly GCF_030028045.1 of Hippopotamus amphibius kiboko. Classification (NCBI taxonomy): domain Eukaryota; kingdom Metazoa; phylum Chordata; class Mammalia; order Artiodactyla; family Hippopotamidae; genus Hippopotamus; species Hippopotamus amphibius. The sequence goes on along the minus strand of NC_080187.1, from coordinate 161,931,834 downwards.
GCATATTCTCTGATTTGGATAAAAGCATAGGTTAGTCCACAACTTAGCCAGTTTTTTTCTATCATATCTATTTTTAAAAACTAATAGTCCTAAAGTATGACCTACTTAGTTACTAATGGCATATGTTGGAAGTCTTATTCAATAAAATATAGAGACACAAACACTTATATCCAAAGCCCCTCCCTCACTCAATTTCAACTCTTGTTAATAACAACTTGCCAAAACCATCAAAGGTTCTTTTGGAGCTGAAGTCAGAGTTGGAATGTTGCAGCTATTAGAATGGATGAAGGTGAAGACAGCAGAGAGCTACTGGAGTGGTGCATTCCTGAAAGCCTGGAAGAACAGGTGGGTCAAGTTGTCAAAGTAGAGCAGGTAGAGTAGGAACCAGAAGGGAGCTGTGGTATGCTCAGCATTAGTCACTGGGATGTTAGGGAGAATGTTGACCTCAAGTCAGTACCAAAATGAGGCAGGAAATTAGGAGACCAAAAATGATGCCTTACCAGGGCAGAAATGAGGGACCAAGGTGAATCAGGGATCAGGCTGCCACAGGAAAAAGCCAATGTATCCTTGTATCAAATCTTGTATGCAAATAAATGCCACCTGGAAAATACAGTCTCCCTATGGGCTGATGTCAACAGCTTTCCATATTTGTCTTTCTTTTTAAAAAATCTGATATTTTTTAACTCAAAAAAATTTTATTCGAGTATATTTACTTTACAATGTTGTCTTAGTTTTTACTGTACAGAAAAGTGAATCAGCTATACGTATACATATGTACCCACTTTTTTGGATTTCCTTCACATTTAGGTCACCACAAGGCACTGAGTAGAGTTCCCTGAGCTATACAGTAGGTTCTTATTAGTTATCTATTTTATATATGGTATCAATAGTGTATATATGTCAATCCCAACCTCCCAATTCATCACACTCCCCCTTTCCCCCTTGGTATCCATACTCTTGTTCTGTATGTCTGTGTCTCTATTTCTGCTTTGTAAAAAAGATTGTCTATACCAATTTTTTCAGATTCCACGTATATGCATTAGTATGCAATATATTTTTTAAGCTCTTTATTGGAATATAATTGCTTTACACTGCTGTGCCAGTTTTTGCTGTACAACAAAGTGAATCAGCTGTATTTATACATATATCCCCATATCCCCTCCCTCCTGTGACTCCTTCCCACCCTCCCCATCCCAGCCCTTTAAGTCATCACCCATCATCAAGTTGATCTCCCTGTGTTATGCAGCAGCTTCCCACTAGCTATCTATTTTACATTTGGTAGATATTTGTATTTCTCTTTCTGACTTACTTCACTCTGTATGACAGTCTCTAGGTCCATCCATGCCTCTACAAATTGAAGGAGTAGGAGGACGTGGAGTTCATCTCTTTCCGCAAATGCATCAAAATTTTGATATTTATTGGGTGCTTGGTATGTGCCATCAATGTTCCAAGCATTTTATTTGTATTATCTCTTGTAATTTTTACAACAACCCGATGAAGTATACAATCTATTTATCTGCATTTTATAGAAGAAACTGAGGCAAAGGAGGTTAACCAGCTTGTCCAAGGTTACTCACCCAATAAATATTAGAGCTGTGACTATTTCAGGCAGACCACAGAGCCTACGCTGTAAACCATTATAGGACATGGCTGCTCACAGGTTTTTTTTGTTTTTTTTTTTAAGCTTTTTATTGGAGTATAATTGCTTTACACTGCTGTGCCAGTTTCTGCTGTACAACAAAGTGAATCAGCTGTATTTATACATATATCCCCATATCCCCTCCCTCCTGTGACTCCTTCCCATCCTCCCTATCCCACCGCCCTAAATCATCACCAATCATAGAGTTGGTCTCCCTGTGTTATGCAGCAGCTTTCCACTAGCTATTTTACATTTGATAGTGTACATATGTCAATGCTACTCTCTCACTTCATCCCAGCTTCCCCTTCACCCTCTACCCCATGTTCTCAAGTCCGTTCTCTACATCTGCATCTTTATTCTTGCCCTGTCACTGGGTTCATCAATGCCATTTTCTTAGATTCCATATATATGAGTTAGCATACAGTATTTGTTTTTCTCTTTCTGGCTTACTTCGCTCTGTATGACAGACTCTAGGTCCATCCATCTCACTACAAATAACTCAATTTCATTCCTTTTTATGGCTGAGTAATATTCCATTGTGTATATATGAGCCACATCTTCTTCATCCATTCATCTGTTGATGGGCATTTAGGTTGCTTCCATGTCCTGGCTATTGTAAATAGTGCTGCAATGGACATTATGGTACATATTTCCTTTGGGATTATGGTTTTCTCAGGGTATATGCCCAGCAGTGGGATTGCTGGGTCATATGGTAGTTCTATTTTTAGTTTTTTAAGGAACCTCCAAGCTGTTTTCCATAGTGGCTGTACCAATTTACATTCCCACCAGCAGTGCAAGAGGGTTTCCTTTTCTCCACACCCTCTCCAGCATTTATTGTTTCTAGATGTTTTGATGATGGGCATTCTGAACAGTGTGAGGTGATATCTCATTGTGGCTTTGACTTGCATTTCTCTAATGATTAGTGATGTTGAGCATCTTTTCATGTGTTTGTTAGCCATCTGTATGTCTTCTTTGGAGAAATGTCTATTTAGGTCTTCTGCCCATTTGTGGATTGGGTTATTTGCTTCTTTGACATTGAGCTGCATGAGCTGCCTGTATATTTTGGAGATTAATCCCCTGTCTGTGGCTTCATTGGCAAGTATTTTCTCCCATTCTGTGGGTTGTCTTCTTGTCTTGTTTATGGTTTCTTTTGCTGTGCAAAAGCTTTCAAGTCTCATTAGGTCCCGTTTGTTTCTTCTTGATGTTATCCCCATAACTCCTCGCAGTTTTAGCTCATGCTTGTCACCTGTCATCTCACCGGGCTCAGCCTCGAGACAGATGCCTGGAGACATTGCATATAAGGTCCAGACATTATTTAGCCTATTTTTTTTGTTAAGAACATAGTATTTTAAATTTTTTGAAGAAGTATAACTTAAGGGAAAACAATCTTTAACTTTATTCCCTTTGAGGTTAAAAAGCCTCTATATAGTTTGCTGCACAAAAGCACTTGAAATTTTGCCATCAGAATCCAAAAAGAAACATGTACCACAGTGTCCACTGCAGCACTGTTTACAAGAGCCAGGACATGGAAGCAACCTAAATGCCCATCAAGAGATGAATGGATGAAGAAGATGTGGCACATATATACAATGCAATATTACTCAGCCATAAAAAAGAATGAAACTGAGTTATTTGTAATGAGGTGGATAGACCTAGAGTCTGTCATACAGAGCGAAGTAAGCCAGAAAGAGAAAAACAAATACTGTATGCTAATTCATATATATGGAATCTAAAAAAAAATGGTACTGATGAACCCAGTGACAGGGCAAGAATAAAGATGAAGATGTAGAGAACGGACTTGAGGACATGGGGTGGGGGGTGAAGGGGAAGCTGGGACGAAGTGAGAGAGTAGCACTGACATATGTACACCACCAAATGTAAAATAGATAGCTAGTGGGAAGTTCCTGCATAACATAGGGAGATAAACGATGATGGGTGATGACTTAGAGGGCCAGGATAGGGAGGGTGGGAGGAAGCCACAGGAGGAAGGGGATATGGGGATATATGTATAAATACAGCTCATTCACTTTGGTGTACCTCAAAAATTGGCACAACAGTGTAAAGCAATTCTATTCCAACAAAGAGCAAAAAAATAATAATAATAATAAGTAAATAAATAAATAATAAATAAAATATACCATATTGCTAAAAAGATGCTAAAAAAATAATTCTTCATGGCAGATTTGGCTCAATTTTGTCCATTTATGGAAGACAAGTTGGCTTTATTGTTCCTCCTTGAAGGAGAGACCATATTTACCTCTCTGCATTCTAAACTCTCAATCCTCACGTCTTTTCTTTCTGGAGGTATAATATTGGTTTTAAAGGGATTTCATGATATCAAAATGAAAACGTCAGCAAATGAGTTATCTGGGGTTAGAAATCGAGAGAAATTAGGGGTAGAGATATGAATTTGGGTGTTATTCATGTAGTGGTTATAGTTGAAGCTGTGGGGAAATATTCAAAAAATGAAAAAAGGGAGCTCAGTCCAGGTGGAAAAATTTATAGATCATTCCAGTACAGTCCTTTCCACAAATCTCAACTCCTCAGCACAAAAAGGTCCAGCTCTAGTGCAGTACCTGTGATGATGGAAATTCATTACTCCCTACATTAGTTTCCTCTAGTCACTGTAACAAATTACCATGAGTTTAGTGGTTTAAACAACACAAAAATGTAATCCTATAGTTCTGGAGGTCAGAAGTCCAAAATAAGTTTCACTGGGTCAAAATCAAGGTGTTGGGACTTCCCTGGTGGCGCAGTAGTTGGGAGTCCACCTGCCAATGCAGGGGACACGGGTTCAAGCCCTGGTGCGGGAAGATCCCACATGCTGTGGAGCGGCGAAGCCCATGCGCAATGGCTGCTGAGCCTGAGCTCTAGAGCCCAAGAGCCACAAATGCTGAGCCCATGTGCCCCAATTACTGAGGGCTGTGTGCCTGGAGCCCGTGCTCCACAACAAAGAAGCCACGGCAATGAGAGGACTTCGCACCGCAGTGAAGGGTGGCCCCTGTTCACCACAACTAGAGAAGGCCCACACACAGCAATGAAGACCCAGTGCAGCCAATAAGTAAATTAATTTAAAAAAAAATCAACATGTTAGCAGGGCCAAGTTCCCGCCACAGGCTCTAGGGTAGAATTTGCTTTCTTGCCTTTTCCAGGGTCTAGAGGCTGCCTACATTCTTTGGCTTATGGCCCCTTCCTCCATCTTCAAAGGCAGTAACAGAGCATCTTCACATCTTCCTTTGTCTCTGCCCCTCTGCTTCCATCATCTCATCTTCTTTGATTTTTCTGCCTCCCTCTTTCATCTTCTCAGGACCATTGTGATTCCATTGGGCTTATCTGGATAATCCAGAATAATTTCCTTAAAGTAATCATATCTACAAAGTCTCTTCTGCCGTGTATGGCAACATATGCAGGGGTTCCAGGGATTAACATATGGACACCTTTGGGGGCCATTAGTCCACCACACCCCCCCAAAGTAGCCCACATCCTAATGGCTAGAAAGTTCTTATATTGAGCTAAATTTTGCCTACATTTAGTTTTTGTGCATTGACCCTGGCTTTGTCCTCTAAAGTCACGAATATTAAGTTTAATATCTGCCACATAACTTTCCTTAAGATACTTGAAGCTATATTGACCCCCTCTCCCCCAGATAACCATTTCTTCAGCAGCTTAATAGGATATAGTTCCAAATCCTATTATCTTGGTTAGTCTCCTGTGGAAAACTTTGGTTTATCAATGTTTGTTTGAAAATGTGATGTGGCCTGATCAAGCAAGAATAGGTAGGGCCAACATTCCTCTGGTTCCAAGCACTGAATTTTAATTTAACAAAGCCTATGATTGTAGTCTGTTAAATTCCTCTCTTTCCAAATACTACTGAAGGACATGTTTACCCTAGCTATAATTGTAAAGTTGATTTTTAACTAAAATACTGGCTTTTACAATTATGTTTATCAAATAACTCTTTAATGTCAATGAACAAATTAATAATCCTTAATTACATGTGATCTACACTTAATTATATGTGAGTTTCTATCCAAATCATTAATAAAAATGTTAAGTGTGATGGAGCCCATAACAGAGCCCTGCGGCATAACTCAAGGACTCATCCAAGAGAACATTTATCCTTCAAATAAAATCTAACTGCATTATAATCTATCCAGTTTTTCATCTTGTCCACAAAGAGTTCAATGTTTTATGCTCTTTGTACAGCATTCTCGTTGACTACCAATCTACCAATATTGTCTGAAAAAGAAATAAAGTTAGTGTAGCTTAACTTATTTTTGCTAAACTTAGGCTGGTTACAAGTGATCAACGTCTTTTCCTTAAGTGCTCTCAAATCACCTGTGAAAATCCATCCTAGGCTTTTTCCTGGTACTAATATTAAGTTTGCCAGAATACAGTATGCAGACTGTATTTTCCTTCCTTTGTTGAAAATCATCTTGTCCTGACTTTACAGTCTTTTAATCTTTCTCTTCTTCCTTACAGTTCCTCAACTATGAATCACTGTGATGAGGTACAGTGGCAATGGCCTCATCTGGAAACCCTCTTGGTCCAGGCTGGGTCGTGAGGCAGGTTCAACTCCTCAGAGACTAATGGTAAGGAATGCAAAGAGCAGTTCCATCATGTGAGAGGGATGGGGTAGATGGTATATGTGGAGGCTATATCGATGATTAAGTACAAAGTAAATTTCACTGTTTTCAATTTAGTTGTCTATTTACTTAGTTTCCTGACAAGTCTACAAAGAAGTTGGGAGGTGACTAGAGGAGCAATAGGAAGCTTTTTGTTCTGAAGCCTAGAGATCTTTGAGCAAGTACGTATTGGCAATAGACATACTGACTGGCAATATATAACCAACACAGCCAACAGTGAATAGGTTTTAATCACAATTTATCACTTTCCAGGCAAAAACCCCTTATTTTTACATGTGAATGGCTTATACTCGTACCATTAACTAAGAAGATATGGCAACAGAAGCATAATCTACAATTTTAATGATTTTTAATAAATAATCTGGTGAAAGACTTTAATGTGATAGGTGCAGTTAGGTACATGCCTGGTTTGGGTACCGGTGCTCTTAAACTTTTGTGGAGGTTATCAATTTAGTCTGTTTCCACAATATAAGAATATTTAGATATTGAACACAGACTAATTTAAAGACTGACTTATTTAAATGTCAAATGAGAAAGATTTTTGGAAATGGTTATTCTCCTCTCAGGAAAACTTGCTCATGGTAGACTTCTAATTGATATTTGTTAAATGATTAAAAACTTGATAGTACCATCCAAATTATTGGTTTAATTTAAATTTATCTATGTTAGCAAACTTTCTCTCTAGCTCCTAAGGGCAGTATTAATGACTTGCATACTCAAGAGAGAGAGACACTTGGTGTAATGAGATGCCACAGACATTTCTAATAATTACAATTTTATGAAAAAATATATAAAATATAGAGGAAAAATCCATTCTTTAGAAATTGAGATGTCTTTGCACTTTTTTAGATTTTTCAACTTGTTTTTCTTAGTTTTTATAACATATTTCATCTTTCAGCAAGGAAAATCTTTAAAAACCTCTGGCATGTATAGCACCATGTTTTTAATTAAAATGTGAAGACTGTTTATTCTCTTATAATGCTAGGCGGATGTGTTCATTAGAGCATAAGCTCTCGAAGCATAGAACTTTGTGCTATTTGTCTTCATATCCCCAGTACCTGGGGCAGGAGGAGTTCAGTAAACGTTTGTATAAATGAAAACATCACCTTTCAGATCATCTATATGAGGAGAACAGAATAAAAGAGGATGTATAAAGATTTTCACTTATCTTATTTAGTACTTCTTCTTTACAGATGTTTGGTGTTTATTGTGTCTGGAGAGCAAAAATAGTCTGAAGCTGAAGAGACAGTTCTTCATTACTTAAGCAATGCCATGAAGAGAAATGAAGGACTAAATTCCATGTTTACCCACTTGACTTGCTCTTAAACTTTAGTCTGAGTTCTTTATATCCCCTCGGCAAAATGGGCCAAGTCAGTTAAATAAGGTTACCAAGAAGTTTTGAGGTTACGTGAATGAATGTGAAAAACCACTACACAGATATTGTACACATTTAAGAAAAGAATAGTGCTATGTAAATTTTATATGTATACAAAAGTAACAAATCCTCTTTAGTCTATATCATCCTAAACAGTATTTTTATACCTACAGTTTGGGTCTTTGGCCTTTTGGTTAATCCAGAAATTTGGTCCAGTTAGTTCTTTCACACACAAGTGCATGGCTGTGTGCGTGTTTGTGTGTAAATTTTGGTTTTGCTCTCACATCAGGATTTCTCATTTGTCTCTGTCAGTTGCAGATAGCATTGCTTCACAGAGCCACTTTAGAAGGCGGTTTAGAATAATTATTTAGATTTATGGTCTTGTGAAGCTAGATTTGTTTTTTGATAGAATGTATGTAATATAAATCTTTCTCATGAATGTCCCCCTAACAACAGAGAAAAGTAAGTATTACCTATCCCAACTTTCCACAAAAGATCTGGAAGCCAATGTAGTCCTAAGATGTTCATCATTTTCAAGACCTAGTTTTAGCTTTAAAAATTCTTAGACTATTTTGCTAGAATAGATATGTTTTATTATCTTGATTGTGGTATTGCCACAGGTGTGTATATATATCAAAACTCCTCAAATTATACACTTAAAATGTACAGTTGATTGCACATCATATATCCTAATAAAATTGTAAAAAAATGTAACTTTGTGGAAGAATGAGTGAACTATAATTACACAAAACAACATAGATGAATGCCACAAACATAATGCTCAGCCAAAAAAAACCAGGCAGATACAAAAGAGTACATAGTATGTGATTTACTCTTAGGGGACGGTAGTGACACAAAAGGAGTATAAAGAGATCTCCTGAGCTGACAGCAATTTTGTTTCTTGAATTGGATTACACGTGTCCATTTACTTCATGAAAATTCATTGAACTGTGCTTTTATGCACAGGATCTTTGTGGTGAGGGAATAGTTCTTTATCTTGATTATGGTGGTAGTTATACAAATCTACAAAGATGTGATAAAATCTTGTAGATTTTTTATACACTCATACAAACGAATGCATATAAAAGTGGTGACATCTGGGTCTGAGTGGGGAAGTCTGTGGATTTCACCAATGTCAATTTCCTGGTTTTGATATTATACTACAGTTATGCAAGATGCTACCATTGAGGGAAACTGGGTGGAAACTCTCTGTGCTGATTTTTCAACTTCCTGTGAATCTATAATTATTTCAAGATCAAAATTCTATTGTGTAAAGTAGTATTCTAGTGTGTGAACATCTTTTGAATTTTCTGCTTACTACTTTCTAGTAGTTTCCCTCCTCCCCCTGCTCAGGATTGTGGTGAAAGCTGTTATGTTTGGTCTAAGTGGTCCCAAAGCCAAATGGCAGTTGATTAGTCTAGGGGTGGGCATCTATCCCAATGAGGGAATTAGAGCCTTTTCCTGAAAAAAAATGGCATTTGGACTGAGAGCCATCACTTTTCGTGTGCCTGTACCTTGTGAATTTAAGCACTTTCCAGGGTGTCTGTATCTTGATGATGGTGGTAGTTATACAGATCTACAAAGATTTAGATCTGTTTTTGGATCAGTTTTCCATCATGTAGTCATGGGTAGCAGAAGAACCTGGTCTACAGAGAAAAGGTGGGATGAAGCAGATGTACAAAAAGTGGGAGACCCGGGAGAGGGAGAGTCCTTTGGACATTCCTGGCTCCTATGTGCAGCTGAATTACTGTCCTTCAGTTGCGAGACTCTTCTATGCCTTTATAATAAATTCATCTTCCTATCTAAACAAGATCCATTTAGATTTCTATTACTTGCAACCATAACAAATCCAAGTCAATATATCTAGGAAGATAAAACCGTATTTATCCTGAGGCTTACACTTAGAATATATTTTTTAAATTTATTTTTTAACTTATTGATTTTAAATTTATTTTTTAGTTGATTTACAATGTTGTGTTAATTCCTACCGTACAGCAAAGTGATTCAGTTATACGTATACGTACATTGTTTTTTTAATATTCTTTTCCATTCTGGTTTATCAATTTTTTTAAAGTTTAAGAAGTATGACTTTACATATCTGAGATAAAGATTTCCACTTCCCCACAGTACAGTGGCACAGGATGTACTAAAGATTTAACCCATCCCTCACTTTTTGAGGTGAGAAAATTAAAGCCAGAAAAGGTTAAGGGACTCAACCAAAGTCATACAGCCAGTTTCTAGAAGATCCAGAACCTCTGCCCTGTCACCTCCCTCACTTCACTATTGCATTGTGTGTCCTGGAGAGAAGCCCCAGGATGCCCCAGTGAAGGTTTTATTTGCTTGTTTTTAGTGTAGAACCTGCATAACTAATGACTCAGAACCTGGTTAATAAGGACCTACTTGAGAGATCAAATGAATAAGGGGTAGGGAATAGGGCTATAAATAGAGTCATAATTATAAGCACTTAATACTAAGAAAAACTTTAACTTTTATCATTATTAGTCATAGAGATATTCCATTTGTCATGAGAACAGATATAGTCTTTTGAAAGTCAAAGGAAACATAACTTCAGGACAGATTACTCAAACATTTTAATTCAAATAGTGAGTATCTAGAATTGAGGGAAAACTTTGAGACTATATTAAACAGGATGTCAATACTCAGTTTGACGTACACTTCCTGAGAGGTGGAGGTTTGCTCTGAAACTTCCTGCTTGGTCATAAAGGGGAACAAAGCAACTGGAACACGTTAGTCTTTCAATCTGGTCCAATGTGGTTGATGAAAAATGCTGATTTGGGATTATTCTTAAGAAAACAAAAGTAGCTGAAACACAGCTTTGTGTTGACTATATTTCAGGAGGCACCTGTAAGGTGGGAAAGATGTATTTACCCAGTTTTTAAATAAAGAGACATCTGATAAACACGTGACTTGCTGGAAATTAAAGCACTGAATAGAAAAAGGGTAATTTGCAGCTTTCAGTTCTATGTTCCCTTAATGGAAGTAGCTGCTCTTATCACTGCCAGTGCAGGGGACCCCCAAAGCTGTCTGCTTTTTGATGACAGTTGTCTATTGATTGTGCCACACATCTCTCTGCTGGGGCTGTGGACCATCAGATAGCCCCCTGTTAACGCGTACCTGCAACTCTCACTACTCTTGTTCTCCCCTAAACCACAGATCGTCTTATGTTTTCAGTAATTCCGCTTGTAGAGGGGTGTTTTAATATTAATTTCCCAGGAGTAGGGAACCCAGCTCCATCACCACCTCAGGAGCATGTGGGTTGTGGTTGGTCTTGATGTCCTTGAGCTGTACTCTCCCAGAGAGCGAGCACTCACCCACTCACTTGCTTGAGAGCTTTGGGCTAGGGGGAAAGAAAAAAATCTTCTCACTATAGTTTCCAAAAAATAAGTAAATAAGTAAAAAAAAGATATAAAAGGAAGGAAGGAAGGGAGGGAGAAAGAAGGAAAGAAAGATGGGAAGGAGGAAGGAAAGATGGGAGGATCAAAAAAGAAAGAAATAAAAGCTTCCCGGTTTCTTAAGATGTCTTCTGGGGGAGGGGTGTAAACAGGGCAGGAAAGGCTTCTTTGGCCGTCATCGCAAGTACATTTCTTCTAGAGTACAGGCCCAACACTTTCATGTTCAGTTGACTTCCCAGTGTTCACACTCCTTTCTGGAACATTTTCTCTCTCTTCCTGGCCTGCAGCATTGCATCTTCATAATATTTTTTTGCAAACAAATGTATCATGTCTGTGGCTTTGCTATTGGTATTTGGCATAATATTAATTCACAACCCCCCAAGTCCCCATGAGGAGACAGTTCCACCTTGCAACTCTGTCATAGAGTTATCCTTATAATTGTATTCAATTTAATTTAGCAAACACTTGTTAAATAGAGAGATACGGTGAGATAAATCAGAAGCTCATCATCCTATAACTTCGAAACTGTGATAAATATCAGACATTGACAGATGATATTACAAAGGTACAGACAATAAATAGACACTCAGTGATGACAGGAGAGAACAATTCCAAATGAGGATGATGGAATTTTAGCAAAGTAGAGCTTCATTTGAAAAAAATTACTAGTCTTTTCTTTAATGACAAAAAGGATACCAGCTTTTCATTCTTAAAAGTTTGAAAAACACAGAAAAGCAGAAAGAAAGAAAGAAAGAAAGAAAGAAAGAGAAAGAAAGAAAGAAAGAGAAAGAAAGAAAGAAAGAAAGAAAGAAAGAAAGAAAGAAAGAAAGAAAGAAAGAAAGAAAGAAAGAAAGAAAAAGAAAGAAAGAAACCTTCTCCTGAGATAATCACTATTGACATTTTGGCATACACACTTTGACATTTCATTTACATACACACACCAACATACACAGACATACAACTGGGATCTTATTTATGTATCCCTCCGTAACATCAATTTTTTTAAACTGTTGAACTTTAAAAAAATTATTTTATTTAATTTATTATTATTATTATTATTAATTATTATTATTATTATTATTATTATTATTATTTAGGCTGCGTTGGGTCTTTGTTGCTGCACACGGGCTTTCCCTAGTTGTGGCGAGCAGAGGCTACTCAATTTCAGTGTGCAGGCTTCTCTTGTTGTGGAGCATGGGCTCTAGGCATGAGGGCTTCAGTAGCTGTAGCACTCAGGCTCAGTAGTTGTGACGCACAGGCTTAGTTGCTCTGCGGCATGTGGGATCTTCCCCAACCAGGGCTCAAACCTGCGTTGCCTGCCTTGGAAGATGGAATCTTAACCATTATGCCACCAGGGAAGTCCCGGTAACATCAATTGTTAACCTAACAATATATTGTGAATATTTACTTACATCCTGAAATATTCTTCTATACCTGATCGTCAATCCCAGAATACGGATGTTCTATACTTAATCAACCCCTGCTATTAGACATTTAGTTTGCTTCCAGTTTTTAAACATTATAAACAACACTGTTGTTAACTACCATACACAAATCATTTTGTAAATATCAGGTTATTTTCTTAAGTTCCTAGAAATTGAAATGCTTAGTTAAGTATTTAAATATTTTAAGACTTTTATGATACTCCTACCAACATGTGAGGATTTCCTACTCTGATGGGTAAAACTTTTCTAGGGGTGACAATATCGCTTCTTTGAAAACTTGATTTATTTTGAAGATACAGAAATTGTATAACAGAGATTTTCCTTCTTGGCATGTCATACCAGGAAAGAGACACAATGCTCTATCCATTTTACCCTGCCAGCTTTGTGTTTGGGTGGGGAAGGGTACGTTTGTGTTTAAGGTGGTATCACACCCTTGTAGCATGAGCTGCACTACTTAGATCAAAGAGGAGAAAAGTTTAGTGTGGTTCTTTTCTTTTCCAGTTTACTTTTGCTTAATGCCTTCTGTGCAATATTGAGCAGTCTACTACAAGTGGACAATATGGGTCTTTCTTACCTGAATCTTCTCCCCTTCAAAGATAACAAATTTTATCATTTTCATTAAGTATTCATGAACTGAAAGATCAGGTTTACGCAAGGTTAGAGTTGGGGTTTTGTTTGTTTGTTTTGTTTTGTTTGGTATTTACTTGTAAACTGTGTAATTTTTATTAAAAAGAAAAAGAAAACCAAGTGGCATTAACTTGGTTTGAGTATATGCATGATGAGGGTTAATCCTTTCCTGTTTTAATGAGTATGGCATTAAGTATATATATATATATCTCAATTTTTAGTGCAGTGCAACCTATCATTGAGAAATTTCAAAACTATTATTTAAGATGTTGATTATATGATATATAGGTGTCATATGTGTGTGGTTTAACCAAAGACACACTTTGAAAAGGGACAAAGTATATTGTGGCGTTATTACAAACCTGTATTAAGAGATAGATAATTATATATATATATATATATATATATATATAGTAATCCTTGAATAACAATAGGTCGTATATTATTGGAAAATACTAAGTCAAGCAAAGTTTCAGCTAGTGATTTATTTTACTTGTCTAGCACTGCCGCGCCCATCCCTCCCCCAAGGAGAATATACACTCCATAAGGACTATGAGCTTGTCAGTCTTGTTCACTGCTGCATTCCTATCCTGAACAGTTCCAGATATGTAGTAAAAGGCCTACAAATATTTGCTGAAAGAACAAAAAATAGAGACATAATTTTAAAAGAATAAAAAATGGCATTAATTTATAAAAGTACTATAAACAACAGTTCTAAGGCATCCAGTTATAAAACAAACCAGATTTCTCAACAGAGTTGCAAGTTTAATTTAATTCCAAACCTTAAAGTGGTAGCACACATTACTGGTTCTCAGTGAATGCTGTACTTGGATATTAGCAGTAGTGAAAATGCAGATGACTAATAAAGGCATGGAGAGGTTCATAATACCAGTGCCAAATGTATCCTTTGGGGTTCTGACTGAATATTTGAGAAAGGGCAGAGTGTCAGTCCATGTGGGCAGATGTTTAAGCCTATAGAGGATGAAAAAGGAGGTAACTTCAGGAGTAATTTCTCTTTTTCTGATTTTGTGGGCTTCTATTTAACTTTTATTTTTCACCTTTTATCATCCCACATTAAAGGATTAATTAACTCTGGAGGACCTGAGTAACTGATCTTTGGTAACTTGATAACTTACATAATTTTAGGAGAATTAATTAAAATATGTTAAATGTAATGAGGCTTAGAAGGTCCTATCTTTTTTCAGATGACTACCATATGCACCCCTTAAAACCCGAACTTTTAGCCAAAGTCTTTAATATAAGAAAAAGGCAGATTTTTTAACATAATTTTTATTATGAGAAACATCATATACACCAAAGAGTATATAAAACATAAAGATTTTTTAAATAACTAATGAAACATCTATGTACCCACCAGCCTGAGAATAATTTCTTAAATTAACTATTTATGAAAACTGCCAGATGACTTGTCTGTTCTCTATTCCCTCTGTCTGAGATTTCACAAAATGTTTTAATTAAATACATAGGTCTATTAAAATCCACAGCTCTGGTAATTTCTGCTACAGAGTACTTATTTCCAGAATTGAAGACAGTTACTACAGAGTTAGGGGTATACTATTTTTCAGAATAGTGGAGAGCCAATTAGATACCTCTGGCTTGTAAAAATAAAACCTCATGGTTTTTTAATGGAAAAGTATGACTGGAAACTATGATTCTTTAATATTAATTTCTAAACTCAGAAGTGAGGTCATGACACAATCTCTAGGCAAGTTTCTAAGATTTTTCTGGGCAATAACTACCTTAACTGGGTAAAGAATAAATCTCGGATGAATGTTAATTACTTCTTTGAGTGAGATTTGAGCTAAGGGTAAGTTAGTTTTATCAAATGGAATCTGTATTAGTTATCTATCACTGCACAACAAATTACCACTTAGTGGCTTGAAGCAATAAACACATTATCTCACAGATTCATTTCATTTTGAATAATTTCAATTGCTATATCTAAAAGTTGACTAATCTTTTCTTTAGCAGTGTCCAGCCTGCTGTTAATCGCATCCAGAGAGCTGTTCATTTTAGATGTTGTTGTTGTTATTTATCTCTAGGAGTTTGATTTGGGTCTTTTTTATATTTTACTTACCTTTTCTTATCATGGTAGTACCTTCCTCTACCTTTTTGAAGGTATGAAGTATATTTATAATGGCTGTTTTAAGTACACCTCCCAGAATTTATGGGTCAGGAAGCTGGTTATGGCTTAGTTGGGTCTTTGGACTGTGTCTCTTGCAAGGCTGCAATCAAGGTGTTGGCTGTTGTTACAGTCTTCTTAATGCTTGACTAGACCTGGATCTACTTCTATCTCACTCAGGAGGATGTTGGGAGGATTTAGTTCCTCTCAAGGCGTTGCTCTGATGGCCTCAGTTCCTCACTGGCTGTTGACTGGAGGCTGCCCTGTGTTTTCTCCTACCTAGACCTGTCCATTGGGCAGTTCGCAGCATGGCAGTCTCCTCCATCAGAATGAGTAAGTAAGAGATCAGGAAAGAGAGGAAAATGGAAGTTATCGTGTATTGTAATCTAATCTCAGATAAGACATCACTTTTGCCATATTCTGTTCATTAGAAACAAGACACTAGATCCAGTCCACCGACAATGGGAAGAAATTACACAAGGATGTGAAATCCAAGAGGTGGGGATCATTAGGAGACTCAAAAGGGAGGAAATGTTTAGTTCTCGGGCAATTAGCAGAGGATAATAACCACATCCCAGCCCCTTGACACCCTTATATAGTAACATTTCCATTTTCATCAGTAGTCCTGTGGGCTCGTTTCATCCCTTTGACAGGAATGCTGACCTTACAGCGTTTACGTCATTACGATCCAGGAATGCCTACTGCAGAGGCCGCTGTGTGACTGTCCCTTTTCTGCTGCACCACCCTGTGTGAAAACTGTGTTTGAAACTTTCCATGCCTTTTGTCAACCTGGAGATGATTATTTTTGTGTTTGGAAAATGTGAGATAACTCATCCGAGGTGATTTTTAAAAATACTTGCAGGGGAAAATATATTTATTGTTTCATTTTGAAATTTTTCTGTTAAAATAATTTCTTCTGAGTTGCCATCTCTGCTGTGTCATTCTGTGACCTGTGCTGGAAAATGACCCTGCTTGTTTTTGGCTTCATTAAAGTAACAACTGACTACTTGACAATTAAGTTTTACACTCAATGCCTTCTATAATTTTAAGCAAATTTGTCAAATTTTATGAGCAAAACTGCAGTTGAACAGTGGGTTTTTAAAATGCTGCTAGACCTAGAACATGTTTAAAACTTGAAGCTATAAAATCAAGATATAATAAATGATTAAAAGAATTTTTTATGTGTTTTCTAAAAGCCTTTGAGGTATTACCTAAGTTGCTTAATTATTAGCTGGTACTGTATTTTGGCAAAGTACCATGATTGTTTTTCTCATTTCTCAATTGTTCATTTTAGGTTTTTTTTCCCTTTCCCTTTTTTTTTTTTTTTTTTTTTAGCTTCCTCTAACTTGGGAAATGACTTAGAAATTTTTTAATGTGAATTGTTATTTAAGTAAGAAAATACTAGGAAATAAAAAAAATTTTGGTGTGACTTCTGTTATCAGCAAGGATGGCATAACAGAGACCAGGACTAGTTTCCCACCTAAACAAAATTTTAAACTGAACAAAACGTGTGAAATAATAGTTTTCAGAGAGCAGATAGCAGGCAGTGCAGGACGGTGATTTCTCAGAAAGGAAATAAACAGGCTGAATCCTATGATTGCCCCTGGCTGCAGGAGATTTTGCAGCCCTCAGCATAAGGAGAAGGAACCCAAACAGAGATCAACCGCCTCTCTGAGTTGAGGAGACAGAATCTGAGGATCTGGGAGGTGAAGGTGTCAGATTTTGATGGTGAAAACCAGAGGAAAGAGCTACACAGGAGAAGATCTTGGCTCTTCAGCTGAGTACTGATCAGTACATGCATGTGAGAAAACTACCATGGCTGGAGAAAGAATCACTGGAAACGAATAAACAGGATACAACTTGGAGTCACACAGGCCAGGAATAATCTGTGTTCCAGTCATACAGAGTGGAAAGACCTCCTAACATGCAGGGCATTGAATACAGTCTTCAGAAGGTTATTGCCTCAGTAGTTGGGCCAAATAAGTCCTATATTAAAGGCTGTTCTGCACCTGCCCAACAAAGCTTAAAAGTAAGCTTTGAAAGGATCAAATTGTTTTCAAGTAATGTAGCTGCATCCCAGAATAACCCCCCCCCCCAATATGTAAAGAAATACAAAAACTCCAGCACAGTGGCATCTAGTCAAAAATTAGAAGGTATTCAAAAAAGCAGGAATTTGTAATGAGGAAAAAAATCAATAGGAACAGTCCCAGAAATGATACAGATGATAGAATTAGTTAAATTAGTTAGGGATATTAAAATAGCTATTATGAGCATACTCCATATCCTCAAAAAGGTAGAGGGAAGTACAAGCATGATAAGAAGAGGTATGTAAAATATAAAAAGACCCAAATCAAACGTCTAGAGATAAACAACAACAACAACGTCTAAAATGAACAACACTCTGGATGGGACTAACAGCAGCCTGGACATTACTAAAAAATTAGTAAACTATTGCTATGAAGACATATCAATAGAAAATTTTCAAAATCCAGCACAGAAAGATAAAAGACTAGGGGGAAAAAAAAGTAAAGCATCACTGAACTGAGGGATGTCATACAACTCAACATATATGTAGTTAGAGTCTCTAAAGGGGAGGAGAAAGGTGAAAGGATGGAATAAATATTTGACAAAATAATAATCAAAATTTCCCCAAATTTGATGGAAAGTATAAACTCACAGATCCAAAAGCTCAATAGAATCCAAGTCAAGGAAACATAAAATAAAACACACCAATGCACATCAAAATGAAATTGCTGAGCACCAGTAACACAAAGAGAATATTAAAAAGCAGACAGAGAAACAAGATACAATCACAGAGAAACAAAGGTAAGAATGACAGAAATAGTGCAAGCTGGAGTACATAAAGCAACATCTTTAAAGTACTGGAAGACAAAACTGTCGATGTAGAATTCTAAATCCAACAAAAATCTTTCAAAAATGAAGTCAAAATAAAGACGTTTTTAGATATGTAAAAGCTGAGAGAATTCATCACCAGCAGACCAGTTGAAGAAACGGAAAAGGAAGTTCTTTAGGCACAAGGAAAATGATAACTAGTTGGAAATGTGGATCTACACAAAGAACTGAAGAGCACTAGAAATGGTAAATGTGTGGGTAAATATAAAAGTATTTTTCTTTCAAAATATTTTTGAAATAATGGTCTGTTTAAAGTAAAAACAACAATAACATATTGTGTGATCTGTATGGAAGTAAATACATATGACAGCAATAGCATAAAGCCTGGGTGGGGACAAAGGGAAGTACATGGTTATACATGACGAAGGAATATATATGGTTAGTATATAGCACAAAGGCTGGGCAGGGACAAAGAGAAGTATATGGTTATATAATCTTTATGATGTACAGGAATTGGTGTATTTTTTCTTTTTTTTGGCCACGCCATGCGGGGTCTTAGTTCTGTGACCAAGGATCGAACCCTTGCCCCCTGCATTGAGGGTGCAGAGTCTTGACCACTGGACCACCAAGGAAGTCCCAGGAATTGCTATATTACGTAAGGCAGACTGTGATGAGTTAAAGACGTATACTGTGAACTCTAGAGCAATCACTAAAAAAACCCAAAGATCTATTGCTGATAAGCAAATAAAGATAAAATCATCGAAAGTATTCTAATTAATCCAAAAGAAGGTAGGACAAGGGAAAAAGCAAAGAACAGATGAGACAAATAGAAAACAACTAGAAAAGTGGTACATTTAAATTCAATCCTATCAATAATTATAGTAGATGTAAATGGTCTAAACATACAATTTGAAGGCAGAAATTGTCAGAGGCAATCATTAGCCTAACAATGACAACGAACAAAGACATTTCAAGGAAACAACTACAATCTACACACCAATATCCCTTGTGAACATGGATTAAAAAATGCTAGCAAATCAAACCCAATAATTTATAAAAATGGTAACACATCATAACCAAATAGGGTTTATCCTGGGGATGTGAAGTTGGTTTAACATTTGAAAATCAAACAATGAAGTTCACAATTGTTACAGACTTATAAAAAAAATCATGTAATTGTCTCAATAAATGCAGAAAAACAATTTGACAAAATTCAATATCCACGCAGGCTAAAATTCTCAGTAAACTAGGAATACGGAGGAACTTTAACTAATAAAGGACATGCACAGAAAACCTATAGCTAATATCATACTTCAAGGTGAAAGACTAAATGCTTTTCCCTCAAGACTGAGGAACAAGACAGAGATTTATTCTTACCACTCAGGTTCAACATTTTACTGAAAATCATAGCCACTACAGTAAGGCAAATAAAAGAAATAACAGTATATAGATTGGAAGAAAAGAAAACTTTTTTCTAAAGAAATCAACAAGAAACCTATTAGAACTAATAAATGAATTTAGCAAGATTGCAGAATACAGGTGAATATACAAAAATCAACTGTATTTCTATATACTAGCAACAAACAATCAGAAATAGAAAAAATTTTACATGCCATTAATAGAAAATATTAAAAATATGAAATTCTCAGGAATAAATTTAACAAAAGAATTACCAAATCTGTATGCTGGAAACTATAAAACATTGCTGAGAGAAAATAAAGAAGACCTAAGTAAATGGAAAGAGATACCTTCTTCGTAGGTCAGAGGATTCAGTATTATTAAAATGTTGATCCTCTCCAAGTTGATCTATAGACTCAATGCAATTCCAATAAAAATCCCAGCATGCTTTTCTGTGGATATTTACAAGTGGATTCTGAAATTTGTATGGAAATGTAAAGGACCTAAAATAGCCAAAACAATTTTGAAAGAAAAACAAAGTTGGAAGTTTTACAATGCCTCGTATCAAGACTTATTACAAAGCTATAGTAATCAAGGTAGTGTGGTATTGGCATAAAAATAGAGGAATAGACTAATAGAACAGAATAGAATCCAGAAATAGACACACATTATATGGCTAAATGACTTCTGACAGAGTTTCCAAAGCAATTCAATGGAAGAAGGAATAATCTTCTCAAAAAATGATGTTGAATAATTGAATATCCATATGCAGGAAAAAAACCAAACTAGTTCCTTACCTCATACCACATATACATGGGTGAGCTAAAAGTGTAAAACTTCTACAAAAAAACATAGGAGAAAATCTTAGTGACTTTGAATTAGACCAAGATTTCTTATACAGGAAGGACCACAAAAAAACATAAACTAGAAAGAAAAAATTGGTAAAGTAGACATCACTGAAAACTTTTGCTCTTTAAAAGACACCGATGAGAAAATGAAAAGTCAAGCCACAGACTCGGAGAATTATTTGCAAAACATATCCGATAAAAGAATTTGTATTCAGAATATATTTAAAAACTCTTACAACTGAATAATAAGACAACCCAGTTTTAAAATGGGCAAAAATATTTGAACAGACACTTCCTTCCCCAAAATACACAGATGGCAAATAAGCACGTGAAAAGATGCTCAACATCATTAATCATTAGGGAAATGAAAATTAATAGCAAAATGAGATACTTCTATATATCCATTAGCATGCTTAAAATGAAAAAGATTATACTAAGTGTTGGTAGAACTGGAACTTTCACACACTGTTGTTTGCAATACAAAATGATACATCTACTTTGGAAAGCAGTTTGTCAGTTAAAAATTTAAACTTATGTCTCTCATATGACCCAGCCATTCCAGTCCTAGGTTTTAACCCAAGAGAAATGAAAGCATATAATCACACGAAAACTTATACACAAATGTTTATAGCAGCTTAATTTGTAGTCGCCCAAACTGGAAACAACCTGAGGTCCATCAGCTGGTGAATGGATAGAAAATGGCAGTACATCCATACCATGGAACACTATTTGTCAATAAAAAGGAATAAATTATTGATATATGCAATAACATGGATGGATATTAAAATCCTTATGCTGAATGAGAAAAGTTCGACCAAGAAAGTGTATGCGGTATGATTCCACTGATATAAAGCAAACTGATCCATCATGACAGAAATCAGATCAGTGTTTGCCTGGGGCAGGGGTCAAGAGAGAGATGGATGACAGAGAAAACACTAGAGGGGATGGAAATGTCTATCATCTTGATTGTGGGAATGGTTTCAAAGGCGTATGCTTATGTCATGGTGTAGTTACTATATTTATTGCAACTTACTGTATGTTGATTGTACCTCAGTAACACTGTATGGTTTGATACCAATATTAACATTAGATGCAGTACATTGAAGAACTAGTTAGAATTATAAATGCATATCTTAATAGAGCCCTACAAATTGGTTTCTGCAAATTGTTGTACCTGCAAAAATTGTAGTCCTTTTGCTGTAATCAAACATATATTTTATCAGTGCCACCACTTTCTCACACAAATCACTCTGATTCTTCAATTTTGAGTATGCATGCATCTACCAGTCCTAGTGGCTATGATCAGTTTTCCCAGAAAATTGTTATTAAATACAGAGGAAAAAAGACAGCATATACCATTGCTTTTAGGTCTGCTGCCTCATTGGTTTTTGGGAAATTTGCTCTCTTTTAGAACTTTGTCAGCCAGACATGTTCAAAATCTTGTTTCAGGTCTACAATCATAAATGTAAGAGTTATCATTTTTTTTAATTTTTAATTTTTTACAATAAACTGCATATACTTAGAGTGTACAATTTGGTATCCCAATCTCCCAATTCATCCCCCCGCCAACCCTCCCCACTTTCCCCACTTGGTGTCCATATGTTTGTTCTCTACATCTGTGTCTCTATTTTTGCCTTGCAAACCGGTTCATTTGTACCATTTTTCTATAGTCCATATATATGTGTTAATATACGATATTTGTTTTTCTCTTTCTGACTCACTTCATTCTGTATAACAGTCTCTAGGTCCATCCATGTCTCTAAAAATGTCCCAGTTTCATTGCTTTTTACTGCTGAGTAATATTCCATTGTATATATGTACCACATCTTCTTTATCCATTCCTCTGTTGATGGACATTTAGGTTGTTTCCATGTCCTGGCTGTTGTAAATAGTGCTGCAATGAACATTGGAGTGCATGTGTCTTTTTGAATGATGGTGTTCTATGGGTATATGCCCAGCAGTGGGATTGCTGGGTCATATGGTAGTTCTATTTTTAGTTTTGCAAGGAACCTCCATACTGTTCTCCATAGTGGCTGTATCAATTTACTATAAATATAAGAGTTATCTTTAGTGCTAAAAAATGTATGAAGGCTATGAAAATTCTGGATATCCATCCAGGGGCCTCAGAGGACTTACATGAGAGGAGGAATAGAAGATCACTGGTTTACAGTGTTTTCAGAGTTATAACTTTATGTTCACATATACATAAAATAGTAGGTGATAGTACTAAAATTATCTCATTTCTCCTAATGAGCCTACTGAGATTAGGATAATTTTTAATACAATTATTTGCTTTCTGAAAATCAAGCATGTGCTTATTAAACTAAGCACAGGTAGTTCTCTCACTTTATGATTTAATAATATAAACACTGCTGTGCTAAATAATTACCCAATTGTTACAGGATAAAGCCACAGATATTGTTTACAACCTAAGGTACTTTTTTTTTCCTACCTCACTTTCTTGTTGTTTTTTTTTGTTTCATTGAGATGTAATTCACATACCATACAATATATCGTTTCAACCATTTAAAGTGTATAATTCAACAGTTCTTAGTATATTCACAGAGTTGTGCAACTGTCACGAAGATCTAATTCTAGACTATTTTTATCACTGCCAAAAGAAACCTCGTATCTTTTAGTATTCACTTCCCATCCTCCCGCAGCCCCACTCCCAGCCCTAAACAACCACTAATGTACTTTCTGTCCCTGTAGATTTGCCTGTTCTGGACCCTTGACATAAATAGAATCATACAATGTGTGATGTTTTGTGACTGGCTTCTTTCACTTAGCATAATGTTTTAAAGGTTCATCCATGTTGTAGCATGTATGAATATTTCATTTCTTTTTATTCTGAATAAATCAGCTCCATTCACCAGTTGATGGATGTTTGTTGCCCCTACCATACTTTGTGGCTATCATAACTATCGTTCTGTGAATATTTGTTCATAGTACAAGTTTTCGTGTTGGATGTGTATTTCCCTTTCCCTTGGGTATGTATCTAGGAGTGGAATTACCGGTCATATGGTAATGCTATGTTTAACATTTTGAGGAACTAGCAAAACTTTTCCAAAGAAGCTACACCATTTTATATTCCTACCAGCAATATAGAAAGGTTCCAATGTCTCAACAACAACCTAAATTACTTTTCAAGTTTTGTTTTATTCCACAAATTGTGGGTCTCATGTTGTCAGAATACCGATATATTTTAAGGAAGTTGCTTTTTCCCATTTAGCAAAGAAGCTCCAAATATAATTTTTCTTTCTCATAGAAAATGCAGTTAGACTAGTTTATCCTAAGATGTCCTCTAACTCTAAAAGTCTGTGCTTCTCTGAATCCTTCATCTTCCAACAGAAAGAATGGCTCTTGTTATTTGCACCTTACAGTTTGACCTAAATAATGATGTCTGTTTGGCAAGGAAAAATAAACAAAGCTGGAGTCCAAAAACTGAATCATTGTTTTAAGTAAATCATGTATAGTCTCTCTCTACTAGTTGCCCTTTCTGCCTGTAAGCCAAAATCTTGGCATACTTTCCATGTCTTCAGTTGCTTTTGAAAAGTTCAAGTTTTATTTTATTATGTATGCACAATTTAGTAAATGGGAGAAAGAAAGGAAGAGATTGAACCTACTTTCTGTATAGGTAACTTTCAACGTGAAAATAGAATCACATTAATAATTACCATCTGGGATGTTATATTCATAGTATCAAGCAACACCAATAAAAATATTAAAGCCGTACTGTGCTTCTCTTTTATTCAAAAGCCACAAATTTTGAACTAGGACCTAATTGCCATTTTTCCTCTTGGATTAAATGCCTAACAGATTTACACATCACAGCTGTAGCTCATACGTTTGAGAATTACTCAAGTAACACTTACATTGATGAGGAATCCAAAGGCAAAATGAAGAGGCTTCTCTCCATTAGAATCTGTAGATTTTGTCATTAATATTAGACCATGAATGTAAAATACAGAGGCAGCATAACAAAAGAGCACAGGCTTTGGAGTTCAGATAGAAAATAGGGTTGAATCTTGGCTCTGCCGTTTACTAGCTGAACAACTTTTGGAAAGTTTCTTCCCTTCACTGAAACTTTTTTTTACTCATCTGTTAAATGAGATCAACAGCTCTTACTTCACTGGGTTGTTGACACAATCAATAGATAATGTGCTGTGTATAAAATATGTGTCAATAAATTTTAGGTTTTTTTTTTTTTCCTTGAGGTAGGGCTCGGGATTTAAATTCATATCACCTTCCTGGTCTGGGAGTCAGTCTGTCGTCGATTTAGGTCAGCATGGAAGTGTTTTCATAGAGTCTAGTTAAGAGTTGATTCCCTGGCTTGGGATGTTTTCCTTCCTTTAGATTTAGGTGAGGTTTTTTCATACATTTTGTTTCTTCTTAGTCTACAGGGTTACATTTTCATTAATCTACATTGAATTTATTCCTAGGAGCTTATTACCTTGGGCATATTTTTATTTTCCTTGTCTTCCTCCGAGAAAGTAGAAATTTGAGAAAACCAAGAAGTTTTAGACAATTTAACCACCAGATGATGAACCTCGTTGTTGACAAAAGCAACTGGAAGTGTGGTGCTCTTAGAAATGAGCATTGACACCAGTGATGCATGCAGTTATGATTATTATATCTATCAATTTTCTTGGGAGCCTTCTTCAGATAAAAAGACTAAAATCAATTTCCACTTCTATTTATGTGCTTTTTCATGTGTGTATCTCAAGATATTTTTCATGTACATAATACTCCTGTGACACTCATGGTCTGAGAACATTAATTATTTTACAACTGGGTAAACTGCAGCCTACAATGGTCGAGTTGCTTAAGGCATCTGGACAAGTCTAGGGGAGTTAACAGCAGCCAAAGTTCCAAGGCCTGTTTAATTAATATCGTATCCAGGAAATGAGTTCCTCTTAAAAGCAGAAATCTTTCACTGTGCTAGCACTTCCCCAGTGAACCACTTAAGGGTATTTTTTGTTTTGTTTTGTTTGTTTGTTCTCCTGGCTAGATTCTTACTTATTTACATGAATAATGTTTGAAACTTTATGCCTCACCCAAGTCCTTTTCTTCAATGCTAATAACGTTGTTTATCTGTGTGTTTCTCACTCTTGGTACGTTCGTTTTCAAGCGTTTTTCTTAATTTTTGCTTGCCGGCATTCTTTTTTTGGCCATATACTTAGTATTCAATATTTAAGCATTTTCTTATGCTGATAGTATGCAATTCCATTTGATTTCTTGCTATTATCTTTTGACAACAAATTTGCTGTAATGCCTCAATGATTTTCCTATGTATCTTTAGAAATGTAATTTTAAAAATTCTATTCACTCTGGGTTTATGTACTCCCCCAACAAAGTGCCAAGGCCTCCTAAATATCTCTGACTCTTTTTTTTCCCTCCATCCCCAGAGATGCTGTCTTAGTTCATTCTTACTGGATTCACTGGACGACCACAGTGGCTTTCTGGCAAGGGTATCCTCTTGCCTGTTGTTTTTAATCACCATAGATAATGTCTCCAGAATCATGTTTCTATAGTTTTATTCTGACCATATCAGTATGCTGCTTAAAACCTTTAAGTGGCTCACCCTGACTCACAGTAAGCTGGAATCTCCTTGGCACACCATGCCCTTCCTGATCTGGCATCCATTCAACTCACCAGCCTCATGTAGTCCCACCCTGGACTCTAGTCACACTAGAATACTATCCCCTATGCTTCTGCATATGCTGTCCCCTCCACCAGGCACATCTTCCCTGTATCTACTGTATCCCTGTCTCCGCAGAGTGTGAGTTCTTTCAGGGTGGAGCTAAGTGTACCATTTTTGTATTTGTAGAAGCTGGACGAGTGCTAGGAATACAGTGGGAGCTTAATACGTTTGTGTAATGAGTGCAATTAATAGTTGAATAGCTGTGGAATTCACCATTGAGAGAAAATACCTTATAATGTCTACTGATAAAGTTTTCATGAAATTCTGAAATGTTTAAGCTGTGGTATCCCAAAACAGGACCCGGTTGGGACCTCAAGGGGTCTGCACTGGTAGAGGAGATTGGAAAGGAGATTGGATGAAGGAATGGGGTGACAATTTGCACACACTCCATGAAGTTTCGTCATTTTAAAGGAACACTGGCAGAAAAAAAGTTCTAATAGACAACTTTATTTTGTTTTCTATCAATTTAACTTTCATCAAATTGGTCGTATATTTTTATAAGGCAAAGAGCTAAATAATTTAAACATTTACTATAATCAATGTTTTCAGTTGTTTGAGCATCAGTAATACTATATCAAAAAATGTTTTTCTTTTTGTTTTGTGTGTTTTTCATTTGGTTGCTGAAATATGAAAACATCTTAACTCTGCTACCCTTCCCCAGCCCCCGGAACCAGAGCCTTCAGAGACAGATTTCATCAGAGGGTATCAACATCAGCACCAGAGGGTAGAGAGGGAGGTTGAGGCTTAGGAGTGGCAAATGGCAAGAAGTGTGAGACTTCCCATACCAAACGTCTCTCAAAGTAAGAAACAGCCTTTTTACAGACAGTAATCATCTCTAGAGAAGTATACAGACATTTAAAAATTAAGTTAAATGTACTTCCTAGGTGGCGTAGTGGTTAAGAATCCGCCTGCCAATGCAGGGGACACGGGTTTGGTTCCTGCTCCAGGAAAATCCTACATGCTGCCGAGCAGCTAAGCCCGTGTGCCACAACTATTGAGCCTGCGCTCTAGAGCCCGTGAGCCACAACTGTTGAGCCTGTGTGCCACAACTACTGAAGCCCGCGTGCCTAGAGCCTGTGCTCCGCAACAAGAGAAGCCACGGCAATGAGGAGCCTGCACACCACGATGAAAAGTAGCCCTCACTTGCCACAGCTAGAAAAGGCTGTGTGCCGCATCAAAGACCAAATGCAGCTGATAAATAAATAAATAAATAAAAATAAATTTATTTTAAAAAAATTAAGTTAAATAATTCCACATAAAGAATATTACTACTGGTATAGGAATGTCTCCTCAATATCTTATAGTTCTAATATTTGCCTCAAGCATTTGTTTAAAATGTATGCATAAGCATTTGATTATAGTTTCACATACGTCACACAGAATACTTTCCGATATGTTAGACCGTTTGTACCTTTTTTCCTACTCTATCAACTAAAGATCTATAGTTCAACATCTAAAATCATAGCAGTGACAACAGTATTTTAAACAATCATCCATTTTCTCCTGTAAAATTAATCACATATCTATGGGAACCACCTATAATCTGTACTCTTGACCACAGTCCACTAACGATAGCTGGATACTTTTATTTTACAGATGAGGGTCTGAATGATTTGAAATGAAGTTTACAAGTAGACCTCCCCCCTCACGATCCAGGGTGTTGCTCGTCCTCTTGCTCTTTCTGACCTCTCAGGGCCTTCTGAAACGGGAGTTCTGGCATTCAGCCAGGGCCATAGCAGCAGGTGCTGCTTTAGAGGTTCATACTTCTAGGAGCAGTCAAATCAACACTGGGGCAACTGAGATTCAGAGATTGGCAACTGTAGTTTCTTAAGAATAGGCACAGCATAAAGTGAAATTCAATTAAGTTATGTCCATAATTATGTGTCATGTTACTACAGAACTCGCTTTTTGATAGATGATTACCATTTGTATCTTATGTAATGCTCTCGCTGTTGGCTATAGCCAGTATTCTTTGTTGTTTGACATTTAAAGTGCCTAAACATATTATTACAGTAAATCAATAAATATCTTTAATCACATATAACACAATCATATAAATAACAGCTACAAGCTATTTTAAAATACTTTAAATTAAAATGTCTCCTTTTCTGTAAACCTTGCCAAAAATCTCAGAATATCTGCACAGCCTCCTGGAAACATCTGTCAGTTGTCACTCAGAGATGCCAGAAATGTTTGGGTTTTTTTGTTTTTATTATTGTTATTATTTTTGGCCATGCCACGTGGCTTGTGGGATCTTTGTTCCCTAACTAGGGGTCTGCCGGGCCCTTGGCAGAGAGAGCTCGGAGCCCTAACCACTGGCCCGGCAAGGAATTCCAGAAGTTTATAGTGACTTCTTTTTGGGTGGCTACCAATGATAAGAATGTTTAATGGCTTAGCAGGAATAAGTGATTCCTGTATGAACAAGAAATTACTGGAATTCCAGCATTTATTCTGGTATTCAATATTATACCAGATCCTAAACATTAAACTTATTATCAATAGTAAAGGTGACGTTCCAAACTTCTGTCTTTTTATTCTTAGCATTTTCTTTGGCTACTGACCAATAACTTTGTTTTAAAAGTTAGAGTTGACTGCCATTGCAAATTCTTTTTCATAAGCAAGTGATGACAAAAAGTGTATTAGATGAATCCCTTTCAAAAGACAGATCTCCAAAAGGTTCTGTAATTCCAAAATGTGGATTAGTTTAGTTTAAAAAAGTAATTTAAATATAATACTAAATGTGAAATTTCTGGAACTAGCTGTGTTCAAGTTTTGATGTTTCACCGTATTCTTTAAAAAAAAGTTTTGCTTTTCCTGATTTTGAAAGAAATATTATAGAAAAAACAGAAAATTATAGAAAAACTGGAAAATTCAAAAAAGCACAGAAAAGAAAAAAATAATACATTACCAGTAATTGTTCAACCTAGATATAACTCCTATTATATTTTAGAGGCTTTCTAGTTTTGCTCTTTCCAACCAAATACAATTATTTTTTATTTTAGTCTTTGTGCTAGCCTCCTCAGATAAAGCTGTGTTTACAAGGAATCTTACAGAATAGAGACCTAATAAATGAGATACAATGTAACCTACCTCCCCTCCACCCCTCTGTCATGACAGAAGCTACTTCTGGTCTTTTTTTTTTTTTTTTTTGGCCATATCTGGACTTGCTATGCAGAGTTAGTGACTAAAGAAGGATACATGTTTACATTTTTAATAGAATAAAAGAAACCAGGGGAAAACCCAAATTTTTTTCACACAAATATTTTAATAAAATTAACACGCAAAGTTGTATACATACATATACAACTATTTACAAATGTGAAAGCATATGTACAAAGACTAGAAAGGAATACACAGAAAAAAATATGTGTGAGGATACTGGGGTTCTGTTTCTTTTAAATTATTTTCTAATTATTTTAAACTGAGGTAGGACTATTTTTGTGTTAGAGAATCTTGTATAAATGTATTTGTTCAAGAGCCTCCCTGTCAATATCCTTTTCTGGGTACATATCATAGTTCAGTGGTACTTCTTCAACCCAAGAAGACAACTGTATATTAACCTGGAAAAAAAAGGTTATAAACAAATATGAAAATTGCAGAATGAACCTAGTCTCTTGAAGTTCGAAAAATCATGACTAAGTAATGGAATACAACAGATTTTTATTACAATGAGAGGGACTCAGTTCTACATGGTGCCACATAAACCATTCTTTATTGTACTAAATGGTAGGTTTGTGGATTCAGGGACTTAATTAATTTACCTTGATTTTGGAATTTGAAAGAATAAAGAACGTATAGAATAACTAATGTAAATAGTTTAATAATTAAACTAGCTTAAACAATAAAAGATTAAAACAACGGGAGTACACAGAGAAACTGTTCATATACGCACAGTGACGGTGCTCCATAACCTTCATCAGGCCCTTCCCGTCACACTGCAAACCTGGGTCTCCAGGGCACGGCAATTCTGGAGCCACCAATGGATATATTTGTTTATAGAGGTTTCATTAAATAGGAACGCAATAACGTTATTCAAGAATTCATGGAACTTCCCTGGTGGTCCAGTGGTTAAGAATCTGCCTTCCAACGCAGGGGACGCAGGTTCGATCCCTGGTTGGGGAACTAAGATCCCACATGCCACAGGGCAACTAAGCCTGCACACCGCAACTACTGAGAAGCCCATGCCTGACGCAGCCATAAATAAATAAATAAATAACTAAAATATTAAAAAAAAAAAGAATTCATATGTAAGGGCTCTCAAAAATATTCTGCTTTGGTGAGTGAAAATCACTGAATTATTTCAATACACATAGACACGATAAATTGGAGAGCACATATTTTAAAAGGTATGTTTTTATGAGTATGGAAAACTATGGCAGAATCACATCACTCATGGGGTAGGAATCTCATGGGGAGGGAATCAGGTGGGGGGAAACTGGGAAGACTAACATCATTTCTTTACATATCTCTGGATTATTTCCCCTGCTATGGCAAACATGAATTACCTTTGTAATTTTGATGACTGACAAAAATTTTTAAAGAAGGTATTATTGATGACTTTAACTTCTTAAAGGAAGAAATATACACTTAAATTTGGCAGTGCTTATATGCAAGGAAAGCAATATTAAAGAAAATAAGATGACTCTGTACTAAGAAATGCTACAGTATCTTTCATCTAGGCATCTCAAAGAGCTTTACAAGTGTTAATTAACCTTTACAAAAGGGTCAATCTATTGGGCTGATTCTTATTATTAAGTACCAGCCTTATTTTCTATGGAGAATCTGAAAAACACAGAAGCAGTTTGTGCAAGATTCCGAACTGACCTAGAAGCTAAACTGTGTTCAGGATGTGGGCCTCCAGCCCACTTACTGATTCTAGAAGCCTGAACAACTCTGTTCCTTTGGTTCTCAGGGAAAAAGTTATGGTAGGTGTTCTAAGTCTCTTACAAATATTTAATAGCATTTGTTAACCTAAAACTATAACCCCACAGTTGGAAAAATTGGGTGGAGAATCAAAGGAATCTGTATTAAAATCAAAATTACACTTTCAGAGCTTTTTTTTTTTTTAATAAATTTATTTATCTATTTATTGGCTGCATTGGGCCTTCACTGCTGCGCACAGGCTTTCTCTAGTTGCTGAGAGCAGAGGCTCCTCTTTCTTGCGGTGCGTGGGCTTAGCTGCTCTACGGCACGCGGGATCTTCCCGGCCCAGCGATCAAACCCATGTCCCCTGCGTTGGCAGGCGGATTATTAACCACTGCGCCACCAGGAAAGTCCACTTTCAGAGCTCCTGATGCCAGTGAACAAACCAGTTCTTAGGCCATAAGGTTTTGCTGTTCTATCATCATCACTACATTCAGACAGAACATTTCTAGAATATTGTAACAGCTATCAGAAAAAAGCAGAGGAAAAGTTTTGACAATAAAAATGCTGACAAAGAGGCTTACATACCTGAAGACCTGAGAGAGAATCTTCAAGACTTGGCACTGTCACTAATAACGATCCTTGTTTCCTTACATTATGGCTGATATATTCCCAGGCTCTGTAACACATTAAAAACTTATATGCTAGGCATTATCAGACACTGGATATGTCTTCAAAACGAGGATGACAAAAGAAAATGCAGCACAGGTGATATCTGCAAATCCAGTCCCTGGGGACTTCCTTGGTGGCACTGTGGTTAAGAATCTGCCTGCCAATGCAGGGGACACGGGTTCGAGCCCTGGTCCAGGAAAATCCCACATGCTGTGGAGCAACTAAGCCTGCAAGCCAAAACTACTGAGGCCCACAAGTCTAGAGCCTGTGCTCTGCAACAAGAGAAACCACCACAATGAGAAGCCCGCGCACCAAAACGAAAAGTAGCCCCTGCTCACTGCAAATAGGGAGAAAGCCTGCATGCAGCAACAAAGACCCAACGTAGCCAAAAAATAATAAAGTCCTCTAAAAAAAAAAAAAAGGTTTGCCTGCAGAAACAGGACCATAGCAAGATACTATAAATTGGTAAATCCAGTTCCTGAAGGATGTTGGCAAAATTGTGAAGTTACAATATTGAGTGAGATTTAACAAGATGGGGATTACGGGTAATGCCAGGGATTGTAAGGCCAAAAGGAAGTTTTCAGAACTGATACAGAAGTCAAAGCTGGATCAGCGTTAAAGCCCCTTCAATTCTTTATGAACTGTCAAACTTTCTGTAGAATGGAACAGGGCTGAGGGGCATACGTGGGAAAGAGTCACGGAGAAAGGCCACAGAAGCCAGAAAACAAGCCAAGACTAACAATAAGAGTATAACATATAGATTAGATCTTTTAAAATAACAAGAGTGAAATCATACTTTATTTGGCTGTCAGAAATATTCAATGGAAAGACTTCTGGACAACATGGCACCTGAGACGTTTAGTGAGATTAGCTGGATTTAAAGCACGATGGCGTGCCGCGTGCATGTGTGTGTGTCAGAGGGCAGTGTCTGACCAGTTCTGATTAACCTGTAGTGTAGACATGAATGGGATTTCTACACTGTGCACGAGTCTTGATAGTACACCCCACTATTGAGGAGCAACGGTCAAGCAAAGCAGGGATGTGCGCCCCTTGTAGTGGGGCAGATGGGCAGCAGGATCATTTGCATTTACTTTAGCTGTAGCAATGGTTATTGGGCTTAGTACATTCTGGACCTTACTAGGCAAAATGATACAAATGTTCTTTTTCTTAGGCTAGATCTAAAATCAAATAGTAATGTTTGATAATAAACATCACCGTGCGTGGGCTCCAGCTGTTTGTTGTCTTGATGTAGCTCCTTACAAATTATGTATTTTACAAGTCTATTTAGTAAAACCGAAGAAGCGGAGAAGCTGAGTGTATTGGCACGGTTGGGCATGGCTCTCAAAACAGCACTCGCTGTTTCTGAGAAGCTGTCATTGTGGTAGTTGTATATATTTCATCTACTGAAAAAATACATAAAGGTACCTTTTAAACTAAGAATTAACTCTACTTGCTACAATACAGAATAATATAGGTAATTGATCAATTTTGTCAGAATGATTCCAATATTAGAATGCTTTACTGTATCTTTTAAACTTTCTCACGTGTACTGTCATTCATGATGAAGATAATTAACCATGAGAAGCTATAACCTCTTTATATTTAGAATTCATTGAACTTGATTAATTTGGAGAAATGACTGAACCAACACCGAATAATACCTATTCGGTGAGTCATGCAGTGTTTGTGAATGAATTTTCCAAGATAGTTTTTAAAACAACCCAAACATGCAGTATTTCCAGCGTCAAGTTGACAGGTAGCGTTCGTCATTCTTCAGCATTCAAAATCTTCCTACATGAATCTCCAAAGAGTGTTAAGGTATTTTTCTCTTTAACTTGTTATACAATATAAACCTGGTATTATTTCATTCTCCAACAATTATGTAATATTTTGACTACTGGCCATGAACTTAAAAAGGTAAAAAGCTATGCATACTTTGTCCACTGGAAATTAAGCTTAAAGAGTGCACTATGATTAAAATGACTTTGTTCATGTTGTGTTTCTGGTCTTTAGCCTGTAACCAAAAAATCATCACCCATTCTGGCTGAGCTTTCACAATACAATTAGCTTTTTGTTGAACTAGTTTCTTTTTAAACCATTCACATTGTGAATTTTGTACTGACCTTAACCTAGAAGTAATGGGTGTGTGTGTGTTTGTGTGTGAAAGAGAGAGAGAGAGAGAGAGAGGGAGGGGGAGAAAATATAGATGGTAAAAGGTGGCAGGATAAACAGGTTTAGTCATTCAGGGTTCTATTCCATATTAACTGTTTACGGTCTATAATTATATGCCTTTTTATTTCTCAGCAGTAGAAACCTCACTGATGCACTAATCCAAACATGTAATGCCCTTTCATACATATGGAAGGGAGCTTTCCTGCATCTAGAGTATACATATGTCATCATGATAAATAAGTCAGCAAGCCTAACTGACCAGAAAAATCAGTATCTTGGACTACAGGAATTTTCTAATTAGAGGGACCTATAAGTCCTGATGAGAAGTCAGAAAAGTGATCACAGGGAATTCCCTGGTGGTCCAGTGGTTAGGACTCCATACTTCTACTGCCCAGGGTGAGGGTACAATCCCTGGTTGGGGAACTAAGATCCCACAAGACTCGCAGCACCACCAAAAATTATAAAAAAAAAAAAAAAAAAAAGGTGATCACAGATTTGCTAGTTTTTCTATTACTTGAATAATGGATTAAACTTCAGGAACCTGCTATTATCACCTTAGGAACATTTTAAAAATTTAATAATTATTCACTGTTTTCTAGCTGAATATTCTTATATCTTGTTTTATAGTTATTTATAGGCACCAGTTAATTCCTATTATTTTGTGATAGGATAGCATAGGACATGTTTTTTCAAAGAAAAGAAAACTGAGGCAGAAAACAATAAGTATAAAGACCCACTGGGAACTGATAACTTCTTGCATCACTGACTATAAAGTGAAGCTCGGGTCGTGAAACAATTTTATAACTACTCAAAACTAGGTATAATATTTTACAAGGTTAGACAACCAAAGTTTATTTTTATTTTCATTTAGACATAACACATTTCTTTATTAATACAATTTCCTGAGAGTTGAGGTCATTTCTAAAAAGTTTAATATCACTGCCGGGGACCCGGGTTTGATCCCTGATTGGGGAATTAAGGTCCCACACTCCCTGCAGTGTGGCCAAAAAATAAAAAAAATAAATAAAAAGCTCAATATGAAAACATTTCTACCAATCCCTTTTCATACTTTGTTGGATATATTTTAACAACAGATTTCTTACTTGAATAAATAACATACCTGGCCTGTTCTGCCTCATTAAGAAAATATTCGAAGACATTATTCATTATAATAACATCAGCATTTTGCAGAAGTGAACCTTGGGTACAGATGTCTGCATGGAGCACCTAAAAGAGAAGGAGTTCACGTAAAAGAACAAAGACACCATATCATACAACCATGTAAGAAACAGCTATTGATTCAATGATGTTGTGAGGCAATGCGGGAGATTCACACTTCTTACAATGGGAGAACAGTATATTTATCACTACTACCTTTGGAAGATACTTAATATCTAATAAAAACCATAAACTTGTGAAAATTTTGTTTTAGATGGAATCATTTATATAGTTATAATTACACTCTTTTCACTTCCAGTTCAGAGCTTTTTCCACTATATCACTAGTTATGAGTCAAAGGACCTAGGTTCAAATTCTGGCTCCATCATCAACTAGATTTGTACATTTGGGTAGTCAGAGTCTTCATAAAGCAAACAAAACAATTTACTGAAAAACTATACACCTCAAAAAATTAACTTTGCTTATAATCAACAAGTCTTGTAGACCACAGGCAAGATAATAAGAGGAAACATTTGCTCAAGAGCAAAGCAAATAACTTTTATTTTAAAAAGAAGAGAAAAAGTCTTTTGTATCATATGATTTCTTTCCAAAACAAGAACTTAGTGTTACAAATAAATAATATTCAGAATGTTTAAACCTCAATTTCTACTTAAATCAATATTCCTGTTAGTTTTGTGATTCTTATTATGTAAGAGCAGTGTGTTTTCGTTCATTAAATACGAGATAGTGAGAAAAATCCATGAATTTATTATTGGACAATGAATTCTCTTTGATCACTTGCCTCTCAATTTCTAAGTTGAGAGAGAGAAAGAAAAGAAAAAAGCAAGGATGGAAGAAGGAAGAGAATGAAAACTTTTCCTTCTATAAGAAAGGGGAAAGCCAGATCCTTAATCTTACAAAGATATGTCTTTCAATAGTAGATGGCCCTGAACACCAGAGATCCTTAGATACTCAATACTTCTATGCATTGCCATTAGAAGTGTAGGATTGCTAGTGAAATAACAAGGATTACTGCATTAACCAAAATACTTCCTTTCCCCTTTTTTTGTTATTTTTTCCCTTACATATAAGAAACAGAAAATTTCTGTCATAGCCCAACCCAGGGCACCATTCTCCCATGAACTGCTATTCTGTGGCACCCACAATTCCTACTGAAAGCTTATAAAAAGATAAAAACCGTGAGCATTACTTAACCCTTTTGCTTACTTTCAACATTCAGAGTTTAATTAAATACACTTCTGACCAACATCAAGAGATTCAAACTGCTGCTACCAAAACTATAGTTGATATGAAGAAAATTAAGAAAAAAATTCTCCTTTCTAATAAAATTGGGGAGGACAAGAAAAATGTGAGTGGAACATAATGATAATAATTCATCTTTATTATTAATGTTTTAAAATATTAGCTCAATCTGTTTCTACACAACAGCAACTAAGAATAGATTCAAAAAGATTTTCCAACTCCAATGCAGAAGAAATTTGGCTAAGTTATGCTATACAAAGGATAACAGAATAAATATTTAAAAAGGTACCTTTATTCTGTCAGTGAACTGGTACTTTTTTATGACCATTTCCTGCAACTGGCAAAAGTCTCCATTCAATTCTACTCCATACAGTTGTGATGCTGAGCTGTAAAGATAACCCTAAAATATAAAGATACGTTATGATGCAAAAGAAATAACTTTCAGTTGTGGGTTTATTTCTATTTGAAATTTTAAAAGTCAAACTTTTAAAAACAGATTTCAATAAAGTAAAAGTAAAAGGAAAGATAAATAACATTTTATAATTTATGTAAAACAACTTCAAGAACTTAGACTCTTACTCATCCAGACCTTGACTGCAGTTTATCAATTTCCATTATTTAAAAGTAATCACATTTTTAAAGACTGATTTGCTACTTTTCCTGATAAAACTGTGCATTCAACAGAGTTGGAAATGAGGAAAGTGATCACATATAGATTCTTTGTTTAATGCCCTGTTTCTATAATCTCTTGGGACGTTACATCGGGGAAAGCAAGAAAGGTGTTAACCTGTGGGAAATATAATGGAAACTCAGGCACAGTCTGACACAAGAGGGTGGCTGCACCCCTGTCCTGTTTGGCTTAGAGAAGTCAGCCTGGTGTCTGGCAATCCACCAAAGATAACTGGCCATTAGTTAACAAGGATGATCAAGAACTGACTATTATTATTATGTATCTATTTTTGGTTGTAATAACAAAAAATAATCTGGAAGGAGAGGTCAAATCATATTCTGAAGACCATTTTACATCAACTAACACTTACATGGTAATCTAAATTTATATTTACAGCTCATCATGGATTTTGAGAATATGTTCAACAGAGCATAAGTAAGTATTCAAAAAATTTTGTTGATGGAATCAGTGACCTACTATAGAGGAAAATGACGTGTTAAAATTCATTAACACTGCCAAATACCTACATAGCAGCAATTATTTCAGCTATATACATTAAAAAAAAATAAATTTATTTATTTATTTTTGGCTGCGTTGGGTCTTTGTTGCTGCACATGGGCTTTCTCTATTTGTGGCAAGCTGGGGCTATTCTTCTTTGTGGTGCATGGGGTTCTCATTGTGGTGGCTTCTCTTGTTGCGGAGCACAGGCTCTAGGTGTGCAGGCTTCAGTAGTTGTGGCACACAGGCTTAGTTGCTCTGGGGCATGTGGAACTTCCCGGACCAGGGCTCAATCCCGTGTTCTCTGTATTGGCAGGCGGACTCCTAACCACTGCGCCACCAGGGAAGTCCCTCAGCTATGAAAGTACATACTTTCATAACAAATAAAAAAATTAACAAGAGTGAACAAAATATGGTAAACAATCATAATCTCTAATGTTCTCCAAACAAAGCCATCTGATAAACTGTACTTTCTATTTTGGCTATCTTCCCTAATTGTAGAATAAGTCAACACTGAAAAATAAATGAAGCATGAAAGAGTTAACTGTTTCTGTTTAGAGCAGGCAGTGACACTGGGAACTGATAGGGCCTGTTTCTGGCATGAACCTCTACTGCTGTTGGCCACATGTTTTAACATGTCTGCTAATGACAACCAGAAACCACATTCCAGTTTTTTGATAAAACCATTTAAGAATATTAAAAATACTCATGACTTGAATTTTTTTAAAAAAGCCACACTGAAGTGATATCTCAGGCACAAAAGCTTACATTCAAACTTTGGATCACGGAAAACTAAAGCAAGGTGTGTCCTGGATATCATTTAGTTTGCTCACTTACAGGTGAGGAACTTGAGGCCCAGAGGTATTAAATGACTTGCTCATGGCCATAAGCAATTTCCTAGGTCAAGTAAATTTGTCAGTTTCATAAGAGTTCTTATCAAAGCTCAGTATACGATACCATTTTAGTGCAGTACAGAAAACAGAGTTAGAAGGGCAATAAGTGACTGACAGAATAGCAAAGTGTTATGAGGGTCACCTGTTTCTGTTTTGCTGATATTCCTTCACTTGTGTCACAGAGACAAAGCAGTAAAGGAAATCAGAGAGCTGGCCTTTGAAAGTCCAAATTCAATACATCATTTTAACCATATTATTCTGTTACTCTAATAAATAAAGCCAAGCTGTCACCTTGGATGGTGGCAGGCAAAACTGTTGCTAGTAGGAGAAGAAAGTATTTCCAAATGTTGAGTACGTCCACAAGCTGGACTTTACCCCATAAAGGACGGTGCCAAGCCTGGAGCCAACGTCAACCAAGGCCTTTCCCGACAGATCAGGGAGTACGTGATGATAAATGAACTTCAATTCCATGAGAGAGAAGGAATGAGAAATAAACCCTGGAGAATTAGAACAGAGTAAACATTAAATTTTGCTTGGGGATTAACAATTCCATTCTGTATTTCTAGTTTGTTCACCTACAAAGTGTATTTCATGCTTTTCTTAATCAATGAAAGCCATTCAGAGGTTATTTAGAAAAAACTGCTGTGATAATTTTGTACTCATTCACTCTGAGCTATGTCAGACAACAAGAAATATGATGTCTCTGACATCTCACAGGCCTCTAGAGGGACTTCCCTAGTGGTCCAGTGGTTAGGATTCTGAGCTTCCGCTGCAGGGTACGTGGGTTCCATCCCTGGTCAGGGAACGAAGATCCCGCAAGCCAAGCAGCACAGCCAAAATCATCACCACCATCATCAAAGGCCTCTAGAAAAGCGCTACTCAGCTGCCTGTCCCCACCCCCACGCTCCTCATTTCTTCCTTGCTGCTGCTTAGGGTGTCCTGGGTTTTCCATTCCTTTTCTCCCTATGACCTGCTGTTCCCCGCGACTACTTCCTAACTCCCATCCCACCCTGCTTTCTCACCCTATCCCAGAGCCAACCATAGGGCCGTCACCTCTTGCTGCACAGACTGTAAACTACCAAACGAATGACTGTCTCTGGAGTGGAACAATGTGGCAGCCCTGACCAACCGAAAGGGTGTTCTGGAGTGCAGGAGAGGGGTGGTATGGAAGGAGGTTAAGACACTCCTAAACTGTTATTTCCCTTAGTTTAATTGCTACCATTTCAAGCCTCCTTGCCCATCTTCTCACTCCATTATTTCTGTAATGAAATACCTGGGAGAGCCTGCGTCTGTTTTTTCCGACGTGGAGGTAACCCAAAGCCTTTCTCTACTGTATGCTACGTAATATAATGGTCAGGAAGGGGAGAAACTTTGATCATAACTAATGAATGGTGGCAAAGAAAACGGAAGCAGGCAGGCTAATCCCCAGGAAGAAAATAAAGGGTGAGTGGGCCTCAGAAGTAACACTGGAGCTGGTGGGGTGGAGAGGGGTTGGCTTTATCTCCCCTCATCCTCACTACCCTCTTTGCCATGTCAGTGCTCCTGCCCTGGGCTACAGTCGTCATTACCGCCTTGTAGCTAGACAAGCCCCTTTCACGTAGGGAACAAGAGCCCCACGTGGCGATAGCTTTTCCAGAGTCATTACAGTCATCTAGGCTGGGCTGGGTATCCAGTCACTATTTACAACCTGCTTTTTAGGTGAAAATGCATCCTAATCTCCAAATTTTTCTTGGTCAAACACAGCTCTTCTATAAATCTCTGTACATCAGATCTGATATGGTGTTACAGTCATAAGTTACCTTTCAGTTTTCCCTCTGTTATTCTTATCTAAGTCCTTTTCTATTCTGTGAATTTTAATTACCTCAAATGGCAACTGAAAAAAATAGAATCTTAAACCAGTAAACCAGGGTAGTTTAATCCCCAACTACAATATAGGTACAATATATTACAAATCACACATTAGCAACATATTACAAATTTGTTAGTAGTTAACTTTCGAGAATAATATTATCTAAGATCAGTAATATGAGCACAATATTACCCACTCTAAGCAACACCTCTACATCTACGTGAGCAGGGAGGCTGAAATAGCACGTTTAGATTAATAGACTAGACAACAATATCCGGTTTGAAAAAATATATATTAACAAAAGAGTTAACATCTTAGCGGCATGCAGTCAGTCTAGTTTCCCATTTGAAATAAAGATGCTGCATGTGAGGGACAGAGACGCAGGAGACTGTCACTAGAGTTGTTCTGTGTTACAGACCGGAGATGCTCCACAAGGTCAAATCATGGCCTAAATAAACTCTCAAGATTATCTACCTCCGGCCTCTGAATCCATACCCATCCAACAATATCTGATTACTATCTGACTTCTCAAGTAGATGTTTTCATGGGGAGAACGTTTTCAGCCCCCTTGGCAGTCATATTTTTCATTGTAAATAAATCAGCATTATGGTTAAAGGTGAATCTCTTTTGAGTATATAAAGTATGAGTCAGTTTCCCTGAATTCATTCACTTCTGATTAGTTGCTGGACTTGAAATCAGCTCCAATTACAGATGTTCAGTGAAAAGCAGAAATGTCCCCTGGGAGACATGAAGTGGCCTAGCCTCCCTGGACAGTGTTTCTGTTTAGTTTCCCTGACTGCAATAGTTGGTAATAGCTAGGCTGCGGGTTGGCCTTTTGCTTTCAAAACACAGTGAATGCTTGGTCAAGAATCTGCATACTCATGACATCTAAGAAAAAGTACACGCAAGGTCATCAGGTTTGCAGGCCTGAATGCCCACCTAAAGGTGCCGTCTGGTGTGAGCCACACACCATACAGTAGTTTCTGCTCATTTTTCCTTTCTCACATAATGAATCAATAAAGTCTTCATCATAAAGGAATGCATCAACGTGAACTGTGGGTTCTGGCTGCTGCTCTATCTGGTGGAGAGAAGAAAAACATCAAAAGAAACAAAGTACAAAGAAGTCTCTTTTTATTGCTAAATAAGGCAAAAACATCAGTGGTTCATATGCTGAAATTCTGAGAGCAACAAGACCCAGAAAGACAAGTTTCACTTATGAAGTCAGCAACTCTGCTCTGCTTTTGTTTTATTTCTGAGACACTAGCAACTTGTTATTTGACATGTCATGATGCAAAATATGGCTATAAGAAATAGATTAAATTTTTAGTTGAAAGGAGTATTTTGAGACCATATTGTCCATCCTAAGTAGTATATTTTACAAATAAAGAAACTGATACCCAGAGAGATTTCTCCCAAGAAATGACACTAGTTAGTTAAGAGGGGGAAGAATAGAAACTAATACCAGGTCTTCTGAGTCCTACATGTCACTGACTTACCCATGAAAATACTTAGCAAGCAATCTTTGCCCAGAAGCAAAGTTTTCAAATAATAGAAATGTTAGTAAAACTTCATGCTTACAAATAATAGAACTTTATTAATACTAGTGGTACATGATATAAAAGCAAGCAGCTACAGAGAAAAAAAAAGTCTGATTCCTTCTACTTTAATGCTAACAATCAACCTATCTGCTTGGAAATCTACAAAATTATATCTACATCTACACACACACACGTATATAAAATGTACATATACATATGGACAAGAAGGAAACAAAGGAAAAGAAAAACAGTTTGTTGGGATGGGGGATTGTGGGTTCACCATTAACATGCAATGAATACTTTTCTCACTTTATATATTGTATTATATCATGAGACTACTAAGAGTGTTCTATTAATAACATTGAAACTGTATTATAAATATTTCTCTCAGTTTTTATACTATCCAATGTTTTCCTGCTGTGAATGACTGGATGTTTACTAAGA
The DNA here is from genome assembly GCF_030028045.1 of Hippopotamus amphibius kiboko. Lineage (NCBI taxonomy): Eukaryota > Metazoa > Chordata > Mammalia > Artiodactyla > Hippopotamidae > Hippopotamus > Hippopotamus amphibius. Next base: position 161,889,723 of record NC_080187.1, on the reverse strand, counting down.
TTTACTGAGTGCTCACAGCATGTACAGAACTACTCAAAATGTGCAGGAATTTTCATGCTGAAAAACCATATGGAGGGCTGCTACTTTCAGATTAGTGGGGGAGGAAGAAATTATTATTCTTAGTTTTGCTTTCAGAAACAATATTCATAGCATATGTATCCCATTAAGAGTTGGGATTTGAAGGGACTTGAATGAGGGCGTTGTCTGGAGAAGAAAAGTGAGAATTAATTCTAGGAATAAAGGAACCGAAGAAGCAAAAACTGTGCAATGCAAAAGTAGGAGAAGGAAACAAAGGGGTGAACTTCATCCTTGATAAAAGCCAGGGAAATGGAACAGGGAGAAGAAAACCAGGACAATGATTTAGGCAGGGACAGATGACTATCGGGCCTTGATTTTGGGGTGGGGGTGGAGGGTTGAGTGCTTGGCAAACAGGACACTCTCAAAAAATATCTGTTGAATGAATGGTACTAGGGAGCCAGAGGGTTACAGACTCAAAAGAATTGGGGACGTGGTTGAAGCATCAAATGAAAAAGTAGAATTCAGGACTGATTAGACTGGAAAAGCTAACGGGGCTAGGGAAGAACAGGAGAATCCTCAAGTAGCACGAAGAGTAAATTAATGTAACACATTTACTTTTTGGAGGGCTAGATGTTCTGAGGAAAGCATGGTTTCTAGCGGTAAGCAATTCCGAAGGTCTTCTGCAATGTTTTTCAACATAATGTCATTATTGTCTTGAATGAATTCATCAAAATCTCCTGGAAAAAAAAAAGATATAGCTTTTTATGGTTGTAGTCATACCTAGATTAAATGATTACAATGGATGGGTTTTTTCCCCATCAGATAGCATCAATTTATAACAATAAACCTTCTAACCAATGAAATATTCAAATTCTAACAAATGTTCCATGGAAAACATTGAGTTTTTCCTTTTTCCAAACTGCCTGAAAATATAAAATTTGACTATTTCAGCCTGTTATAGGAAAACAAAGGCATTTTTAAAATATGTAGTTTTTTTACTACTTTATTTTTACTTAAGAAAAGTACTGCCATTCGTTTTTTGGGTCTTAAACTTACCAGTAAGTAGTCAAATACTCTTTTTTGTGACCATGTAGCTCTTACAAGTTTAGGAGGCATTACACAGGCATCACTAAGAACATAACTTTAAGCTGAGTATCCCTGCCTCCAATAAAATGTACCCAAGACTTCAGATAATAAGCACTAACAGATGGCACCAACTATGGAATCAACTTTGCAAGGATCGTGTTGCTGCACTGTATCTGAACAGCAGATAAAATGATCATTCAAAGAGCACATTTCTGATGGCTGTGGCCTACCTCTGGATGACCTGGCAAAAAGGGGAGTGTGTGTGCATGCCGACATATACAGCAATAAAGATGGAAACAGTAAGAGACTCTACCTTTTGGTAACTGGCTCTACAAAAGTATGATTTCTAAGCAGTTCATATATAATTTTAAATAGAATGAGACTTATCTGGAAGTAAAATACTCTAAAAGTTAACTACAGCCTGAATGCCAAATATAGACAGACTGGAAAGGACTACTAATGAAAACATTTTACCTTTTCCTTAAAAGACTTTCTTATATTGAATTCTTGCTAGAGTAAAAGGACCTCAAGGGGGTTGTGTTTTTCTGTTTTAAAATAGCTAGAGAAGGAAATTCTGAAGAAAATATCACCCATCTCCACATCTCTTGCCCCCCAAACCTTTGGTTGCTTTTAAATAAGTTCACAATTTCCTTCTTAAACATAACAATTCTTGTGTTGGGTCAGAATGCTATTTTCATGTCACAAATAACAATTAAAATTTGGATAATATTTTCTAGTTTGCAAAGTTCTTTCACACAGAAACGAGGTCATTTAAGTACAATAACATCCAGGTGAGGAAGACAAAGCACGATTAATTCTCTGATTTACAGAGGAGGGAACGAGTCTTTTCAGATTAAATGAATTGTGAAAAGTTACAAAGCAGGCCAACAGCAGCATAAGATATAAACCTAGATTTTTTTGCTTCTAAATAAAGGTACTCATCTTTTTCACTTTTTCCACTCTGTGTCCCTACATACAGAGATTCTTTCTCTGCATAACTTACCTTTGAGCAATAGTAGTTAATACGAAGATACAGTATTTGGCTCCCTGAACTAATGTAGAAAGGCCTTTTAGCTCTTTTTTCTTTCCTCACCTATCTGAGGATCTAAACTGTTGCTTCAAATTTTTCTAGAAGGATGCAGAATATAAATTATAGAGAAACAAAACTACTATGAAGATTCATTCCAAATTGTTTTAGGTGGAACCCAAATAGCACCTGTGATGCATTGCTTAGCTTCTCTCCGTACGCAGATGGAAGACTGTCTGGAGGCCTCTGTGACTCACATTTAATCCTAATAATATCACTCATACCAGTGATTCTTAGCAAGTTCTCTCAATTTGTAAATGGTATAACTGAAGAAGCCAATAGAAGTCTCCTTATACCAAACTAAGATATTTCATAGCCCAACTTCTTTGGATTTAATTCTGTAACACAAACAATCATGTTAGGAAAACATAGTTTTCACTGGGTCAGCCTTATAGGAGTCTTACAGTGGAAAGGGAACTTAATTACGACCTGCTACCAAACGGCAGAATCCATTCATGCGTCTCTGACATACGATAGTTTTTCAGTCTTCACCTGAACATATACAGGGACAGCATTTCTTCTGCGTGCTGAGCCAGAATCTGCTTTTCCATAATAGCTCATTTTTCCAATTTCAGCCCAAGAGGAATCATTACCTTTAATGCTATACGGCATTTGCTGAATGAGCGCTTTAAGGCACGCTAAACTCTGTGCAGTGCTTTTCGAACAGTCATTTAATCCCAAGAATCTTGTATGTGGTACTATTATCACTTCTATTTTACAACTAAAAAAGAATGTGAGGTCAGAGGTTAAGTTACTTGTCTCAGGTCATACTGGCCAGAAAGTGGTAGAGGTGGAATTTGAATGTGGGTCTAACTCTGAACTCTCAGTTACTGTACCATACAGTCTCCCTAAGGGTGCTCAGAAGGCAGCTGGCTAGTAAGAGCTCCCCTATTACTACCTTAGTCTTCCCTTCTCCCTAGCTCTGACCATGGTTCCTCCTATAATGTGGGAACCATCTCCATTGCTATCTGGGTGCCATCTTCTGGACTTGCTCAACAGCCCCTTTAAATTTGGCCCTGGAACTGACCTCGATTTGGCAATCTAGGTCTCTAAACCATGACTACCTTAGCTTATTCTCCTCTTCTATCACTCTAGTGTCTAGGTCTCTGAATGCCACTGCTACTCCGTTATTAATAGACTTGGAAGGGGTGGTGGTGGTGAAACATCTTAAACAGAAATATGTGAAGACCGAGGGAGCTGGGAAAATGAAAGATGGGAAGGGCTGCAAATTCTGAACCATCACAACAGATTTCCAGCTCTCTCCCTAGTTAAATATGTTTATTTGGGAGTCAATTTCCCCAATTAATGTAAGCATTACCAGGCAAGATGAGAGATATTATGAAATTGTGTGTTAAATTACTCAGTCATTTTAAAAAGGCATTATTAAGTGAAGACTCAATCCCAAGGATATCAGGTGAAAATGAGAATTGACACCTCTTATCCTGGACAACAAACTCTGATTCAACTCCATTCAAGGGTAAAAAGAGATTCCTTCAGTTACAGCAGGGATTCCTCACCATGGTCCTAGTTAAGAGGATCCACATATGGGCTTTATGTGGTCCATAAAAGGCCTAAAGTTGTATGCTTGCTTGTATACCTAAATATGTATACTTTTCTAGGAAGAAAATTCTCAAAATATCTTTCACAATAATAGCTAATGTTTGTTGAGCACTATATGTAAGGCACTGTGGAAATTTTTAGCTCAAGAAGGCTAAAATTAGTTTCATTATCTGTTGTGGTTGGCAAGTAACTTCTGAAAAGAGCATGACATTTTTGCCCTAATAATAGCTTATAAAACAGGTCAAAAAAGCATGATATGATAGGATATTACTGAAGTGTATAAAACTGGAATTCATTCAACATTATATCATAAGTATTTACTTTGTTATTAAAATTAAATTCCTTAAAACATTATTTTTAAAGGCTGTGAGATATTCCACTATAGGTATATTACTTTACTATTCACTCCTACTACTCTACACTTAGATACAGTTATAACTGTGAAAAATTGGGAACATCGCACCCAACATTTTGGCATACATCATCTCTTTGCATTTATTTCCCTACTATAAATTCTTAGAAGTACTCAAACATTTTAAAGGATTTTGCTACATATTGTCAAATTTCTTTCCTGAAAGATTATACCAGTTTACTGTATCAGAAAATGGTAAGAATACGTGCTTCAGTAAAGCCTTACAACATTGAATAGTACCATAAACACAAACTTTGTTGTCTTAATTTGCATTTCTTTAATTACTAGTGAAGCTGAACATCTTTTAACACGTTTAATAACTATTTCAGAATGTGTGGTAACAGTACGTTGCTTGGAAAAAGATGAAAGACAGGTGTTAATCACTTGCCTGAGGACAGTAAGGTTTTTCTCAAATTACACATGCAGGTGGGAAGGGAGTGGAGAAAGAAGAGCTTCTCTAAAGAGCAAAATTCATTCTTTAAAAATTTCCTACTTATATTTAATTTAATACATAGGGAAAGAGAAGTCACCAAAGCTGACAGTCTACAAATTAAATCCCATTTTGTGTATCTAGTTAGGTATCAAGTCCCATCACTTTCTCTTTTGAATCCTACTTCCTCTTTATTTAACCGATTCAACTACCCCATAGGCACAGGCACCACCTCACACGTAGAATACCAGTATAAACTCAAAGTTAGCTCCTGAATTATCAGTTTCTCCCCAATATGAGATCTCTTACACACCTATTTTAAACTAATCTTGCTTAAACTTCACTTCATGTCACTCCTCCTCCTTACAATTTTGGGATAGTTGCCTACCTTTCAACGTATCAAGTCTTACTCTAGACTTTTAAGGCCCTCTCTGTCACCAGAGTCCAACCTTCCCGCTTTCTGCTCTCATTACTTGCTAACATAATTTTTGCTCAAGACAGGCAAATCTCCTCAGTTGTTTTCCATATTCCTTCCTGTTCCTTTCAACTGTATGACCCTGCTTTTTGCAAGAAGGGCCTGCTCAAGTTACTTCATCTCCATGAAGTCTTACCTTCAACCTCTAGCCTTCACTCACCCATATCCTTACCTCTAATGACTTACAATACATAATTAAACATTCGATTATATATTTCCTATTATTCATTCATATCTTATATTACTCTTAAGTTCTTATTCAAATTTAAAAAATTTCCTGAGGGGACTTCTGGTCCTGGACAAGATGGCTACTCTCCTCACTTTCCCCTGCTTCTCCCCTCTAAATACAATGAAATACCCTGGAGATAAATCAACAGGCAACCATAAAGGACTGTGAAAGCTAGAAAAAAGGTAAGCTGTCTAGGGACCTCAGGACTTAAGGAAGGAAGGTCACCTCAATGAATTTCCTCCTGGGTTTTCTTTTTATCTTCCATGTAGCCTGGACTGCGCCCTGGAGAGGCCTGCATCCCAGAACTACCAACAGCCATAGAATGAAAAAACAAAACAAAACAAAACAAAAACTAAGAAAAGCCTGCTTTCTCCCACCAAAGACTGGTAAAGGGTAAGAACAACAGAGATGTACCGAGGAGCCCTAATCCCTAACCCACACCTGGGGCAGTGGCAGACTATCTGGTAACAGCAGGGGAGGCTGCTGTCTCCAGGCCCTCTACCCAGCAGGATCAAGAGACTCAGGCCTGAGGTGTCCCAGCCTTCTGCCCAGTGGCAGAGCAAACCAGAGCAAACCAGGCTTTTCCCGCTACCCCCACTGATGGAAGGCAGCTCAGTGACATAGGGTGATCCAAGAAACTGTCTTTCTCCACACAGGCAACACAAGCATAGATTGAGCAGGAGCCCCAGCAGTGCCAAAGAACGAAGCAGACCTGAATAGCACTGCAAGGGCACTGAAAACTGCATTGTTATCAGAGCTACAGCCCACAAAAACAGGCCAGAATCAACAGGGTAAACCTAAGCAGGGTAACTGCCTACTAAGAGAGAAGATTTGCATAAGATCAAGAGTCAGCATAATATCTAAAATATCCAGGATAAAATTGAAATTATCCTAGAATACAATCAAAATATCTAGGATACAATGGAAAATCATTTATGCCAAGAACAGGAAAAATCATAATTTGAATCTGGCAATCTAGATGCTAATAGGCAAAGTAATCAGAATTTGGATGATCAAAGATTTTAAAGCTACAATAAAATGCTATAATGAAAATGCTTCAATAAGCAGTTATTATCTTGCAACAAGGGAAAAAAATAGAAAATCTCAGCAAAGAAGTAGAAGTCATAGAAAAAGAAACAGAAACTATAAAACTGAAAAATAAAATGATAAAAAAGCCCTTGTTGAATGGGCTCAGTAGTAGAGATGACAGAGGATAGAATCAGTCAACTTGAGGACAGGTCAATACAATTTACTCTATCTGAACAAAAGAGAAAACAGACTAGAAAAAAAAACTGAACAGAGCCTCAAGGATCTGTGGGATAACAAAAGATCTACATTAGTATCAGAGTTCCAGAAGTAGGGGAAAAAGTTTGGGGCTGAAAAGTATTTGAAGAAATATAGCTATTTAATAAAAACTCCCCAAATTTGGTGAAAGACATAAACCTACACATTTAAGAAGCCAAGCAAACTCCAAAGATGATAGAGCTGAAGAAATCCACATCAGAACATATCCTAAACTTCTAAAAACAAAAGAGACAAAGAACAAATCTTAAAAGCAACCAAAGAGAAATAATTCACTCCCCATAGGGAAACACCAATTTGAACAAAAGTGAATTTTTCATTGGAAACCACGAGAGCCGGGAGGTTACAAAATTTTTCAAATGCTGGGGAAAAAAGAGACCACAATTGTAAATTTTGTATCTGATGAAATTATCCTTCAGGAATGAAGGCGAATTAAAGACATCCTCAGATGCAGGAAAACTAAGAATTTGTTGCCAGCAGACCTACCCTTAAAGAATGGGTATAGGAAACCCTCCAACAGAAAGGAAATAGCAGAAGGCTTGCAACTTCAGAAAGGAAAGAACAGAATAGGTAAAAACAGAGTAAACATAATGGACTATCTTTCTCCTCATTAGTTTCTCAAACCATATTTGATGGTTAAGTCAAAATTTATAAAACCATCTGCTACAGTGCTCATGTAAATAGAGGAAATACATAAAACAATCATATTTTTTAAGTGGGGGAGGGTAAAGGGACCTAAATGGAAGATTTCAATACTTAATTCTAGTGATAAAACACTGATACCAGTAGATGGTGATAAGTTACATATGTATATTGTAATACTCAGAGTAACCACAAAGAAAACTATACAAAGAGATATACTCAGAAACACTATAAACAAGAACACAATTCTAAAACTGTTCCATTTACCCACAGGAAGGCAAGAGGAGATAAAAAGAAACTGAGAAACAGAAGGAACAAACAGGAAACAATAACATGCTAGACTTAAGCTCTAACATATAAATAATTTAATTGTAAATGGTCTAAATATATCAATCAAAAGACAGAGACTGGCAAAATAGATTTAAAAAACACAATCCAACTATATGCTATCAACAGAGACTCATTTTAAACATGACAGGAAGACAATGTAAAAGGATGGAAAAAAATATATTGTGCAAAAAGTTTTAAAAAATAGGAGTGGCTATATTAATATGAAATAAAATAGACTTTAAAGCAAAAAAAGAACCTTACATACTGATAAAAGGATCACTCTATCAAGAAGACAGTGATCTTAAATGTGTATACACTAAACAACAGAGCCTTAAAATACATGAAACAAAAACTGATAGAGCTGAAAGAAGAAATAGAGAAATCCACAGTTAGAGCTAGGGACTTCAACACCCTACTCTCAGCAACTGATAGGAATATTAGGCAGAAAATCAGCAAAGATATAGAAGAACTGAAAAATATCATCAACCAACAAGATCTGATAGATATTTATGGAACACTCCACTAAACTGAAGTAGAATACAGTTTTTTCCAAGTGCCCACAGAGCATTCACCAAGATAAACCATATCATGAGTCATAAAACAACTATCAAAAATTCTAAAAAACTGAAATCACACAGAGTATCTTCTCTGACTGTAATGGAGCCAAACTAACAGAAAGACAATAGGCAAATCTCCAAACACTTGGAAATTAAACAACATAGTTTTCAAAATAATAACAGCTACAATAATCAAGAGAGTGTGGTACTGGATGAGAATAGGGGAACCAGACAAAAATGCCCAACTAATTTTCAAAGATGCAAAAACAATTCAATGGAGAAAGGAAAGCCTTTTCAACAAGTGGTGCTGAAGCGAAGAGACATCTACAGAAGAAGAAAATGAACTTCAACCTAAACTTCACACACAATCCAAAAATTAATTTGGATCAAAGAATTAAATGAAAAACACAAAACCACAATTCTTTCAGGGAAAAAAATACCTTAGGACTTGAAATTAATACAGTATTGTATAATTTTTAAATAAAGAGAAAAAAAAAGCATCGGAGAAAATCTTCAGGATCTAGGGCCAAAGAGTTTTTAAACTTGACATCAAAAAGGAAAACTGGATAAACTGAACCTCTCAAAATTAAAAACTTTTGCCTTGCAAAGGCTCTGTTAAGAGAATAAACAGGCAAACTACAGACTGGAAGAAAATATTTGCAAACCACATATGTGACAAAGAGCTTATATCTATAATAAAGAACTCTCAAAACAAGAGTATAAAAAAAAATAGGAAACAGGCAAAAGACATAAACAGACATTTCACCAAAGAGGATATACAAATGGCAAATAAACACATGAAAAGATGTTCAACATCATTTGGGAAATGGAAATTAAAGCCCAATGCTATATCACTACACAACTATCAGATGGCTAAAATAAAAAATATTGAAAATACCAAATGCTAGTGAGAATGCAGACAAAACAGGATTACTCATGCATTGCTGGTGAAAACATAAATGGTACAGCCACTCGGGAAAACAGTTTCGCAGTTTCTATAAAACTAAAAATGCACTTATCATACGACTCGGCGATTGCACTCCTGGACATTACACAGAGAAATGAAAACATGTAAACACAAAAATCTGCACATGAATTTACAGCAAAGTTATTTGTAACAAAAGCTTAACTGGGCTGGATATCTCATATGGCTTCTTTACTCACATGCCTGGTGTGTAGGCTAGGATGGCAGGAACTCTACTGGCTGGTTGGGCATCTTGCTCTCCATAAGCTAGCGGGGGCTTCCTAACAGTATGACAATCTCAGGGTAGTCAGACTATATACATGATGGCTAGCTTCTCCCAGAGCAAGCATTCCAAGAGGCAGGAAGTAGAAGTTGCCAGTTTAAGTCCTGGGTCTGAAACTGGCATACTGTCATTTCTGTCATATTCTATTGGCTAATGCTATTGCAGAGCCCACCCAGATTCAAGGAGGAGAGAACAGAGACCTGACCTCTCATGGAATGAGGGTCAAAGAACTTGTGGCTGTTAAAGGAAAAAAAAAAAAAAAGCTTTACAGAGGTAGAATTGACATACAATAAACTGTACATATTTAAAGAGTACAGTTATTTAAGTTTTGACATGTATACAACCATGAAACATCACTACAATCAAGATAGTGAACATATTCATTATCCCCAAACGTCTCCTCATGTCCCTCTGTAATCCTTCCTTCTCCTCTCCAATCCCACCCCCCCACTCCCAGCTGCCAGAGATCTATTTTCTATCTCTATAGATTAGCTTGCAGTTTCCTACATCTTTAGATAAATTATATAGTATGCAGTCTTTTTTTAGTATCGTTTATTTCACTTAGCAAAATTTATCCATGTTGTTGCACATATAAACACTTCATTCCATCTATCTGCCAAGTAGTATTCCAGTATAAAAATACAGCACAATTTGTTTATCCATTCACCTGTTTCTAATTGAGATGCCTCCCTCCTTCCCCTTTTCTTGCCATACTGTACTGGCTAGAAGCTCTATTATGATGCTGGCTAGAAGTGAGAAGTACAAATCCTTGTCTTATTCTTAATCTTAGGGGAAAGAATTTGGTCTTTCACTATTAAGTATGATGCTAGCTGTAGATTTTTCATAGATCTCCTTTATCAGGTTGAGAATGTTCCCTTCTATTCCTAGTCTGATGAGAGCTTTTATTAGGAAGAGATGTTGGATACTGTCAAATGCTCTTCTGTGTCTCCTGAGATAATCATATGGTTTTTCCTTTTAGTTAATATAGTACATTACATTGATTTTCTAATGTGAATCCATCAGTGCATTCTAGGATAAACCCACTTGTCCATGATATATTACTCATTATATATCATGGCCATTTTCAATATACAACAAATGCGATCAAAAGTACAATTATTTTCACTTATTTGATACAAAAATTTTAAGAGGTACCCATTTGCTCAGTATATCTTTTTTAGTTTTTGAAAAAACAATCTATTCTATTTGCCTCATATATTGATACTTGATAACTTTCACAAATTCATATGGTTTCAATAAAGATTGGAAAATCTGTAAGTTATGTGGCTACTTCTTCAGTGGTAATACAATACAGAACTGGAGTAGTATGCTGTTTGACAAATGTAACTAGATCCCAGGCTTTGCTTTTTAGATTTGTAGGAATTTCAAAGACCCTCTAACAGCTCTGTTGCTCGGCAACAGGTCCAATTCTGCTTAGTGAAGATGTATTTAAAATACAGGAAACAGAGAAGCTTCTAAAAGCTTCTAGTCACCTACTATTATCTTCTTTTAAGAATTTAAATACTTTCTTGATGATTTTATTAACTTTCCTATAGCACATCTTAATTTTCTATCCTTTGTAACTTGATTGTTAATAGAAACTTCTACCAGTTATCGGTTTGACATAACTCATTTGTATTTGCATATTCAGAAAAAACTCAGAGGCTTCACAACAGCATTTGTTAACAGTTATCTGTAATTTTTAACATGCTTATGGGAGACCCCACATACAGTTCTGTCTCTCAGCTCCCTTCACTTAATGGATTGCAGGCACTCTCCTACCCTTTGAAAGCTAGATCAATAGCCTGCTTTATACATATACAAGAAGTAGAAAAGAACAGATGCTCTGCCACAAGATTAGAATCAATGAGCTGGGACTTCCTAGGGGGTGCAGTGGTAAAGAATCCGCCTGCCAATGCAGGGGACACGGGTTCGAGCCCTGCCCTGGGAAGATTCCACATGCCATGGAGCAACTAAGCCCATGTGCCACAACTATTGAGCCTGTGCTCTAGAGTCCGTGAGCCACAACTACTGAGCCCATGTGCCACAACTATTGAAGCCCACGTGCCTAGAGCCTATGCTCTGCAGCAAGAGAAGCCGCTACAATGAGGAGCCTGCGCACCACAATGAAGAGTAGCCCCCACTCGCAGCAACTAGAGAAAGCCCGTGTGCAGCAAGGAAGACCCAACACAGCCAATAAATAAATTAAATTAATTAATTAAAAAAAAAGAATCAATGAGCTGAAGTCCTGCTGTATTTTTTATTCCTTTTATTTATTTATTTCGGGGAGGTTGAGGGGGGGAGTTGTCTTGGTGCGCTTTGTCCCTCAGACTTGTTTCATCATTCATATATTGGTTCTCGCTTGTTTCCTAGGCCTTTGGCCTAAGCTGTACCAAGGTAAATACAGGCTCTATCTTTATTTTTTCTACATCTTCAGTTTATATCAGACATTGACAAATGCTTGGTTGTGTCCTGGTCCAAGCTTCTGGTTCTATCAGCCTGATCTTAAATGACCCCAGGTCTTGGTATGATAATCCCACTGTTCCTTCAGAGACAAAGAATATTATTCTTCCTTTTGTATATTTAAAATTATTGTGATTTTACCTGTTAGCAATATGTAGATATTTTTTAGTTTCAATAAACTCTATGAAACTCAAAACCAAAATCATAATGCCTATTATTATCTCTTGCTATTCCATTAAATGGTATACAAATTCAAGAAGAGTTATAATTATCAAAGGTCTAAGCAAATGTCATACAAGTAAGACATTATGCAGTAATTTTTTTCCTGGAAGAAGGAAAATTAATTAGGAAAATGAAAAATTGTTGATTGGAAGAATCTTTTGTGCTGTATTTCCTAAAAAAAAGTACACTGTGAGTTTCAGTTTGTGAAGATAATATTCTGGAGGTGGATGGTGGTGATGGTTGCACAATGTATATGTACTTAATGTCACTGAACTGTACACTTAAACATGGTTAAAATGGTAAATTTTATATTATGTATATATTACCACCTAAAGTAGGTATACCAATAAATTACACTAATTTTTAAGATTTATAGTAAAACATATTCCTTCATTTTAAGCTAAGTGGCACTCTCATTTCTCAAAATATTTATATAATAAACATTCTTCAGAAACTCAGTTTATTTTCTAAATTGTTTAACAAATTGTTTGACCTCCTCTGACTACAGGATCTGCTGGAGAAAGGCACAGAACGTGCTCTAGAAAAAGTAAAACTGTATTCTTTAGCCAACGGTATTGGGTCTTCTTATTTACAAAATCATCATCCAGAACATGCTTTCAAAGATTTTGAAAAATGGAGTTTCAACTGATGCCTCTAAAACTGGAGACTGAGATCACAAATGGCTCCACAGAACTCAAATCTTGAGGGCAAGGATGTTTTAGTAATAGTTCAATGTGCAATTGCTGGAACCAGGCAGTAGATGGCATTTTTGTAGGCACCCAAGGCTTTTGGAATACAAGACTTTGTAAATTCCTATCTGAATCTTGTCTGTATGTATAAATATGAAGTCACCTCTTTGGTTTTCTCTACTTTCCAGGCTAAATGTCACTACCAGATGTCCAAGTTAATTTCAGTTTGGTATCTTATCTAAAATGATCCTCCAAAATGTGCAGTAGTAGTAGTAATAACAATAATGACAATACCCAAACGACTGATTGGCTCTAATATCACGAAGAGAGAAAGTTCTAGGAAGAACCTCACGGATGGAAGTCTAAAATTGGGAGTCATCAACAAACAGGAATATTTCAAGTCATGAGTCTGGATGAAAATAAACACAGGAATCAACGTTTAGGGGAACGCAAGCAGAGCATGGTTTGGGAGAGTTCTCAAACAAGGAATATCCAAAACAAAAACAAAAAATAGAAAAAAACAAAAACAAGGAATATCCGATTTTCTTGTGCTTTCACCAGGCTTCCCTTTGCCAAAACAGATCTAGCCCATTCTTCAATAGCTGGACCTAATTACCACATTTTCTTGATTCTAACTTGTGCTTTTTTTTAGTATAACTATTATTCAAAATCAAAGTCCTCCCCTCCCTCTTTTCTCTTCTCCCTCTCCCCACCCCGGAACAACGATTAAATTGATGGGCCATTTTACAATTGAGAAAATAAATGCACTAGCTACCTGTGATTTTGCCTGCAGGGTAAAAACTTACAGCTCTACAGCCTAAAATTTCTCTTACAGAGGGCTTTTTCAGGTAATATCCTACAGGTCGTCCCAAATTTGTGGGAGCAATGGGGAGGAGGGCTAAACCATCCCCCCGCTTTTTTTTTTTTTTCCTTGAGAAAAGAGGTTAGACTCAAGGCGGCTCCAGCGGTCTGTCTGAAGTTTGCAGTGGAATCACAAACCCAGAGCCATGTCTTCCTGCACCCAATCCTAAACTGGACTCAACCTGACAAAGTCTGCGATGTGCCCCCGTCAACCCACCCCGTAGCAGAGCAGAGACCAGCGCAGCTACCCCACGGAAGGCTTCTGGCCTCACCCTAAGTCCCCAAGGTCAGAGCCCACAGCATATCCTTGCCCCAGCCTTCTGACTCTGGCTCTGATCGCTTACGGGTAGTTCGCATCCACTGGAGCAGAGCTGGGAGGTCGGCCGGAGCCACCGCACGGAGTAGCTGCAGTACCGCTTGCCGCGCGGAGCGGAATTCCATGTTGGAGCAGAAAGCTGAGCGGGGAAGGTTCGCGCTGCGCACGCGCAGGCAGAGGCGGGTCCAGACACCTGATTCGACCCGGGATGGAATCCGCCTCCCTTGGCTGCGAGAGTCTTAAGCTCCGCCCCCTCCTTGGAGTTCTCACGTGCTCCGGGCAATCCCTACACTCAGACATCCCTACACCCCTCCCCTCTTAGCTGGTGGTGCTCAGCCAAATCATGTTTTGTTAAGGTGGCCCCTGGAGGCTGGAGTTCTTTCCTGAGGTCGCATCCCTGGAAAGCCTCGTATCTGAATGCTAACTTTAATACCGCAGTTATTGAGCGATAGAAAACGACCGGTCAAAGCAAAGAAACACATCAACAAACCCTTTGGTAAACGCACCGACGGAACGCGGCGGGTGCCCCGGAAGCGGAAGTGCACCCTCTTCATGAAAGGCTGGACTACTGAGTGGTGACGTTTCCCCATTGGGCGGAAGGTTCGGTGGCAGTCGTCGGTCTTCCAGCTGGTGGGAGTTGGCGTCGCGGTGCTGGAAGCTGGGACCCTAGTTTATCTCGCTGGGGAAGTCGGGCTGTGGGGTCGCAGCTGTCTGTCTGATCCCCGCTTTCCTTGGTTTCCTCCCACGGCGTGGGGCTTCGCGAAGGACTCCCCGGCCCCTTTGGGCCACGGCGGTAGCGGTGCCTTTTGCGGTGAGTGTCTGCTTTTTCCCGCCCCAGACTACAGACTAGCAGCTAGGGGTAGCCCCAACCCTGCTTAGGGGGCTAGACACTCCGGAGGGAGTTGGTTTCCTTGGCCACCGGCTGTCGTCACCGAGACGGAGGTGCGCTGGCCCTTTTTTTCTTGTCGTTGTCCCCAGGCAGAAGTTTTATTGAAAGATGCGCTGTGACCCTCTTAAATTATCTTCAGATTTACCCGAGCGAAATTAAACGTAAGCAGTTGCAGGCCTGACTTTGTTTTGCTGTCGTGATCGAGAATTTAGATGTGGTTACTTCTCCGAAAATCTTTTGACTTGTACGAGATTTTATTTTTCCCTGTTAACTTATGCCTAATTAACAGTGTCCCGCCTATAGCAGGCTTTCAAAAATTAATAAGGGATATCAGTTAAGTGCCATTGACGACTTAAAGTGTACTGATGGCTCTCGGGTGCTACTAACCATTTCTTGAAGCTCTTTCCCCTGTTGGCATTCTTGATGCTATTTTCACCTAATTCTTTCATATGCTTCATTCAACAAAATATTTATTCATTCTTAGCTATTGGGCAACAGAAAGGAATAACACGAACCCTGGCATTGAGGAGCTAACAGTACAGTGAGAGAGAGGCACATAAATAAATATACGTTATATCAAGATGAGTAATGAGAAATTCTAGTAAGGTATAAAGAACCATGAGAGCTATAGGAACACAGATGAGAATGTGCACCTTAGGAGATTTGTGACCCTGAGCAAGCTGATGTTCTGTTCTAGTCTCAGTTTCTTCATCTACCTAATAAGCTTAGTGTGAGGATGAAAGATTCGGTAAGGTGTGCGGTATAGTGCCTAGAATACACCAGTGGTGGTGCCAAAGGGGAGAGGAAATATTTCCCTGAAACCTCTTTCCCTTGATTTTTTTGATCTGGTCAATTAGTATTTTACAACTGAATATAAAGTACTGTGCAAAAACATCTTCAGGCCCTCCTTCAAAGAGATTACTGCTGTAACTTCACCTATCTGGAAGTTCTGGACCTGCCACTGGAATACAGTAAGAGAACCGTAAGCGGTAGCTTTTCTTTGTTTTCAATTGATTTTCTTCTGTATACCTTTGGAGAGGGAAAGGGAATTACTAAAAAGCTTCTATCCTTTTGATTATTCGAAGTCTTAGCTGACTCTCCTTTTGGTTGGCCCTTCGCCATCGCTATAGCCCAGATGCTCTCCTTGAGAGCTCTCAACTACTTCCATGGTGTTATCCTTGAATGCCAACCATTTCCATATCTTTTTCTCTAGCCTCTGTTTCATGAAATAGTTCTTTAGTTTCTGCAAATTCAGTAGGTCCAAAACCAAATTCACTCTCTCCATCTTCCTTTTTTTCCCGTTTTTAAATTACATATGTCCTACACACAAAAGTATGTAAAAGCATGGATTCCTAGTGTATCTTTGAGTTGTGACCCTGTATTTCTAGTTGAATTTTGTGATATTTGTTCAGTTTTTAAAAAGATAATAAAATGAGCACTCAATATCCAACTTAGTAGTAGAACATTACAAATAACCTTTAAAGCTCCTTGAATCTTTTCTGTATTAACTCTAACTTTCAAACCAGCTTCTCTTTTGCCTTCCATTCATTGGTTAATGGCATCACTAGCCACCTGGTTATTCAAACTAGAGAGGGCCTTAGAGTCATTTTTGCCTCTGTTTCTCCTTCATTCTCCATAACCATTTGGTCATTAGGTCCTATAAATTCTGCGTTGTGTTTAGCCCTTGGCTTGAGCCCCTTCCCCCCCCCCCCCCTTTTGTGTTTTTCCTTAGTTCAAGCCCACATCTCTTTAATAGACTTTTGGAGTATGCTTGGTGTATGTGGTCTCGTGGCTCTCCAGTTTTTCTCCCTTCAATGCATTTGCTACATTGTCTCTAATTTTTAAATTATAGAACAGATTTTTCATTCTCTTATTTCCCTTGAGGAGTGTTGCTTCATGCAGGGATTATTAACCCTGGCTGCACATCAGTATAGCCAGTGAAGTGTTTCAAACCATAGGTGCCTTGTTTTGCTCTCCTAATCAAGGATTTAGATGAGGCCACTTCTCCCATATTCTTTTGATGTTACCATCCCTAGAGATTCTGATTATTTAATTTTCAGCTGACAGGTGTTAGTTGAATGTCATTGAAATTACCCACTGCTTGAGTATATGCCTCATCCCTCCTCATCCATATTTTCAGTCTGTCCTTTTCAACTTCAAGGCAAACTATTTCCAAGGAATTATTTTGACTTGGTTTTAATTTTCCTCTTGGTAATAGTTTACATGGGATGAAGTGTGAGAGTAGCTTTGACATATATACACCGCCAAATGTAAAATAGATAGCTCATGGGAAGTTTCTGCATAACATAAGGAGACGAACTCGATGATGGGTGATGACTTAGAGGGCCAGGATAGAGAGGGTGGGAGGGAGTCGCGGAGGGTAGGGTTATGTGTATAAATACAGCTGATTCATTTTGGTGTACCTCAAAAATTGGCACAGCAGTGTAAAGCAATTATATTCCAATAAAGAGCTTAAATAAAATTATTAAAAAATTGAATTTAAAAAAAAAGATTCTTTTTATGATTGACTTGACAGCCAAAAAGTATCTTAAAGAATTGATTCCCAGTGTTTTTCAGTTATTACCCATGGTTGCTAACTGAATTTTTGGTATACCTTTTAATATTAAGATGAGTTTTAAAATTTGAAAGCAGAATTATTTTAATAAAGAGAATGTTTCCAGATACTACTTTGGTGCAAAATAAGGCAGAGAAGTCAGTGGTGATACGATGCATAATTTATCTTCTGAAGTTAACAGAGGAGTCTTGTGTTTGTTAACTTGATGAAATTTATTGATTTGGAATTAGGACTTTTCTCATGCTGGTACAATTCCTGGAGCACATAGTAGGTGTTTAATGAGTGACTAAAATGAATACAAGTTGAAACTCCATCTAAACCTCTAGTATAATATCATTCTGTTTTGTATTTTTTTTTTTTGTATTTTATTTTTTGTCTTTAAGAACTTTTATTGAGATGCAGTTTTCTCTACATCTGTGTGTCTATTTCTGCCTTGCAAACTGGTTGATTTGTACCATTTTTCTATATTCTGCCTGTATGTGTTACTATATGGCCAATCTCTAGTATAATATTTTAATTCTCACAAAGAGCACTTTGAAAAATAATTAATTTTCCTTTTAACACACACATAAAAATATTCTTAGTCATTACCAACAATTCGAAAATTACAAAAAGATACAAATTAGAAAATAAAAATTACTAGTTATTCACCATCCAGAGATGACAAATATTATTTTCTAACAATTTCACTGAAATAAAATTAACATACCATACAGCTCACTTAAAGGGTACAATTCAGTGGTCTTTAGTGTATGTGCAGAGTTGTACAACCATCACCACCTACAATTTTAGAACATTTTTCATCCCTGCATGAAGAAATCCCATACCCACTAACACTCACTCCTCATTTTCCCTCAATTCCCAAGCCCTAAGCAACTATTAATTCACTTTTTTTCTTTATAAATTTTTCTCTTCTGGGCATTTCATATGAATGGAATCATATATTATGTATTCTTTCGTTACTGGTTTCTTTCATTTAGCATAATGCTTTCAAGATTCATCCATGTTGTAGCATGTATCAGTACTTCATCTCTTTTTATTATCAAATAATATTCCATTTGGTGGGTTTACCACATTTTGTTTATCCACTCATCAGTTGAGGAATATTTGGCTTTTTTCCACTTTTTGGCTAGTATGACTAATGCTGCTAATGACTATTCAAGTACAATTCTTGGTGGGAATGTGTGTCTTCCTTTTTCACAGACGTACCTAGAAGTGGAATTGCCGGGTCATATAGTAACTCTGTTTAAAATTTTGAGGAATTGCCAAACTTTTCCAAAGGGCTGTACCGTTTTACATTCCCACCAGCAGTGTATGAAGGTCTGATTTCTCCATGTTCTCACCAACACTTGTTATTGTAGCTATTGTAGTGTGGGTGAAGTGGTATTTGATTGTGCCTTTGATTTACATTTCCCTCGTGGCTAATGCCATTTTTTTGGATATTTGTTTATACAAAATATAATATATGCAGTTTTGTAATCTGGGTTTTGCACTTAGCATATTTTTAGCATTAGCAAGTATATTTACAAAAGATTTTCCTTCATTTCTGCTTTCCTCTTCACTCCCTCCCAAACCATAATTCTGGTGAAAACTTGCCTAAATTATATGCATAAAAAATAGAATCTATAGGAATGTATACCAGATTATTATTGGTGGTGATCAGGGGACGAAAGGGGGTAGGGTTAGGGGAATTATGTTTCTACCTTTAATGTTTCTGTAATGTTTGAATTTTTACCTAGAACGTGTATCCTCTTATAATCACAGAACATAAAAGTGAATTATTTCGGGGACTAAGTGTATTCAGAATGAAAAAATATTCTTAAATTTAAAGTCATTAACATTATATTAGTTATTCAGATATAATCGTTTTACCAAATGAAACACCAGTAGGCCACTTTGTTAAATTATTTACTTTTCCATGGTTCTAGACTATGAATACATATGCTATGCAGAATTTAAAATATATATATATATACACACACACATATTTAGTATTACAGTCAGGAAAACAAGTATTGGTTTGGGGTATTGACTAGTTTATAGAAAAGTGTATAATATAGAAGTCATTTTTCTAAAGATGTTTACTAATAATAGTATATTTGTATATTTAGTTCTTTAGTCTAATATTGATCCAATAAGTTAGTCATTGACTAGGGCTTAGAAGAACTTTTTAAAAGCGTTTTCATTCTAATAAAATTTGGAAGCTCTAATCATTAAAATCTGTTTGTATAATCTCAGATTGGGCAAGGTTTTGGCAGGACTATTTTTAATTGTTTATATAGAGAAAAGTGGTTGTTTGGACACGTCTGTTGAATAATAACCAGGTACATGTAATTTGCACTAAATATTAAAGATTCTGGGGCAGTGATTCCTGGGTATTGAGACAGGGACTTTAGTAGTGTTCAGAAAATTTCCAGTTTACTCACACTTCAGTTAACACTATAAGGAAAGCCAATTGATATTCAAGAAAGGAAGAAAAATAATAGTTAATATATTGTGCTCTTGCAGCCAGTTTTATACATACTGTCTCATTTAATCCTCACAACAGCCTTTCAGGGTAACTACCTTGATAATGGTATTATCTCCATTTTGCAGGTGAGGAAAGTGAGGCTCAGAGAGATTAAGTAACTTGCCCAAAGTAACCCAGCCAGTATGTAACAGAGCTGGGATTTGAATCCAAGTCTGTCAGACTCCAAAGCCCATGCCCTTTCCAGTACTTCACACTGCAGCGGGTAAGTATGATACTTGGCCCTGTGCTTGCCTTACTTAGGGCACCCCAAACTTGAGTGTGTTTCCATCACCTCACTATCCAACTCTTAGTCAGACTCCTGTTAGAGGAATGTGTGATGGGCCAAGATCAGTCCTTGTACATCCTGATTGCAGTGGTACTTATCAGTTCTTTCTGGACATTTGTAATTATTACTCTTCCATGAAGAGGAATGTGCATCTTTGCTTTCAAAATATGATTTCTTCTCTTGTAGTATAGCAGCAAAATTTGTCCCGGGAGTTTGCCAGCAGGGGTTTTCAAACCTATTGTCTAAAGCATCATTCATACTCTAGGACCTAAGGCTGTGTAGCCAAGGGACTGTAGGAAGTCATTATGCTTTTTTGTAGGAATGGCTGTTCCATTCCTTCACCTGCTTATATGGTAAAATTGTTGTGAGGGTGAAATGAGATAATAGATGTTAAACTGTATGAAGTACTATATCGTAATCCTGTATCTTTCCAACAGTCCCATGTAAGTAGAGATTCTTCTTTTGTGAAATTCAAGTACATGTATACGCATATTTACTTCTATAATTCTTAGCCGAGAGAATTTTGAGTGAGTGTGCTTGAATTGTAAATTATTCCAATTTGAGATTTAGGGTTAGCTATTAATATTAAAAAAGGTATTTTGTATTTTAGTGTGCATATTAGAACAAGGTGAAGTTAATTTTTAGGAATCTTGTTGGAAATTTGAAAAGTTATAATAAATAAGGCAAATAAATAATAATTGTACAATATGAATTATCTAGGTCATTGATTTTCTTTTGATTTGTCCTGTTATCTTCATTGGTTTATTTCAGTGGTCTTTGAGAGATATTTGTAAGGCCTTTCATGACTTTGGTTCCCTAGTCTTGCTTTTTACCTAAGGTCTTAAATACATCATTCATCCATAAGGTTCATTTTTACTAAAGGCTTACTACATAAGGCTGAGGGTAAATAAAGCGGTGAGCTCACAGGACAGAGCAAGAGAGGCAAAAATCCCTGCCCTCATGCAACGTACGTTTCAGTTGAGGGAGATGGACCACAAATAACATACAGTTGCCCCTTGAAAACAAGGGTTTGAACTGCGTGGGTCGACTTATGTGCAGATGTTTTTCAGTAAATATAGTACCTGTATTTTCATTTTATAGACCCTTAAATTAACTAAATGTGGGGAAAAGTTTGTGTTCAATTAGAGATCAACAATATGTGGAATCATAAGAACTAGGGTTTGAGTCAATTCTATCCAAACTGTTTCAGCTTCCTGCCTTTGGGTGAGTCATTTGTCAGTTCCTGTGTTTTTGAGGCAGAGATAGCAGTGTGTGGATTCTCCACTAGGATGGGGAAGGGGTCAGTGCCACTAACCTCCCTTTGTTCAAAGGTTAGCTGTGAGTAAATCACATTAGTTGGTAAGAAAACAATGAGAGAAAATGAAGAGAAGGGAGATTGTAGTTTTAAACAGGTGATGAGGGAAGGCCTCATTGATAAGTCGCATCCGGACTGCAACAATCGCGGAGGCAAAGGAGGGAGCTGTATTGTTAGCGGGGGGACAAGCATGCCAGCTAGTAATAAGGCCCTTAGGTAGAAATGTGCAGCAACCGCAGTAAGGAACAAAATCCTAGGGAGGGGAGGGGTTTGTTGGGGAGTGCCTTATAGGCCATTCTGAGGACTTTACCTTGGTGTAAAATGGGAAGTCGTGGAGGTTTTGAATAGAATTTTAATACCAGAGTTTTCAGAAACACATCCTCGGAAATTGCAGGGGAAATGCTGTATAAATAAAAGGTATTATTAGATAGTATTCCCCTACTGAAGTATAGATTTTTGTAATCAGGCAAATATATCTTTTGTATATCCTACTGAAGTATAGATTTTTGTAATCAGGCAAATATACTACCAATAAGTACTTACATAAGGAAAATTGTATTGGAAAACTTAACAGAATTTTTTTTTAATTTAAAAGAGCCAGTCAATGGGGGAAGATAAGAGTTAACTAGTGTAGCTTTTTTAAAATGGAGCGTGAAAAAGTAAATAAAATGGAGGATGATCTGTTTATGACATGATCTCTACAAAAGCTAATTGTGGTGTCATAATTAGGATTATATTACTCCTGGTAATGCAGTGGTAAAAGAGGTAAACTGAAACATCTGAATCTTATCTCTTACCTGAAGAATATTTAGTTAAGCAATTATAATTTAGCGTAATGAGTATGGGATAAGAAGGTAAAATTTTTGGATCTTTTCTATGAAGTGGTTGCTCTTCCAGCTTAAGTAACCATATAATTGGAAAAAAATATATATGTTAAGTACATTTTTTCAGTCCCATCAGGTATTGTTAGTAAGTCTTTAGGTTCTAAGTTACCAAATTTTACCTGAACGGAAGTGTAGTGTTTAATGTAGAGCTCATCCTGGGATATCTCTGCCAGAGATAGGTCCTCAAGTGCCTTTTCCCTTCCTGCTTCTTTGGACTCCCTTCATCTTTCCACTTTCTCTGTGTTGAATGAGTCAGCTCTTTTGTCCTCCTGTTTCTATTATTTTTAATCTTGTGTTTACTCTATAGATAGGATCTAGTCTAGGTAATCTTGCTTGATTAAATTAGACCAATTAGCTTGGAAGAGTTACCAAAACAGCTGTTTTGAACAATGAACTTTTCTGCCAGTATTGCTTATGTTGGACGATTGGTATTTCTTAACCTGGTTTTCAGAGCCCTTCACAACCTGTATTTCCTTCTAACTACATAGCCCTCTGTTCTGACCAGAATGTTTTATTTACTGTCTTCCAAATAGTACTCAACAACCTATAAGTACAATATATACATAAGATATGAATATATCCCAGGCTTTTCCATATCTCCATCTCTGCTTATGCCATTTCACCTTCTTCAAACTCCCTTTTTGTCCTCTTCTCTATCTTTCCAACTTCTACCCTATTTTAGGGTCAAATTCATGTTCAGCCTTCTCAATCAAGCCTGTTCTGTCTACCTGAGCTTATTTTTTTTTCTCCATTGAATTTTTACAGAAATAATTATTGGCAGTTGACCATAAACTTTTACTGCTAGCTTTGAACTACTACTTTACTGGTATTAGTCAAGGTTCTCCACAGAAACAGAACCAATAGGACATGTGTACACACACACACACACACACACACACACACACACACACACACATAAAAAGAGATGTATTATAAGGAATTGGCTCTCATAATCATGGAGGCTGACGAGTCCTAAGATCCACAGGGTGAGTTGGCAAGCTGGAGACCTGGGAGAACTAAGCTAATGGTATATTTCCAGTCTGCAGTCTGGCAGCGTGGAGACCCAGGAAGAGCTGATGTTTCAATTTGAATCTGAAGGCAAGAAAAAGCCTGTGTCCCAGTTCCAAGGCAGTCAGGCAGAGGAATTCTTAGATTTACTTTATTTTGCTGCTCATTCATGTGCCATGTCTTGCCAGCTAGTAGATAAGTGACTTGAGGGCAGGAAATACAAGTCATATTTTCTTGCTTACCATCCATGAGTCCTTGCATCCTGACATACGTGTAATAGGTACATTTATGTATTTTATAAAACTGTAACATTTTAGAGCTGGAAGGGGCGTTGGAGGTTATCTTTAGAGTTGGGGAATCAAGAACAGCTTTTTAATAATATATCTTTCCGTAATCGTTAGAAGAATGAAACGAGATAATGTAATGTGTATGAAAAGTTGTGATTTACTAATTTTAAAGCCTTTTTTTTTTTTTCCCACTTAGATCAGAAATCAAGATTAGTATTCCTGGGTGGAGATTTCACCTTTTTCTTTCTTTTTCTTTCTCACCCTTTTTTCATTTAAAAATGTACATACACACACACAAAATGTACACAACGCATTAGTTATTCATATTTACAAGTATGTCCAAAATGAAAACATTTAATTGGGGATGTCATCATTTCTTCCAAGCATATTGTCTGACATGTTAAATTTGCTGATTCATATAGCATATTCCAGTTAGGTAGTCAAATATAAGGCACCGTAACCAAGAGGTAGGTTTAGCTTTTGGACCTGACAGTATTCAAGACGCAGATTGAGGCTATAGAAGTTGAAATTATAGTATCTAAACACTAGAGTACTTTAATTTGAACTTACTCTTCTTTAGAAGTCTTCACTTATGGGAGCTGGTATTGATTGTTTTCAGATGTTTTAATTTTTTTCCTTCCTAGATTTTCTTGTAATCACATCTTAAAGCCTTCAAGATGGTACTAGCAGACCTTGGAAGAAAAATAACATCAGCATTACGCTCACTGAGCAATGCCACCATTATCAATGAAGAGGTATGTAAAATATGTAAAATCCACGTGATTGTACATCATCACTAACATTGGCGATAGATGATTACATTAATCTCTGTAAATATCTGTAGATAAAACCAAGAAATCGATACACTAGATAGTGTTTTTTATTGAGAAATTGACTATCTTAATTTCAACTTTCTGTAATGAATTACTCCCCCCAAAAAACAAAAATCACCTTAACGTACATGTAATAATGACATACATTTTATATTGTGAAAATGGATTCGATCTGGAAATATACTTTTGCTTTCTGTCTTGACATAGGTCTAAAACTTTAGTATCCTGCTTTTTCCTTCTTGGCTAGGCATGCATGTATCTCACCTTTTCTCCTTGACTTTTATTTAGCATTCTTATAAAAGGCTAGTATTTCCATCTTGGCTATTTTGATTCATTTTCTCTGTAATCCTCATTGAGTTTTATTTGGAAATTTTGTAAGCTGACTCATTATATGGTATCTGAAATACTTTCCTCCTGATTTTATTATTTTAAATTTAAGGTATTTCTTTCTCCCATTTTTTTCCCCCACATATTGTATCTTAATGGTTTGTCAACTGAAAAAAGATGATTATAGTCCACAGTGTATTTTATATTTTGTGGTACCAATGGAAAAGTACTGAATTTGGTTTTAGAAGACCTTGTTTAGCATCCCACTAGACAAATGGTAGAAATTTGAGCAACTTCAGATTTCTTAATATATAAAATGAGAAAATAGCATTTAACTTTCAAGATGATTTTAAGGAGCGAATGAAATAATAGATAAAAAGTACTTTCTAACTTGGAGGTTTAAAAAAAATTCTAATATAGAATTTGATATCAACACTTTAATAAGCTAATGAAATTAAATAATTTGGGGACCATCTTTGAGCTCGGCTAGTCCAGCCTCTCGTTTAACAGCAGCAGAAAGTCGGTTTCACATGTTTATTTATTGGGAGAACCAGGATTAGAATCTTTTTTCTAATTCCTATTTTTCTAATTTTCCTAATTTTTCTAATTCCAAGACTTTTTCTAATAATTATTATTAAGTAATAAGTCATAATTTAAATCATTGTTTAGCCTTTGGAATTCAGAATAAATAAAACAACAGCTTTCCAAACAGTTTTTCCTGTTGTGTAACCCTTGTGCTGTTTGTGTTTATGGTAGAAAAAAAAAAAGAAACCAGGGAGAAGAGGTTGGTGGGAAGTAAAATAACAGCTGTTGCTTGAATTGGCAGCTTCTCTGTTCTTGGTACTGTGCTACAAGGGAATTAACAAGGAGAAATCCCTCTAATGAAAGATCAGTTCCATTTTTATCAGATCCCTTTAATGAGGGATAGAGAAATCTGATAAGCCGCTGTATGACATATGACAGAAGTTGAAGATGAGAATTCATTCAAGAAGTACTTGAGGGCCTACATTTATGTCGACACCAGGGATATAACAGTAAACAAAAGAGACTAAAATTCCTGTTCTCATGGAGCTTACATTCTAATATGTAAACACTATTTCCATGAGCAGCTAAGACCTCATCTTTTTTAAAGACTTTATAGCTTAGGACCTTTTAACCACATGCCTTGCAACTCAACAAATATGTGATGATAGTGAGTTATTAATGGAGGATAGTTTTGTTTTCAACTTTGTTCCTTTGCTCTGAGTGGAAATAGTAGGGCTGCTAGATCAGACTGGGTCATTTTCTTTTGTCACATTTTCCTCCATGGTAGTCCAGTTAAGCAGATGTTGTGAATATATAGTGCTGCATATCAACAACAGGAATTCAATGACATAGAAAACTTCAGTGGCAACATGTATTGTGTAGTAACTTTCTTTGGCTTATATATTGTCTTTACTATTATTACTTTAATATAGGGATAAAATTGTAGTGGTTAATATCTGATTGAATAAAACGAAATGGAATGGTTTCCCCCCCACTATGCTGTGTTACTTGCGGGGTCTTAGTTCCCCTACCAGGGATCGAACCCATGCCCCCTGCAGTGGAAGCTCTGAGTCCTAATCACTGGACCACCAGGGAATTCCCTGCAATGTCTTATTTTGACAAAATGACTAGACATTTAATAAGATTCTCTCTCGGAGGCTAACTGAAAACCTTTCCCCTAGTAGTGTAGTATTGTTTTTATTAATAATAAGTTATGGTAGTATATGATGACTGGTCAATCATTGTTTTTATATGGTTGAAATGATACACTGGGTGTTTTAAGTTTTTATTTATTTATTTATTTGCAGGTGTTAAATGCTATGCTCAAAGAAGTATGTACAGCATTATTGGAAGCAGATGTTAATATTAAACTAGTGAAGCAACTAAGAGAAAATGTAAAGTAAGTTAAATTAATCAAGTAAAAAACAGGTAAAGCTAAATACAGTTTACTGGAATGAGAAGCTAATTAGAAAAGTCTGCTATATTATGAAACATTTTTGCTATACAGCACTGGGAAAGAATAGAATTCATATGTTGGAAGACTTTGTTTATAGTGCGTTTCCATTATCATGGTTCAAAGAATAAACTACATGTGGCTTTCATTTAATTATGGATTTCTTTCCATTCTTCTACTCCTTTATCTGAATGGATTCAATCATATACTGTATAGTATTTTAATAGAAATGCCTGTTAACAATTCAGATGCATTGTAGAAAAGTGGTGCCATTTTAATCCTCTTCAGACTAAAGATGACATTAATCAGCCTCCTTCATTATTGGAGAATTGTGTTCTCTTTTGTCCCCTTTTGGTTTCTCTGTCCATACTTGAATAAAGGAGTAATGTGTGTGGTTTCAGTTATTGTGTTAATTGGGAGAGGCACTGACTGGGACAGGGCATGTACAATAATTGAGGGCACCTCAATTAGCTGCTTGAATCCTAGCCTTTGTCCTGCTCAGGCCATCCTTCCTTTTTATACTGTCAGACTGGGTACTAAATATAGAACTACTAGCATTGAAGCATTTAGAACTACAGGAAGCAGTCTTATTTTCTGCTAGGTGTAAACATGTATGAATTCTGTATGCTGCAAGAAAAATAAAATTAATACTTCACAGTAATATGAGGACAAATTAATATTTGAACTTTAAAAAAAAAAAAAGAGCCTTGAAAAACTAACCAAAGTCTTACATCTAATATTTCATGGTAAATTCTTTATGGTATGGACTTATGACTTTGTAGTAATTGTATGTATGTTAATTAGAAGACTATTCATGTGAATGATTAAATATTCCTAACATTCTTTGGAGCAAAAGCTAATTCTTGTTCTTAGAGTGTTTTAACTGACTTTTCCCCCTTCTACCCTTAAAAACCATCATCATGAAGGTCTGCTATTGATCTGGAGGAGATGGCATCTGGTCTTAACAAAAGAAAAATGATTCAGCACGCTGTATTTAAAGAACTTGTGAAGGTAAAAGCGTATCTAGCTTGTGCTATGATTTTCTGTAGACTCCTGCATTAGCACTGCAAACAGGAATACTATTTCAGAATACTTTTTTGTGTTTTTATAGAATATGTGTATTAAAATATTAATTGAAGGATTATTAACTTTTCTGAGGTGCCTGTTTTTATCACAGACTTTTCTGAATACAAAATTCTGAGTACAGATATGAAGGCCATTATTATTCCTGCAAAAAAATACCAAAACCAAGTTACAAAAAGTAGAATTTCGCTGTATATTAATTGATGGAAGAGCCTCCATGAGTTTATCCTCTTTTAATATCAAGTTTTACCTATCGAAGGTCCTACTTTTGTACAGAAAGTCACGCTTGGCAAGAGTTCTTTTCTGTACTTTTATTGTGTCCAAAATTCCCTTTGAAAAAATCAAATATCCCTGCTGTTGCCTAGAGTTTAAGCAATTTTGAATTAGTGAAGTTTTATTTTGCAAATTGTAAATATAGCCTATTGCCCTGTTCCACCTTAGAACTGATATTGCTGCTGCTGTTGTGAAAATTATGATGAGAGTCTTAGAGCTTTAGAAAAAATGTTTGAGTCCAAAGGTAGGGGAAAAAAAAGAAAGGAACTAAAAAAAATTTTTTTAAGAGCAGCAGGTATCTGCTA
Organism: Hippopotamus amphibius kiboko; assembly: GCF_030028045.1. Taxonomy (NCBI): domain Eukaryota; kingdom Metazoa; phylum Chordata; class Mammalia; order Artiodactyla; family Hippopotamidae; genus Hippopotamus; species Hippopotamus amphibius. The sequence goes on along the minus strand of NC_080187.1, from coordinate 161,861,245 downwards.
GTGGTCTCCTAGTATTTTTCCCTATATTGTCTGAATAGTTTCATTTACTTCTTTGGTTCTAGCAGAACTGATTGGTACTTTGAAAAAGTCTAGTATCTCAGATGGTTGTGTCATTTCAGTTTTAGTCCTGTAGACTAATTTAAAAAGAAATTCAGAACCTAAAATAGGGTAGGAAATTTATCCAGTCTTACTTCTCAGTTTGTGGTTGAGAAAAGTGAGACAGTTAGTGGTAGACTAAGGTCTGAACTCCAAACTCCTTGTGTAGGACTCCTCACAATATTTCCGGATTGCTTTTCATCTAACACCTGAGGTCAACACATGATGAGTGAACATTTTTAATTTTAGGGGTTGGCATCTTTAGGCAGTTTTGGAGCATCAAGTGCTTTGTTAAAATGCCTTTACAGAGTACCTACTTTATTCCAGGCATTATGCTAAATGCTGCTGATAACAGAGATGAAAAAGGCTGGGCGTTATACTCAGAAGCTCATGGTCTAGGGCAGTGGTATACAAAGCAAGGCCAAAACTGTATTCATAATAACACTAAGACATTATTTGCCCTTTTTTACCTTCTTTACTGTAAAAGCATTAGGTAAAACTCCCTTGCATGAATTAAGGCAGTGGTACCAAATTATACTAGTAGTCATTGTACTCTTACTCCCACACATTTGCAGTGGAAAAAAAAATTGCCAGTTTTATTTAAGAATGTCATTGATAGAGCAGTAGAAATTATTAGTAGTATTAAATCTTTTTTTAAAAAATTATTTTATTTATTTATTGGCTGCCATTGGGTCTTCATTGCTCTGCATGGGCTTTCTCTAGTTGCAGGTAGCGGGAGCTACTCTTCGTTGCGGTGCGTGGGCTTCTCATTGCTGTGGCTTCTCATTGCAGAGCATGGACTCTAGACACACGGGCTTCAGTAGTTGTGACACTTGGGCTCAATAGTTGTGGCACAGAGCTTAGGTGCTCTGTGGCATGTGGGATCTTCCTGGAGCAGGGATCGAACCTGTTTCCCCTGCATTGGCAGGTGGATTTTTAACCTCTGCACCACCAATGAAGTCCCAAATGTTGACCCTTGAATATACATGTGTTTATAAGATTTTGTGTGGTGAAGTGGGAAGTATGCAGAAAGCCCTTTTGCTGTGTACTGAAATTTGATGGTTGACTTGAGGAAAGCAAATGTGTAATTACTTGATTGCAGTCTGAGCTAGCCGCTTCTTTCATAGAACACCATTTTTTATTTATTTATTTATTTATTTATTTATTTATTTATTTATTTTTGGGGGGGGTACACCAGGTTCAATCATCTGTTTTTATACACATATCCCCGTATTCCCTCCCTTCCTTGACTCCCCCCACCTCGAGTCCCCCCTACCCTCCCTGCCCCAGTCCTCTAAGGCATCTTCCATCCTCGAGTTGGACTCCCTTTGTTATACAACAACATCCCACTGACTGTTTTACAGTTGGTAGTATATATATGTCTGTGCTACTCTCTCGCTTCTTCTCAGTTTCCCCTTCACCCCCCGCCCCCTCCCATACCTCAAGTTCTCCAGTCCATTCTCTGTATCTGCATCCTTATTCTTGTCACTGAGTTCATCCGTACCATTTTTAGATTCCATATATGTGAGTTAGCATACAATATTTGTCCTTCTCTTTCTGACTTACTTCACTATGTATGACAGATTGTAGTTCTATCCACCTCATTACATATAGCTCCATCTCATCCCTTTTTATAGCTGAATAATATTCCATTGTATATATATGCCACATCTTCTGTATCCATTCATTTGTTGATGGGCATTTCGGTTGCTTCCATGTCCTGGCTATTGTAAATAGTGCTGCAATAAACATTATGGTACATGTTTCTTTTGGGATTATGGTTTTCTTTGGATATATGCCCAGGAGTGGGATTACTGGATCATATGGTAGTTCTATTTGTAGTTTTTTAAGGAACCTCCAAATTGTTTTCCATAGTGGCTGTACCAACTTACATTCCCACCAACAGTGCAGGAGAGTTCCCTTTTCTCCACACCCTCTCCAACATTTGTGGTTTCCAGACTTTGTGATGATGGCCATTCTGATTGGTGTGAGGTGATACCTCATTGTGGCTTTGACTTGCATTTCTCTGATGATTAGTGATGTTGAGCATCTTTTCATGTGTTTGTTGGCCATCTGTATGTCTTCTTTGGAGAAATGTCTATTTAGGTCTTCTGCCCATTTGTGGATTGGGTTATTTGCCTTTTTGGTGTTAAGCTTCATGAGCTGCTTGTATATTTTGGAGGTTAATCCTTTGTCCGTTGTTTCATAGGCAATTATTTTTTCCCATTCTGAGGGTTGCCTTTTAGTCTTGTTAATGGTTTCTTTTGCTGTGCAAAAGCTTTTAAGTTTCATGAGGTCCCATTCGTTTATTCTTGATTTTATTTCCCTGATTCTAGGAGGTGGGTCAAAAAGGATGTTGCTTTGATGGATGTCATAGAGTAGAACACCATTTTTACATGAATGAACAGCAGACAGATAACCTGTGGTTATTTAGACTTGGGCCTTTGGCAGACATTTTCTCCAGAGTAAATAAAGTGAGCCTGTCACTTTAAGGCAAATAACAGTATTGTAGCCAGTGATGAAATTTGAGCTTTCAAGTGAAAACTAGAAGCTTGAATCTCCACCATGAGTTTGACAGTGTCCCAATACTTAACTTTTCTGGTGAGATCAGTATTGATATTAATAAATAAAATGTTTTGATGTTGTGTAGTGAAATGTGTCAACAATGGGAGATCTGCCTAACTCAAGTGAACCAGTGTTTTCCAAGTGACTAGTGTATGATGTTATAAAAGCATGCACCAGTATAAGATCGATTCAAAGTCCAAGATAGGATAACAGATTTTAATGTAATAGAGTATGAAAGTTCAGTACTGCTGCTCTAGTATGCAGGAAGAAATCATTATTCAGTAAAACATATATGTTCTAAGTGGTAGGTTCATAGGGAGCTGAATGATTCTGTCATGGGCTGTAGAGAGTGGAGGTAAATATGGGGCAGCATTCTGTTCTGAAAGGATCTAGGAGGAAGGGCAGTGGATTTATGTTTTAAGTTAGATTTTGTTTATTTCAGAAGTTTGCTTAAGGGTAGCCCTTTGCCTGGGAAGAAGATAACAAAATGTGTTTTCTTTTCCTCCCTTTTCTACCACTTGGCTTTCATTGAAATTCAGTTATAATATGGATTGTGTAACCTTTATGGTATCATCTAGCATGCGCTCAGCAAATTTGTCTTAAGAACAAATAGTTTTGGCTTTGTGGGTCATATGATCTCTGTTGCAATACTCAGGTCTGGTGTTAGAGCACAAAAGCAGTAAATGAATGGGCATATCTGTTTTCTGTTAAAACTTTATTTACACAGTTGTAAATATGGTCTGTGTCCTCTGGTCTAGCTACTATTCCGGTTTTATCATATGGCAATACAGGTTGCAAGCTCCAAACAGCTGACTTGGAAACGAATTGTTTTTTTAAATGAACCTTAAAAATGCCTCATGCTTGTTAGTTTGGGGACCGTCCATATATGTATTGATACCTTAATTTTCCACTGATTGTCATTATAAAATTCACGACTATTTTTTACTAGCCCTTTAAACATAATAACTTTATAGAACAGTACATCTTTGGCATTGGAGAATTTAATAGTTGACTGACCTTGAAAGTCTTTCACATGTAATTTGTAATACATGTAATTCATATATAAACATTTGTCAAATTGAATATGAAGATAGGTGTTGTCCCAATATCTTAGCCACTAGCCACATGTGGTTATTGAGCACTTGTAATGTGGCTAGTTCAAATTGAGATGTGCTGTAAGTAGGCAATACATGCCAAGTTTTAAGACCTAGCATGGCACATTTTTTTAGGGGAGAAAAAAAAAGAAAAAATATTTCGTTATAAAAGACCTAGCATAATGGTCTTTTATAAGGAAATATAACAGATCTCATTAATTTTTAAATATAGATTACATGTTGAATTGTAATATTTTAGATATATTGAGTTAAATAAAATATTAGCATTAATATCACTTGTTTTTACTTTTTTAATGTCACTACTAGAAATTTAAAAATTCATATGTGGCCTGCACATATATTTTATATTATATTTTTGCAGTGCTGTTGTAGTTTGCTCCTTTGGCTCAAACTTAGTCTCACAGTCACACTCCAGCTTGTGCTAAAAAATATTTTGAGATCCTTACTTCTAAATTGGTTTGGGACTATAGGCTTGCTTATGACTTCATAATGCACTATTTTAAATTCTTAAATTTCACTATGTGTGTACAAAGGGAAGTAGAGTTGTATTAGAATGGTAGGATTGTGGTTGCTTCTTATATTGAAATGTCTGTAAATTACTTTTACAAGTTAAAAGTTGTGGGGGAGAAGGGTATTGAATGTAAGCGTATGTTAACCTGATTTTATTTTTGTTTTTGGTATGTAGCTTGTAGACCCTGGAGTTAAAGCATGGACACCCACTAAAGGAAAACAGAATGTGATCATGTTTGTTGGATTGCAAGGGAGTGGTAAAACAACAACATGTTCAAAGGTAAATTATACTTAATTGAAAAAACAAAGTCATGGAGAAGATATGTTTGTATAAATCAAGTTTTATGTTAATGTTAAAGTCAGGATTTGTAGTACTATTGCTTTACAATTTTGTGTTGCTCAATGCATCTATTATGTTTTTGTATTAGCTTTTGTAGGATAAGAGGAAAGAATCCCATAGTCTTTCTCGTGATTGCTTTTTGCAAGAATGGTAGACTTCTATATGACTATGCTATCCCTTTTAACGAAAAGACTGTTCCTGTGCTTTAAGGAGATGAGGTTATGATTTTTGGAGACGTGAACATAGAAAGTTTACCTTAACTCCTATGGCTCAAGACTCCCTTTTCACAAGGTCTCACCCAGTGTAATACGTATGAATCTTCATTTTGCTTATCTTTTTGCTAATTTTAAATTCATTATATCACCCCTTCCTCCATAATTGGGTGCCTCAACTTTGTTCCAGATTTTGCTTCACAAGCCTCAACTATGTGTAGTTTAGAAAGAAAAAAAAGGAAAGGATTATTTCTTAGAGGGTTATGTTATTTATTTTTAATTAATGTTAATTACATTTTTTACTATGGTCATTTGTTGCTTGATCACTTTATATCCTATGGCACTTAGAATTTAAACTCTTTGGGAAATTTTCTGTATTCAAAATTTAATAACATTACTTTTAGGAGAATATGAGAAGTTTTATTTTACTCCTTAAGTAAATAACAAATGTAAACAGAAACAATTACATATATAATAATTTGTATTTATTGATTTTTAAAATCTTCCTTTCCCAGTTAGCATATTATTACCAGAGAAAAGGTTGGAAGACCTGTTTGATATGTGCAGACACATTCAGAGCAGGTATTGTGCTGAAATTTGAAAACTGTTTTCTGAAATTTTTATTTTCAAGTTTGAGGACTCATTAACTCTTTATTTCGTAGGGGCTTTTGACCAACTAAAACAGAATGCAACCAAAGCAAGAATTCCATTCTATGGAAGGTGGGTTCCAGTTTTTATTTTTATATTCATGTGCCTCACCTTATCTGTCTGACTTTATTTTATGCTATCTGGTCACATTGTAGTATATACTTATAAGCTTAAATCCTTTCTGGAACAAATTAGAGGTATAATTAATAGATTGCTATCTTTTACTATTGTAAGGTGACTTTTGTGATCCAGCCTGATAGATCAGAGCAGATGTTTAGTTTATGATTCTGCCTGTACTTAAAAATTCTGCCTTGCATGCTTTCCAACATCCTCTGCTTCTATTCTAATTGTTTAAGACCTATCTGAAGCATTCCTCAGTTCAGCACACACTAGTGAATTCTATATTGTTTGTTTCTTTAGTACATCATTTTTTAAAAATTTATTTATTTATTTATTTATTGGCTGTGTTGGGTCATCGTTTTTGAGTCATCGTTGCTGTGCGCTGGCTTTTCTCTCATTGCGACTAGCGGGGGCTACTCTTCATTGTGGTGCATAGGCTTCTCATTGTGGTGACTTCTCTTGTTGTGGAGCACAGGCACTAGGCGCATGAACTCCAGTAGTTGTGGCACATGGGCTTAGTAGTTGTGGCTCGCAGGCCCTAGAGCACAGGCTCAGTCGTTGTGGTGCACAGGCTTAGTTGCTCCGCAGCATGTGGAGTCTTCCCGGACAAGGGATCAAACCCGTGTCCCTGCATTGGCAGGCGGATTCTTAACCACTGTGCCACCAGGGAAGTCAGTACATCATTTTTCAAAGTTTGTGTTTGATCATCCTAAAATGCTTTATGATCTTTAGTTATCTCAGAGATTCTGATCATTGCTACCCTTCATTTGCTACATTACTGTTCAGTTAAGTGGTTTGTATATGTTAAAATGACTAATTAAAAGAATCGAGTCAATATTGAATTTAGGACTTATTTGAGGGAATAGCATTTTTCTTAATGTTATTAATATAAAAAGCTTATTAGTATAGAAAGCTTAAAGAAGCTAAAGTTTGAGGTAAATGAATGATATTATTTTGTTAGTCATTATTTTCCACTTTTTTGGCTGACCAGAAAAACTGGTGAACTTTGGCTATGGTATGTTCTTTATTTAAAAAAAATTTTTTTTTTTGGCCATGCCACACAGCTTGTGGGGTCTTAGTTCCCCGACCAGGGATGGAACCTGGGCCCTTGGCAGTGAAAGCATGGAGTCCTAACCACTGGACCACCAGGGAATTCCCTTTTAGTTATTTTTTTATGATAATTTCTAGCAAGTAGATTAAAGAGTAATGTTAGGAATTTTATTTTTAGGATAAGAATTTTTTTTATGTAGATTCAAAAATCAAGGAAATTAAACAGCTATACCGTTAGGGTTCATAATTTGCAAATGATATAATTTAGCTGATAATTAGTTGAACTGCCAGCCAAAGCCAGAGCATTAATTTTTAACCAGTATTCTCAATACTATTTATTAAATAATCTCTTCTTTGCTTATGTAAACTTAAAAAACATACTACCTATATGGAGTAAAGTATTAGCAGTTATTGTTTCCTCAGGGAGAGATGAAGTGAATGGGGCTGGGGAAGGACTTGAACTGTATCTGCAATATTAAATTTACATATTAGCATTTATTGGGGGGGATAGATATATTTGTTCTGTTTTTTTAAAAAAACAATGCTATTTTAATTAAAAATTTTAAAGAAGTGAAAGCACTAACAGTTTCACTTCCCAGTTATCACCTTTTAGTATGTCCATCTGTGCTTTTTTCAGTGTCTATACAAACGGATATACAGAAATAGATAATTTTAAATTGAAACGGACTCTTGCATGCTTTGTCCCTTGATTGTAGTGGTTATATGGGTTGTGTAAATTTGTCAACGCTCATTGAAATGAATACTTAAAATAGTGCATTTTATTGTATGTAAACGTACCACTATATAGTCGATTAAAAAATGGGATCTTATGACACGATAGTGATTATTCTTGGGAGGGAGGGAGGTGCTAATTATGTTGTTTTCTTGATCTGGGTGTGTTTGCTTTGTGAAAATTCACTGAGTTTATAATTTGTGCAACTTGTCCACATATATGTTATACTTCATTAAAATGTTTACTAAAAAAATGAGATCTGAATAATGGGCAATATATTGTTTAAGATAATTCTTTTTTATGACATCATTGTATTCCGTCTTACGCATGTATATAATTAATCAGTCCCCTTGCCGTGACCATCTTTGATCATATTTCTTTGCACATTTGTAAGTTTTATGTTAATTATATCATTATCATATTTTAAAATATTTAAAAGTAGCTGATAACGCTAATTTTTGTCTTTTTCAACATTTCTTGCTTCTTTCACCTGCTTATTTTCCTGGGTAATTTTAGATTTTTTTTTATCAAGTTCTAGAAAGAAAAATGTCTCTAAGATTGTAATTAGAACTACATTGAAACCAATTAATTTAGGGCAGAACTGACATCTTTACTATATTTGTATAGTTGCATTTAGGAACCTCCTATGTCTTTTTTGTTAAAAAAATTTGTCCTTAAGTATAATAATTTTCTTCATTTAAGTCTCACATATATTCTTATTAAGTGTATTTCTGCTTGATTTTTGTTGTTAATTTAGGGGAAAAACTTTTTTTTAACATTATATGTCTTTTCATTTGACAGTATTGATCTGTATTAAAAGTTGCCACTAATCAAAAGAATGCAAATTAAGATATCTCATTTCTTGATTTTCAAGTTAGAGGGTTTTTTTTTGTTTATTTTTTTTAACTTGTTTATTTTGATTGCTCTGGGTCTTAGTTGCGGCATGTGGGATCTTCGTTGCAGCACACGAGATCTTTTAGTTGCGGCATGCAGGCTTCTTAGTTGCAGCATGCATGCAGAATCTAGTTCCCTGACCAGGGATCCAAGCTGGGCGCCCTGTATTGGGAGCTTGGAGTCCTACCCACTGGACCACCAGGGAAGTCCCAAGTTGACTAGAGTTTAGGATTGTGAAAATGTAGTAAAATAGGAATGAAATTGAAGTTTTGTGAAGGACATTTTCCTTTTAAAAGCCAAAAGCCTAAATGATCAGACCATTTGGTCCAAATTCAACTTGTAGGAGTGTGTCATAACAATTTCAAAGAACCAACATTATGTACAATTCATTTTGGCTATATTTTTAATACCAAGGAATTGGGAAACCTTAAGTGGCCAACAATAGGGCATTTATTTCATAAATGATAGTATAGCCATCTGATGGAATACTATGTAAAAGTCATGTTTTATAAGAATATTTAATGGTTTTATAAAATGCTTACAAAAGGATGGCTACCATCAAAAAGAACACAAATAACAAATGTTGGTGAGGATGTGGAGAAAAGGGAATCCTTATACACTGTTTGTAGGAATGTGAATTGGTGCAGCCATTGTGGAAAACAATATGGAGTTTTTTCTCAAAAAACTAAAAGTAGAACTCCATATGACTGAGCAGTTCCACTCCTGGGTATATATTTGAAAAATAAAAACAAACCCACTAATTTGAAAAGATACATGCACCCCAATGTTCATAGCAGCATTACTTATAATTACCAAGATAGGGAAGCAACCTAAGTGCCCATCAACAGATAAATGGATGAAGAATGTTGATATATGGATGTATATATCAATACAGACTCACACACACTTATACACAATGGAATACTACTCAACCATAAAAAGAATGAAATTTTGCTGCTCAAACAACATAGATGGATTTGGAGGGTATTATGCTAAGTGAAATGAGACAGAAAAAGCCAAATACTATATGATACCACTTATATGTAGAATCTAAGAAATATAACAAACTAGTGAATATAACAAAAAAGAAGCAGACTCATAGATATAGAAAACAACTAGTGGTTGCCAGTGGGAAGAGGGAAGGGGGGAGGGGCAATATAGAAGTAGAGGACTAAGAGATATAAACTATTTTGTATAAAATAAGCTACAAGGATATATTGTACAGCACAGGGATTATAGCCAATATTTTGTAACTATAAATGGAATATAACCTTTAAAAATTGTGACTCACTATATTGTACAGCTATAATGTATATAATATTGTACATTAACCATACTTCATTAAAAAAAGGCTTACAAAAGGGTGTTAAGTGGAAAAGCATGTGTGAAACACTATGTAATACAAGTTCAGTTATTAAAGATGATGTAAAAAAAAATTGAGGAATACACAACTCATTCCGAAAAGATACACAGCACAATCACACAGGATTTCATAATTGGAAAAATGGGTACTGCTTCATGCTGCTCTAGAGCTGGGTTGTTATATTTAATACTTATTAGATTTTATACTTCTAAATTGAAATTGTGATCATTATGTCTTTTTCAGAGTAGATTAAGGGTACACTAAGAATTTCCATATTATTAGTATTTGGAAGTTTTGCTGTTGTGGTTGTTGTTAAACCATTTTTCCATGTTCAATAGCTATACAGAAATGGATCCTGTTATCATTGCCTCCGAAGGAGTGGAGAAATTCAAAAATGAAAATTTTGAAATTATTATTGTTGATACAAGTGGCCGCCATAAACAAGAAGACTCTTTGTTTGAAGAAATGCTTCAAGTTGCTAATGCTATAGTGAGTAGCTTCAATTTAACAACATTATAAGGACTTTAATTATAGTTATAAACCCTGATTAAGTTTATGAACATGTAAATTATTTTTTGCCTGTAAGACAGATTCCAAGTAATTTATTTCTGTTTTGGACTCCTTGATCTGTATGATAAGGACTTAGTCTTTTCCACATTAATATGAAATTTTCATGAGTGTTAAAAAATTTCCTTTCTCACTTACTCATCTTATTAGTATGTATAAGAAAAAGTAACAAACAAAAAAATTGGGAATTAACCTTTAATAACTGTTGACTTTCCTTTCTGTAAATTATGTAAATTAAATTAGAAACATTTGCTTTAGATGAATTTTGAAAGATTTCAAAATGAAGCATTTAAAAATATTAAGCATCATTTAGTGTCTCCTTAAAATTGTGATGGAAATAACTTGGGGAGAAGTGGTTTATAGGTAATCTGTAGCACATATTATGAGCCCATGTTTTGCCATTGAGGTGTTGGCAGTAATTCTTTGGTTAATGGTTAACACAAATAAGTTGTTGTTGTTTTTGTTTTTTCTTAGCTGTGTCATTATTTTGACCTAGTTGAGCAGAGCTAAGGGAAAGAGCCTCACCTCTCTTTTATTCATTTTGGTTTCAGTATACATTCTTCTACTTTTTATTCTTCTCTGATTTACTTTTGCTGTTCAGTTTGCCTAGAGTGTGATTCCTCTAGATCGTGCCTTAACTTTTTCCTCTTTATTCAGGCCTCAGCTCAAATGTTACCTCCAGACAGGCCTTCCCAGACCCCTGTACTGAAGGAAGCCTCCCACACCTCGAAACTGATTTTCTCTACCCCATTTTAATTGTTGTATTTACATCTGAAATGTTTATTTGTCTGTTTTTGTATCTGTCTCCAGTGACTAGAATATAGGTCCCAGAAGGACAAAGATTTTCTTACTCATCACTTTGAGGGCCTAATACATAATATTCTCTCAGTAAATATTGATTGATTGAATAATTATAATAAATTTTTATAGCTTCTAATGAAAAAATTTGCTTGAAGTCAGTAAAAATATGTATCTTTTCTGTTTAAATTTTCTAGCAACCTGATAACATTGTTTATGTGATGGATGCCTCCATTGGGCAGGCTTGTGAAGCCCAGGCTAAGGCTTTTAAAGATAAAGTAGATGTAGCCTCAGTAATAGTGACAAAACTTGATGGCCATGCAAAGGGAGGTGGTGCACTCAGTGCGTAAGTATCATTGACGCTGTTGTCCTTTGTCTTCAGTTTACATGGTGGGGGGGTGTGTGTGTGTGTGTGTGTGTGTATGCCTTTCTTATTAATCATTTAAAATATAGTCTAATAGTGGACCTAATGTGACCTATGAAAGAAGTTTAAATAGAAACAGAATTTTGGAGTCGCTATGATACAGCTCTGTTTTAGCTAATAAAAAGAAACTTGAGCTATGTACCTTTGTCTAATTAGCTTTGAAGTCTGCTAGAAACTTGTTTTCCTTTTTGTGGTTATTTTGTGTTTTCTTTTTCTTTGCAGAGTTGCTGCCACAAAAAGTCCAATTATTTTCATTGGTACAGGGGAACATATAGATGACTTTGAACCTTTCAAAACACAGCCTTTCATCAGCAAACTTCTTGGTGTGTACAGTGGAGGGGATGTAGAAAAATCTCCAAGAAATAGTGTGAATTTTTAGGACAGATTAGGATTTTAATTCTGCCCTCTCACTAACTAGTTCAGGAAAATAATTTCCTTCTGTGATTTTTCTTCTTCACCTGCAAAATAGGGATGATGGATATCTGCTTCCTGTGGTGAGAGTGGTAAAATGAGCTATTAGATGGAAAGTTATTTGGAAAAGTTTTAGAACTCAATTCAGAAGCTTGTGGTTGTAGTAATAGCAGTGATAAGGGCAGCAAAACTTTCATAACGTCTCTAGGTGTTCAAGAACATGGATTGGAATTAAACCCTGGGCTGCAGTTCCTGTTTTGTCACCTAAGCTCTCTAGCTTCACTTTCTCCCCTGTAAAGTGTAGTAGAAATACCTGAGCTGCCTATGTCACAGGCTTATTATGTATGTGCATTCTTTTTGCATAATGTAAAACAGGTATACTATTAGTTACTAATTTCTGCTTTTGGGTCTTATAGGTATGGGTGACATCGAAGGACTGATAGATAAAGTCAACGAGTTGAAGTTGGATGACAATGAAGCCCTTATAGAGAAGCTGAAACATGGTATATGAGTAGCAAAAGACATTTAATCTCAGATGACTTCCCTTGATTTCTTTTGATAAAGCTACCATAATTTGTTTGAAATGATAAGTCCATTCAAGTCAATTCTCAAATGTTTATTTTTTTAGATGACTTATATACTAATCATTTAAAATCTCAAACATCTGAGCAGTTGTAGAATTGAATGTTTTTCTTTCTTGTGATCAAATTGCCTTAGGACTAAAATGGAAGCTTTCATTGGGTTCCTTGGAGTAAAACAGGTTCAGAGTTAGTTAGAATACTCTCTTCTAATTTGTTTCCTTATAAATTTTATATTTATATATAATGAAACATAAAAAGAAATTTAAAAGAATGGGATTAAATACACGTATTTTGTTCACTCCACATTGAAGACAACTCCTGTGGAGTATGATTAAGAGCTGAGGTTTTTTAATCTAACATATAATTTTTTCCAATTACTTAACCTCAGTTTCCTTATGTGTAAAAAGTAGATAATGCTAATTATCTTCTTCATAGAGTTGTGAAGATTCAATTAACTGATATATGTAAAATGTCCAGTACCTCAGAAGTGTTCAACGTATATTAGTATTGACCATTTCTGTTTTTCTCAAAATGATATTACTCTTAATTTCCATGGCCACATACTATCCTGCCTCTTTGCTTCTTCTCACTCATCTTGTCAGGTACCCATTATGCCTTTACCTCTCAAATGTTGGTGTTTTTCAGGGATCATTCTAGGCCATCTTCTTTCTCTGGAGCTTCAGACTTATATCTGTATGTTTGCTAGACCGTGCTTGGATGTTCCTTAGACACCTAGTTCAGCCGATCTTTATTCTCATGCCAACCTCCCACCCCATTGTTATCATCAAGAAAGGTTAATATCTATTGTCTTGTTGTCCAAGTCAGAAAGTTGGGTGTTGTCATCATCTCTCTTCCTCACTCGGCCCAGTCTTTTCCTATCGGTCAGTTAGTCCTAGTGATTCTACCTCCTAACTATCTCCATTTCCTCCTCTGCTTTCCAGCAACTGTGCAAGTTCATCTCTTGTCTAGATTGCTTATTCTAAGTCTTATAACAGATTTTCCAGTTTCTTGGACTTTTCCCCTTGGATCTATTTTTTATACTCCAACCGAAATGATTTTCAGAAATGCAAATTTGATCCTATTACTACCTTTCTTAAAAATTTTCATCAGCTTCCCATTGCCCTTAGAGTATTTTTGAATGACTCCATCATCTAACCCACATCTTCCAAGTCATGTTTTGACACTGTTGTTCTTAGCATTCTGTGGGCTGGTCATGCTGAATTTCTCTCAATTTCTCAAATGTACGCTACTGTCTCTTACCTCTGGGCCTTTGCCCTTGCTGGTCTCTCTGCCTGTTAGATAGTTATCCTCTCCTCTTCCTACTTCTGTCTTCCTTTACCCCAGCCAGGCTGGCTAACTCCTACTCATACTTCAAGTCTCTCCTTAAATGTGCTCAGGGACATTCTACCTTATCCTTAGACCGAGTTAGAACCCCCTGCTGTATGTTTCCATTGGACCCTGTAATTGTTGTATTATTCATCACAATTATTTGATGTCTGTCTTCCCTGCTTGAAGATGAAGTTAGGTTTCATAGCTGTGTTCTTCCTCTTTTATGTTCACAGTACCGAGTATAATTTCTGGCACTTAATAGGTCTTCAGTAAATATTTCTTGAATGAATCAATCTATCCTTTATCGCCTGATTCTTTCCCCCTGCCTTCCTCTATCATACATAGCCCAACCACTGCTTCTACTACCATACTGAACTGGGTAATATATTCCTAGTCAGTCTGCTTTCTGACTCCTAGGTCTGTCTTTATGTCTCTGCATTTTGCTTCTGCTTCTAACATTCTGATGTCATAAAGGGCCTCCTGATTTTCAGATGTAGTGACCTTTCTCTTATCTCTTTCCTGCCAATATTTAACAGTATTATCTGCCTTTTATGTTTTCAAACTCTTCACTTGGGTCCCTTGACAGTGGCTTTCCTATATTATCATAGCTTTCTATATTATTATTGTTTCTGTATAATGGCCAGATGCATATTTCAGCCTTAACCTTCTCTACCACTGTTTAATTCTGTATTTCTAACTGCCTACTGTAACATTTCTCTTAAGATATTGTACTGCTACTTCAAATTCAGAATGCCTAAAACCAAATACCTTTTTTGTTTATATCTTAGGACAAAAATAGAAAATAATCTTTCTCCTTTGTCTTGTTCTTTCTCTGTTGTTTTTTTTTACTGAAGTTAATTTACATAGTAATGAAATGCTTGGATTCTGAGCATATCATTCCATCAGTTTTGACAAATGCACAATAATCTGCACTCCATCAGGAAACAGAACGTTCCCATTACTCTAGAAAGTTTGCTTATTCCCCTTCCCAGTAAATACTTCATGTTATAGGAATCCTAGAGTGTTTTTTGCCCCACCTGGTTTCTTTGACTCAGCATAATATTTTTGATATTCGTCCATGTGGTTGTACTTAACCTGTAGCCTGTTCTTTTATTGCTGAGTAGTATTTCGTCCAGAGTCTATCCATTTTCCAGTTCCTGGGCAGCTAAGCTGTGTAAGAAACTCCAAATAATATTCTAAAGTGTTTTTGTCTTTTTACATTCTCATTAGCAGTATATGAGAATTCTGCTTGTTCTACATCCGCTTTAACTCTGGGTGCCGTCAGACTTTTTAATTTCAGTTATCCTAGTAGGTATAGTTTGTCTCCTTTGTTTTCACATTTCCTGTGTATTTGTTTATGTCCATTTTCTCTGATAGAATATGAGGTTCTCTAAGATAGGATCTGTCTCCACTGCATTCATCCTGTGATCTCGTGCATAGTAACTTCCCAGTGAATATTTATTGATTGGATATTTTATAAGTGTGCTTCAAGATGAGCGCTTGATTAAGGAAAATATTAGTTTTGTTGAATGGAAATGTTCATTCTCTAATATATCTGCATCATTTATATTGTATTTCAGGTCAGTTTACGTTGCGAGACATGTATGAACAATTTCAAAATATCATGAAAATGGGCCCCTTCAGTCAGATCTTGGTTAGTTATCCTAAAAAGTTTTCTTCTAACCTCTTTTGTTTTTGTTAAAATTTCTAAGAACAGATACGCTTGCTTTAATTACTTTAATACTTGGGTAAAAATAGATGCTTTTAAAACTTAGTATCAATATTAAAGCCATTAGTTAAATGTGAACAATTAATCTCAAGCTATTAATGATTTTATGTTTAAATACATCTGTTTAGGGGATGATCCCTGGTTTTGGAACAGATTTCATGAGCAAAGGAAATGAACAAGAGTCAATGGCAAGGCTAAAGAAATTAATGACAATAATGGATAGTATGAACGATCAAGGTAAGGTGGCAGATGACTTGACTTGGAGGACAATGATCTGAATATCAGCAAGTTGAGAATTTCACTGTGTTCTTGTGGACAAGATGGGAAAAATTTAGACTGAAAGACTATTGTTTGGGAGATTTGTAGCTGCTTGAAAGCTCTTACTCAGTGTTATGATTATTGGGTTGACTTCATCATTGAGAGTACAGTGCATCTCCAAATGAGTTCTGTGGAGAGAACACTAGTTCTGGGTGTTGATAGAAGTAACTTGAAAGAGAAGTTCTGTAGTCAGATAAATTGGGGGGAATGCTGAGATTTTTTAAAAAACTGAATAAGTTTATTTATTGTATGTCTCCTCAGAGCTCTACTGTGCTAACATGAATTGGGAATCTATAAGAGGGACAGTGTAAGCAAATGTTTACCAGCTTACTTTTCTCTGAAATGCTAAAGGTTTTGGTCTTCTCAAGTATGCTGCACTAGCCCTGTAATCCTACATTATCCCTCTCTCCTGTACTTCTAGGTCCTCAGCCCATGAACATTTCTAGGCTCATGACCCCTTTATCTTTTTCCCAGTTTTTTAGCACCCTTTCTAATTCATCCCAGCAGGCATGCCAAACATTTATCACCCTTTTAGGCCTTCTGCTCTACCACTTGACCTCTGTCCTTGTTTACAAAGAAATACAGGCTTTTGACATTGAATTCTTTCAACCTTTGGCCACCTTACCTATGAGGTTGTGACAGCCACAAACCATTCTTCAAGCTTTTTCAAGGACTTCTCTCCATCAGTAAAATCCTCTTCTGTATCTCCAGTCTCTCCTTAACTACTGACTTTTTCCACCATCAGCATATAAACACTCTTAAGTTCACAATTTCACATTTTCTGGACTTTACTTCTTCCTCATGCTTTTACTCTGTCTCTCTTTTCAGTCAAGCTTCTTAAAAGAATGGTTTGTGTTCTCAAACTACTGAAATCTGACTTCTGTCACCACCATTACTCAGAAATAGATCATATAAAGATTTCCAGTAACTTTCTGCTGGGTCTACTCTAGTGGATACTTTTCAGTCTTTTTCTTGGCCTTTACAACATTGGATGTTAATCACCCTTTTTTCTTAGTTTCCATTATACCATCTCCCCACTTTTACCCTTACCTTTCTTGTTAACTCAGTCTCTTTCACTAGTCTCATCCTCAGTCAACCTCTTAAATGAATATATGCTACAGGGTTCTATCCTTAGCCAGTGTTTCTTATTATTCTGCTCATTTTTGTTGGATAATTCGTCCACATCTGTACTTTGTCTACTACTTGATTACTTTTTGTAGTCTCTACCTTTCTTGATCTCTAGACCTTCATAGTAACCCAAATAAGGTTGTCTTTCTCATCTCTGTATCTTCAACATCGTAAAATCTTTTGCATGTAGAATTAATAACTGCAGCCATATCTAGGGTGTTTACTCTGCCCTAGGCACTGTCCTGAGCACTTTACATATATTAACTGACAGCAACTCTTAAGGGACAATTTTGGGGTCAAAATCCAATCTAGCTTTTAAAGAGATTAGGATACAGGGAAGTTGAGCAATCTGCCAAAGGTCACTAGCTAGAGAATGGAGAAGCTGGGCTTTTGGCTTAAGTGTCTATACTCTGGATCACTTTCTGTCTAGGTGCTCACTAAATATGGTGGACAGACATTTCTATTACATGTTTGAGGGTTTTCTAAGGTACCTAAGGTCCAAAACGTAGTGCTTCTCCTTTGGTGAGTGGCACTTCCATCTATCTACTCAGTCACCCAAGCTAGAGACTGGGGTCAGCTTAGATTTACATCCTTGCTGATTTTCTGGCTAGTGGTTCTGTTGATTATGGATATAGAGGTATTGAGATGCCTAAGTTTTCTCCTTTCAGTTGTGTCAGTTTTGCTTCATATATTTTGAAGCTCTTTTGTTGGGTGTACACATATTTAGGATTGTTATGTCTTCTTAGTGAATCTGACCCTTATATCATTATGTATGTAATGCCTTCCTTTGAATCGACCTGACCCTTTTATCATTATGTATGTAATGCCTTCTCTTGTCCTGTTCTACTTTATTTGATATTAGTGCAACCACTCCAGCTTTCTTTTAATTAGTTGTTTACATTGTATATCTTTTTCTATGCTTTTTCCTTTAACCTACCCATATTATTATGTTTGAAGTGAGTTTCATATCAATGTTATGTTTTTTCTTTTTAATAATTCTGATAATTTCTTTTAACTGATTTCTTTTGTTCTGTTTGTTCATTCTGATTTTTGTTCTTCTGTTTTCTCTTTTCTACTTTCCTGTGGATTGTTTGAACATTATTTTTCTTTTTTTTTTTTTTTGGCACACGGGCTTAGTTGCTCCGCGGCATGTGCGATCTTCCTGGAGCTGGGATCGAACCCATGACCTCTGCATTGGCAGGCGGATTCTTAACCACTGCACCACCTAGGAAGCCCCTGAACATTATTTTTCTATTTTAATGTATCTGTGTTTTTTAGTATATTTCTTTGAATAGTTTTCTTAGCGGTTGCTCTAGGTATTACAGTATATATATACATATTTAACATCACTCTATTCATATCAGTATTTTATCACTTTAAGTGGAATATAGAAACCTTAACATTACCTTGGAGTTAGTGAGTTATACTTCCTAAATATTTCTCATATCTTCTCTCTCCTCTGTCTCATCATTCCTTACCTGGGTTGCAACAGTAGCCTCCTAACATATCCCTTTCTCTTTTTCCACTCCTCTTGTAATCTGTCTTCCTCAGCGCCACAAGAGTAATCTTTCTAAACACAGCAGTTCTGGGATCAAAGTCTTTCAATGGCTCTTTGTAGTCTTCATGATTAATTCCCAACTCCTAAGCCTGGCATACAAGTTCTGTTATAATCTTGTCCTTACTTACTTTTATAACATCTTAAATCTCTCAGCTCTTATCCATGCTTGGTTCCTTCTATACAAAACCACTTTCATTTATTCTAGGAATCCATGTTCTGCTTCCTAGAATGTCCCTTGCTCCTTTCTCTTCTTTACGTAACTCATACTTGTCCTTTACGACTACACAGGTAAAGAGAAACCACCAGCATGGAGCCTTTCCTGACTTCCTTTCTTCTTTGAATTATGTCCACTTCTGCTTTTTGCTTATTAACTCGGTCATATTGCTTACCAGAATGTGCTGTTATTAGCTTGTCTTTGTTCTCTCACTCCATTTGAGCTCTTGAGAGGAATGTAATACACATTTTCTAAATATTTTATCATAAAGTTGTGGCTTAAAAGCTGCATTTATGAAATGGAATTTAGAGGTTTTAATGGACTATAAGTTTATTGTGAGATAATTTGATCTTTATTTGTATTGCATTGGTACTCAGTCTTCCTCTGGATTTCAGTTCACTCCTGGACAATATGCTTAGGGGCATAGATGAATTAGAAGATGTATTTAGGAAATCAGCATGATAAATGGAGTTCTAAACCATGTTATAAGAGGAACAGTCAAAAGAGTTGGATATTTGTCACCTAGAGAACATTCACAGGAGACGTGGTGGCTCGCAAATAATTTGAAAGCCTTATTCTTTGTTCCTGGCAAGGATATATCTATGCAAAATAGAAAGAAACATCAGGCAAACAAATTCACTGTAATACAGGAAAAGATTTTCTATAATTACAGGTATAATAGAATGGCATAGATTGAATTATTTCGGATAGTGGGTCACCTCTCATGGGGTTATTAAGATCAAGGTTAGGTGATCACTTATTGGGGGATATTATGGAGAGCATACAGACATAAAAGAAATTTTGTTCCCGAGATTGTATGCAACTAATGTCATAAGAAATGTAGCTTGCATTCTAAGAGTTATTAAAACACTGGAAGGAATTAAGTCATTCTTTATGTTACAGAAAGAATTAAAATACTGGTAGTAATTACTTGATTATATACGAAATACAACAATTATTCTGTTGATTATAGATAGAACCTACCTACTTCTACTTGCTTATATGCCTAAATTTATGATTTAAAGGATAATAGTTATTTAGAGCTAAGGTGAGCACTTTTGTTCCTTTTTGAACAAATATATACCTTGTTCTGGTATATACTCTGAGGAG
Organism: Hippopotamus amphibius kiboko; assembly: GCF_030028045.1. Lineage (NCBI taxonomy): Eukaryota > Metazoa > Chordata > Mammalia > Artiodactyla > Hippopotamidae > Hippopotamus > Hippopotamus amphibius. The sequence goes on along the minus strand of NC_080187.1, from coordinate 161,841,432 downwards.
CAGTTGGATATGAGATATGGAAAGGGTGGACAAAGAAACATTTTTTAAAGAAAAATTTTCAGAATGTTCTATTTTACTTAAACTGTAGGGTGTGTACATGTGTATTTGTTTCATTGTTTTTATAGCTTTTGGATACTATAAATTTTTTTTCAATATATTCCATGTTTAATTTTTAAAAATCAGATGCAGACATGGCAGTTGATAACATTTTGTTAAATCTGGTTGGTGGTTTGACCATTATATTTGTTTTTCTGTGTGTAAAATATTTGGATGTAACTGCTTTGACAATGAATGTTAATTGTGTGTACGTGAAAGTAATTGACCTTTGCCTACAGAACTTGACAGTACTGATGGTGCCAAGGTTTTTAGTAAGCAACCAGGAAGAATCCAAAGAGTAGCAAGAGGATCAGGTGTGTCAACGAGAGATGTTCAAGAACTTTTGACACAATATACCAAATTTGCACAGATGGTAAAAAAGATGGGAGGTATCAAAGGACTTTTCAAAGGTAAGAAAAATAACAAGCTCACCATTAGCTGACACACTGAAAGGAAAGAAAGAGGTTGAGAAACTAAAAATTAAAGCCAGGGAGTACTGCCAGTATTAGAAAATATACTGCTGAATTTCATGTTATATTCAAGTACTTCCAGGATTTATAATGCTATCTGTGATTTATTTGTTTTCAGATTCAAGGTAATAAACACTAATATTTTAAAAATCACACTTAAAGACTTTATTTTTGTGAAGTTATAAAATTTAGAGAATATGAGGAAATATAAGAAAAAAATTTAAAACAGCCATTACCTTTACTCCCCAGAGAATCCCATGGGTCTTATTGCAAATAACATTTGATATAACTAGTGTTTTCTTCTGACACGTCATGACTTCTTTTCCATATTGTCAGATAGTCTTCAAAATATAACTTTTAACCACTGAGTACTATTTCAGTTACGCATGGCATGTATCTGTGTTTAGCACAATGCATCTTTGTTGGATGTTTAGGCTGATTCATATCAGTATCAGTTCTATATCAGTATCAATTCTTGTATCAGTTTCTGTGCAGTTTTCCTTGAGGTCAGGGATTTTGTCTGTTTTGATCAGAAACATAGTAGATGCTGAATAAGTTTGTAATAATTTAGTATTTCCAATTTGATGGTCAAATGGTTTTCAATATGTTTTTTAGATTACTCACTTTTAACATTTATTCGTACATTTACTGGTTTGAATTTTCTTGGTGAATCCCCTCTTACTTAGATTCCTTGTCCATTTGTTTTATTTTTTCTCTTATTGCTTTGTAATAACTCTAAAATTCTTGGATTATATCTGCAGATATTTTCCCCAAATTTTCACTTGCCTTTCATTTTTATTTATATTTTTAATTAAAATGAAATTTTTTGTTTCATTTTTGTTTTTGTTTTTTTTGGCCGCACTGTGCGGCTTGTGAGATCTTAGTTTCTCAACCAGGGATCGAACCCGTGCCCCCTGCAGTGGAAGCGTGGAGTCTTAACCACTGGACCACCAGGGAAGTCCCTGAAGTTTTCATTTTTATTTATTTATTTTAAAAATTTATTTTATTTATTTGGCTGCGTCAGGTCTTAGTTGCGTCACATGGGATCTTCATTGCGGCACACGGGATCTTCGTTGCAGCATGTGGGATCTTCGTTGCAGCATGTGGGATCTTTTGTTGCAGCACTTGGGCGGTTCGTTGTGGCACATGGGCTTCTCTCTAGTTGTGGTGTGCAGGCTCCAGAGAGCATGGGCTCAGTATTTGCAGTGTGTGGGCTTAGTTGCCCCGTGGCATGTGGGATTTTAGTTCCCCGACCAGGGCTCGGACCCACATCCCCTGCATTGGAAGGTGGATTCTTAACCACTGGACCACTAGGAACTCCCAAGTTTTCATTTTTAATGCAGCTAAGCCTTTTGGTTTGATTTCTTTTATACTCATAAAAGTCTTCCCCATGTTGATACCACGATAGTCACCTATATTTTCTTCTGCTCATTCTGGGTGTTTTTATTTTTTTAGGTTTTACTTTTTAATCCCACCTAGAATTTATTTTGCTATGTGTTGTCTAAGGTAAAAAGATAAGTTTGTTTTTCGAAAGAGTTAAAATCAACTGTTCCTCCCAGCCCTGTCTTTAAAAGTTTTTCTATGTCATGAACACTGTTAAAATGAATTTATTAAGAAATATTGATTAGGCAAGCTCCAAAGATGAATAATACCACTGAATAGCTTTCTAAAAATGATGAGTATCTGCATAAGTTTTTATCACCTTTTGTCTTTGACAGTGTCCTTATTTTCCTTGCCTGCTATATCCTATTTTCTTTTTTGTGACGAGGAAGAAAAGTTAGACAAACATGTTTAAAATGGGTTGTAATTCCTAATATCACATGTTATTTCAGATATTGATTTGTAAACACATTAAGTCAGTTTAACATCTTTCCCAAATGACCCTGACTGTTCTTGATAAAACTACTGCAGATCCATTGGCCAGATCTTGTCTAAGCATTGACTGCTCAGTAAAGGCACAACCAAGATGAAGCGGGCAGTGGATATGGTGCATGTCCTTTTAACACCAAAGTCTTAATAATTTTTTGAAGTTTCAAGTCCTCAGAGACAAAATCTCTTAAAACGAATCACCAGTGGTCATAGAATTCACATCTTACACAAATTTATTAATTATGAAACATTTTTTACAGATTTTATCATGTTTTATAAAAATATATCTTCTTTCATTCATGGTTCTTAATTCATTTAATTTATTCATATTAGCCAGTTTTGATCAGAGAATCAGGATCAGCTTTGATTTGCATTTTCACAAATGTTCCTGAGAAGTACCAGAGTTAATGTTCCTTTGAAATAAATAGTTTTGCTGAAGCAGCTGTAGTTATTCATTGCTGTTGCATCAGTGATCTCCTTGGCCTTCTGTCTCTTAAGAGCACAGCAGTTATTTTCTAAAGGATACTCTTACCTTTTCTGCCCTAGTGTGCATCTCTTTCATTGGCTACCTTCTTACTGTAGAGTTTTGACTGAATTTCACTTGTTCTTTCTCAAAAATCTGTATGTAATTGGGATAAAGATTAGATGAAGATTAGAAGGGAATATGTACAAATAGGAATAACTGTGTTAGACTGATAAGATCATAGGGTTTTTTCTTTATATTTACTCAGTTTCTGTGATATCCTGATTATATTACTGTCTGTATCGACTCAAAACCTTTTTTATTCAGGTGGTGACATGTCTAAGAATGTGAGCCAGTCACAGATGGCAAAATTGAATCAACAAATGGCCAAAATGATGGATCCAAGAGTTCTTCATCACATGGGTAAATACAGAGTTGTTGCCAGTTGCTAATGCATGGTTTAGCTTATAAGGGTTGAGTTTTAATAAGCCTTCTGTTGTGAAATGAAAATCTGTTCAGACAATGTATGATTTGAGGAAAAGGGCCATCTAACTTCTAAGTTGAATGGTTGTAATAGTGCTGTATAAGCTGAGGTTTTATTCATGCCTCTGCTGCTGTTTGTGATTTTTGAGCGAGCTACTTAATCATCTTTTGGTAATGATTGTTCTGGTGACCTTTGGCCTTAGTTTAGAATCTGAATAGTTTCAGTGATGAGACTTTGGAATTATATAACGATTTTGAAAACCCAATTCCACTTTTACCATATAACCTATGAAAAGTTCCTTAAACTTTCTGAACCTCACTTTTCCCTTCTGTAAAATCACAGGTAATATCTCGTCAGGAAATTATGATGATTAAATGAGCTAATAGATAGGAAAGCATTTAGTACAGTTCTGGGCACATATAATAGTAGATGTTCAATAAGGGTGAATTGTTTTCTTACTTGAAGTCCTATGAAATAACTATCGCATACCCCAGCCCCAATTTATTACTATTTACAAGACTCAGACTTACCAGGAAAAAAAATTTTGTTTAAATTTACCGACTCCCTACTGTGTGACAGGTACTGTTTGCTTTAAGATCTCTTTGTGTAGTATGTATTCCTCATAATGTGGTGAGGTAAGATACTCATTCTCTTTTATGGATGAGAATACTGGTGATAGTACAAATTTTTATGTACTTTAAGGCTGATGACCAAATTGCAATCAGAACCCAGTATATTTCTTAGAAGTTCAAGTACTTATCAGGCAAAAGTAACATGTTTCAAATTCTATTTAATAATTATCTGCTTTTATTCTACTCTCACTCTAGGTGGTATGGCAGGACTTCAGTCGATGATGAGGCAGTTTCAACAGGGTGCTGCTGGCAATATGAAAGGCATGATGGGATTCAATAACATGTAAAGAAGATGCCTTAATATAAACTGACTCAGTTGATTACATTATTTGCTGAGACCTCAGAGTTTTCCTCCTTTTTGCAAACGGGAAAAAAAGTATTTTTCTTGCCTGTCTTGTCCCTTTTCTTTCTCTCCTCATCTTTATTCCCCCTCCTTTTCTTTTTCCTCCCTTTCTTTTCCCTTCTTCCCTTTCATATAAGGGAGGAATATATGGTTTTTGTGGAAATCATTATATTTTTGCTTTAGATTTTCTTCTGCTAGTTTTCAACCATCATAACATTTCTTAAGTTAAACAAATCATGATGTAAAATTCTAGTATTGATGCTTAAAAGTTTTTAATTGTCTCAAAGGCCAAGCATTACATTTGTAAACAGTCCTGGTCAGTAGTTACATGATGTCTCAATAAAAGTGCTGTAAAATAAACTTCAAAGTCGTTATAAGTTAAGGGGTTGTTAACTTTCTTTATGGTTTAAAATCACCAGTGTATCATGTTAAAAGGCAGACAGAAAGCTAATATTTAAAACTATTCCCAGAAATATACCTTTATTGGGACATATGGTAGAGTAACCATTAGTATTAGGAATTTTTGTTTAACTTGGAATAATAAAGATAATTTTGCCATAGAAAATCTAAGCTCTGCCATTTAAGTTGAAATTGTGAATTTGGTTACAGTTCACAATTCAATGTTTTGTATATAATGTGCATTTTTTTTACCTCATATTTTTGAAGCCTTAATGGCAATATTTGATTTTCTTGAAAAGCCAATTTTGTTATGTTTCTTACATACCAAAAATTTGCTTGAAGAAATTGATATACTTTGATGGTAATAGCTAATGTATAGACCTCCTAATGGGAATATAATTGCAAATATAAGGCTGTCACTATTATATATTAAAAACAATGAGACCATGACAAGATTGACTTGGTTGTTGATTACTTTGGATTGCTGCACAGTTCATGTAGAACAATGGCTTTTAAGTAAGTTATGGAATTAATTTAAAATACTAAAATAATTATTATACCTATTCATTATTGACATCATAAAGATAATAGATATGGTGTAACTGTATTTTGAACTAGGATGAACTGATTTTGAACTAGGATGAACTGATCTTCAGCAAAGAATTGATTTGTAGTAGTAGAAGAGAATGAAAGAAATAGCTAGTTTTTAAAGTATTAATTTTTTATGACTCAGGCATTTTAAAAGGGTCTTAAAAACCAAAGTATCTTCAGAAAATAACTACATAGAAAATGCAGCCGATTTTCTTATTTGAGCAAAGATTTTATATCCCACTAAATCATTTTCACCAGCTAAAAGCTTTAATATTCCTATAGAATATTTGTATACCCTGTAAAAATTATGTATCTTGTGTTCTGCAGAAATGTCATCATAAGGTCCACCTATAGAAATTTGACAACAGAGAAAATATTGTTTTCCAAATTAATTTCTTATTAAACTGATGCATACCACCTTTTCTGGGCATGCATTTTTGTGATTTCTGTCCTCAGGGTGCCACTTTTTACATTTTGACCAAAAAAGGAAATGAGACACTTGGCCAAACTTTATGGCTTTGGGCATTGTTAGTATTTTTGTGTCTGATGCAAATGATATTTTTCAGAAGCAAAAATAACAATGGCAAAGGATAACTAAAGATCCAGAACATGTAGTTCAGCTTCTATTTCTCTTTCCTCTCCTATAAAATGAGGAAATTGGAGATGCTTTCTAAAATTCTGATTCCATTAATTCCTCAACCTGGCATCTTTTTAGTTACAAAGCTATCCTTTAGTTCTTACAGTTTTTATCCAAGTACTGATTTTTTGAAACCATAAGTACTGTATACCAAAATTAAATTCTTTAATAATTTGAACAAATTTCCTGTTATTTTTTACTACTGTTAAAATTGGTTCCTTAGCTTTTTGAGATATGTTCTATTTCCAACTTAGAGCACCAGCTACATCTAATATCATATAATATTGGATTCTTCCTGGATTTTATTATAGTGTTACTTAAATATGTCCAAACATAAAATTAGGTATAATTTCTTATATTTACAATGCTTATGTAATTTTAGAACAAGAACAAACAGAACTTAATTATCAGAAAACTACAATACCTAGAAAAGGCAAATTAATAATTTAATCTGATGGATGTCAGTATTCTGCAAGTATCATATTTGCTGGCATATAAGATATAAGATACCAATAAAGAGCTTGAAAAGATATAAGGTGTATACACAATGCATTACAACTTTATGGAGGAATTTTTTTGGAAAAAATTAATTACTTTTCATCATGTAGTAAAAGCAATTTTAAAGTATGTTACATAAATCATTATATTGTTCAAATAAATACAGTATATCATAATGTGAGAAGTCCTAAGTTCTGATATGCAGTAATATTGTACTACCTTGAATAGACATAAGTGCACATAGCTAAAAAGAAATGTATTGTTACCAAAAATACTGATATAGAGAAGGCAGTAAAACCAGGAAATAACTAAAGTCTCATCATGCATATTAATGTTGGTAAAATTTGTATAATATTAATACCTTATGTCAGTGAATGTAGAGGTCCTAAAAAGTAAATCATAATATAAAATAAAATTGAATGAATTTCTTTTACAGGTCTTTCTAGTACTATACATAAGCAAAAATTTGAGTAAAAAATGGAACAAAGTGTTTAAAATAAATGTGAAGGAATTTCAGCTTGTTGATTGTGTATGCAGTAAAAGCAAGTATTTTATTATAATAAAAAATAATAACCACAGAATTTGAATGAGCTCTAATAAAAACTATGTCAGTGAGAACCATGGCTAAATAACAACTAAATGTAAGTAAGTTTTGGTCTTCCTTAAAACCTGGTAATAATTATTAATGAAGCCAAGTAAGTTATCATATTCAAAACTAGAAAGCCATCATCACAGCTCAGATCTGTTCTGTTCATTGCTGGTATTCACTGGATTAGAAACAGAGTCATCTTCAAAATTCTGCTCTAAACTTTAGTTACCATGTTCTGAACATTAAGTTATTGCATTACAATGGAACCTAATACCTTCTTTGCTTCTGAGCCATGAGTTACAGGAATGATGAATTTATATCTCAGATTTGGGGATATTTAAATTTTATTTCTAGATCACCTGTATAGTCTGTGGCTTGTTATTGATGTGATGTGAAATTTTGCTATGAGTTTTTTTCCCACATTTTGCCATTAGGTGTAGATAGCAGTTTATTTGTGTTCATTGTTGAGTAATTGCTAACCCAAGACTCTAGGCCCTGTCTTTCTCTACTGACCTCTTGTCTATAATGTGGGCATATTGAGTACAAGGTAATTTTTGGATACTTTTAAAATGAAAATACAACTTGTAAGCTGGTAAATTGTGACACATTTCCTTTGGTAATATTAATGTGGGTCACACAAGCTCTTGAGGTTGGCATGCCTATGCTACTGTTTGCAACTCTCATAACTTTTCTGTCTCTTCATTCAAAATCATTATTTGAAGTGCATTTATATCTTTTAGCTTCACTTGGCTTGAAAGGTTCTCTCATTAGCCCAAAACAATGCATTTCTTGGTACCAGTTGGATCATAAATGGAAAAGCAATCAAGAAATTGCACAGCAGTACCTGTTTGTAGGAGGGATAATTTAGATAAGTCTGACACTAAGAAAATCCCCTATGTAAGGCCTGAGCCTCCTCTGACATAAAGACTTTCTTCTGATGGAAAGCAGAAGTGAGTAATATCCTATGATTGTGGTCTAATTTTCTTAAGCAACACACGCAAAAGTTTTGTGACCTTCCAGGGAAAAGTCCCATATGTACATCAAGGGAGGAGAACATGTAATATCTGTATATCTGCATAACTTAGGAATCATGCTTGTTTGCTTTTTATGATTTTAAAATAGAAGGAGGGAATTAAAGACGTAACCCAAAAGAGGTAAGGGTTTTTACTGGATATATCCATGGGCCCACAATTTCTGACTTTGGGAATTAAGTGGTTCAGCATTTTATTTCTAGCAGAAGTATAAGAAATACCCACCTGTTTCTTGACATTCCATTTGATAGGAAATATAGGGAGTGTGAAGCCCTTAGGTTGATGTGTATCCTTTGATTTTTTTACAGTTTCCTTCTTATTGTTTACCAAGAATTTGGATGGGAGGGTAAATTTGTTCTGTATACGCAATTGGGTTATCAAATGCATCTCATCTGTTATTAGGGAAAGGTATGGTTTCCTTAGGCCAGAAAAGGTACAGTTCTCAGGATTGTTTTTTCCTTTTGACATCACAGCCAATATCAACAATTTTATTTTAGAGAGTTCAGCAAAAGTTCAGCATGGGCAGTGAACCTGGTGGTCCTCAGGGCATGTCTCAGTCATTTATGCCATTGTTCCTTTCACATTTCCCCCTTTTGCTTATGATTTTTCCTGGAGAAAACATCACTGGAGCAACTTTTTTTTTTCAGTGCTTAACAAGATTTAATATACATTTATACTTAACATGTGGAACATATAAAGATTTTATACTGAATAAATAATATTCATTAAGCCAGAGGAAAAGGAGGAATTTACATCGTTTTTTTCCTTTTTTTTTTTTAAACTACAATGTCTTGAAATACAAATGTGGATTCTTGTCATTGAAAAATCTTTGAAGTTGTGTTTCTTCCTTTTAGTTGTATTTTTTTCTTTTTGTCTGTACTGGTAACCACTGTCTAAATCAATCCATGTGCAACCATTTCCACACTTTGATTCATGAAGCAAATTGTGATCAGTTGCTCTCCCGAAATAGAGCATGACTTTATACAAACAGAAACTTGTACATTACCCTCTTTTTTTTAATTTTTTGCTTGTTTTTTGTATTTTTTCTCTTCCTTTCCTTTCCTTTTTTTTTTTTTTGAGATATGGCCCTAATGAAAAAATATATAAAATAAAAATAAAAGATTACTTAAATCTACCATCACTTAGTCCCACATAACCACATAGCTGGAGTGGCTTGGTTGCCTGTTCTGGATTCATCATGTCCCTCAGAGTGAGGGTTGGGACCAGGAAAATCATTGGCGGCATTGTGATATTGTGCTGTCTCAAGCATAGTGATCTGTGCAAAAATTAACCGAGCAGAAGAATGGTTAAGTATAGAAGTAATCAATTTAAGCAAGTACTTTATCAATCTAAAGAAGCTAATGGTTATTAAGAGCAATAACCTAGTTTACAGAACAGTTCTGAACCAAGATCCAATGTTTGAGGGTAACCAGCTGAACAAATTGAACATGAGAGGAGTGTTAAGGGTATCAGAATGAAGCCAAGTGGGTTTCTTTTGTAGGACCTCAGTTTGAGTTTCTACTATACCAGAAGTATGTATCCAAGTACAGCAGGTGGTATTTAAGATGGCACAGTTGCCTCCATGTTCTGCCAGAAGGTAGTCCAAGGCAAATCAGTTATATAACATGAGTAAGTGAGTTTAGGGAGTTTTCTTGGTCACTTTATGCTACGACTGTGGCATTAGCTATGTCTGCTATGGTGGCAGAGAGATTTTGAACCATTTTGTCCATAGTTTCAATCCTCCACTTGGGGAATATAATTCTTAGATATTTCTGAAATCCCTTAGAAGAGATCTCTCAGCAGAGTCAGGAAGTAGAGCACGTGTGCTATTTGGTAATTTGTGGAGAATTTAATACAAAGGGGCCATTAAAAATCCTAGGGAACATTGAGAACCTGGGGCTAGGGGGGTTGAGGCAGGACGTCTTCCAACCATAAAGATAGCAGATGGGGCACAGAGAAAGGCGCTGTCAAGGTGAAATTAAACCATGGGTCAGTTATATTTGAGCAGCCTAGAAGCCTTCCTTGTTGGAATATGTGGGGGTCATCATGAGGATATATTCTGTTGCACAGCAAGGTAAAGATGAGAGCCATTGTTTCTGGGTAACTGCAGGGTCCTATTGGAACAAATGTTCCTAAGAACTATTGGGGTTTTTTTCTGATTCTGTTGACCAAACAGGAAAAAGGAGCTGTGAATTCAAGTAGGCAAACGTGGTTTGGTGGGAGAATAGATGAATTCTGAACAGGACATGGTGGAGGGATATTAGTAAGACGGGATAGCTAAGACAAGAGGATCCCAGTGTTTGGTGAATGATGGTGCTAATGGCATAGCCAACAATCTGTTAGATTTCCTCCAGTGGCTGGACTTTGGGAAATGCAGACTAGGGCATTTTTCTTCCAGGCATAAGGGTTCTGGATGGATTTTAAGAAAATAATAACAAGTCTAGGGACTTCCCTGGTGGTGCAGTGGTTAAGAATCCGCCTGCTAATGCAGAGGACATGGGTTCAATCCCTGGTCTGGGAAGATCCCACATGCCGCGGAGCAACTAAGCCTGTGCACCACAACTACTGAAGCCTGCGTGCCTAGAGCCCATCCTCTGCAGCAGGAGAAGCCACCGCAATGAGAAGCCCACTTGCCGCAAGTAGAGAAAGCCTGCACTCGGCAACGAAGACCCAGTGCAGCCAGAAAATAATCAATCAATCAATCTCTTTAAAAACAAAGAAAGAATAACAAGTCTAGTGAAAGAACTATCCAAGTAAAATCAGCCATTTTAATATAAAGAGGAGAAAGGGTGGCGCATGGCCTTGGTTAAAGAAAGAGTCCTAAGCTGAATAGATTAGTTGAATGGCCAAGAGTTGGAGCCAGATGCTTCTTCCCAGGAGAGTTCTGGCAAGATAATATGGTTTTTGTAGAATTACCACCAGTGGAGGATTCCCACTGTATGTAGTAGGGCAAAGAACCGTAATAAACCTGAAGCCACAAGGTGGAGTCTCAGTAGTTCAATTCTTCAGTCCTTCACAGTCAAACTTCAGGGACCAAAGGACTTCGGTCACTTTCTTTCACCCTTTCATGCACCCATGTATGAAAATTTCCACTCCTTGAGGATGTGTCTGTAAGAAGTATAAGAAGGAGAATGGCAAGTTGGTGTATCATCAATTATTGCATGGTGAAGGAGATAGAGCAACTCTATGATGATGGCAATTAGAACAAAGGTAACGAGAGATTTCATCAATGGTGATCATGAATTCACATTGGCCAAGTCTCGTCTTAATATCTGTGAAAAGTAAGTAGGGTTTTCTCTGTAGCCCTGAGGCATAATGTTCCCAAGTATATTGATGTCTTTCCCAAGTAAAGACAGACAGGTACTGGCTATCTGGATGCACAGGAATGTTGAAGAAAGCACGACATAAATCTATGACGATAAAGAACCGTGTGCTCAGAGGGATTAAACTGAGGGTGGTGTGAGGGTTGGGGATTCTGGGGTGACGTGGTATGATTATATTGTCTATGGCTTAGAGATTTTGAACAAAATACCAAACTTGGCCATGAGACTTGCCTGGGGAAAGGATTGGTGTGTTACAGGGACTGGTGCATGGGATGATGAGACCCTTCTGGAAGTGTGCCTTGACAGTGGGACGAATTCATTCTAGGGCCTCAGGCCTGAGAGCGTGGTGTTGAGGTGAGGGAGAGGTTTATTAGGATCTACCTGGATCTTAATTGATGGAGCCTAATGAATGTGTTCTGTGTCATTTGATAAGGTAGAGCATAAGGTAGAAGGAGCAGAATCGAACAAATCCTTGTCATTGGGAAGTGACAAGACAGAAGCAAGGAGGGCAATCTCAATATCAGGACTAGAGCTGGAAGTAGACCTTGAGGAGTCAATTGTATGTGTATATCTCCTTTTAGGGAAAAGGAAATGTTAGCTTGTAATTTTTCCAGGAGATCTTGGTCCAAAAGGTGTACTGGGAGAGAAGGAACAAGAAAGAACTGATGAGTTCCCTGCACAGGACCTATCTCAAAAGGCAAGGGGGCTGACTTGCTTACCTTCATAACTGTGTTGGGAGCTCACACCATCTGGACCATTTCGGTACTCTGAGGAAGAGCACCTTGAGGCTGGTGGGGTTCAAGACAGACAAAGTTGTTCTTGTGTCCACATGAGTGGTAAGGGCCTCAGCTGCTATAAAAATTCTCCCAGTGGTGTTAGTGGAAGTACTGGGAAGACCCCAACACTTTCCTTGGACCATCATGAGTGTCTACAACAGGGAGGTGCTTATCAAATTTCTCAGAAAGTTCATGAGAAGGGTCAGAATAAGCAGATTTGGGCTGCAAACAGGGCCTTCTTTTTAACTTTGGGCAATTCTTCTTCCAATGGCCAGGCTGCTTATGATAGTGGCAGGGACCTGGCCTTGGAAGGAACCCTGGAGAGAATTTTGGTCTTTCTGTTGAGGTGACTACTGAATGGCAGCAGTCAGATGCTGCAGCTGCAAATTCATTTTAGTGGTCTTGCATTTCTCTGTGTTTGTTTTAGACAGCTTGTTAGCCAAATTGACCAGATCAGGAGTGGCCATTGCTTTAAATCAATCTAAAGTTGCATTTTTATTTTTAACACATTTTTAAAACATTTTTTTCTTGTGCATGATTGATTATGAAACTGTATCCCCCTATTTGAGGAGTGGGTTAACCTTAAAAATATTCTCTACTAAAATATATACGTAGGTATGTTAAAACCACTTAAAAGTCCTGTTTTTTATTTGATGGACTTTCCTCGTTATTGAATTTTATTCAGCTTTTTTTTGTTTTTTGTTTTTTTGGCTGGGTCAGGCTGTTAATTGCAGCGTGCAGGACTTTTCATTGTGGAATGTGGGCTTCTCTCTCATTGTGGTATGTGGGTTTTCTCTCCTCCAGTTGTGGCGCACAGGTTCCAGAGCACACAGGCTCTCTAGTTGAGGTGCACTGGGCTCAGTAGTTGGTGGTGCACAAACTTAGTTGTGCCTTGGCATGTGGGATCTTAGTTCTCCGACCAGGGATTGAACCTTCATCCCCTGCATTGCAAGGTGGATTCTTTACTGTTGGACCACCAGGGAAATCCTTATTTAGCTTTGTTGTCCCAGCCTTTCACAGAAATAGGTAGATCTAAATTTACCTTTTTAGCTCTTTATGCATCATTAGATAAATAAATTTAGATGTTACATTTTCAAGTAAATTATAGTAATACCTGAATTTATTTTTTGTCATAGTGATACAACTTTACTACAAAGTGAAAAAGATTTGGCATGTTGCTTTGTTGTCTACAGTATGGAAATAATGATAAAAATGTCAATGCCTCAAATAAAACCATTAGAATTTCTATGCTTTTCTGTTGCTATGAGTTGTTTGGAAAAGACTGCTCTTCAATTGTGTATTTGTGTTTAAAAATAACTCTTCTTAGGAAATACTTCTAGTTCATGTTGGAATGTGACTTGCATTTTGAATTTTCAGTAAACTAAGAAATGTACTTGTAAACCATGAAAACAAGTTCTGCTTCAGCAGTTAAAATTGTAATTTGATATGTAATTGCCATTCTGCAAAATAAAATCATGCATTTATAAACATTTCACTGATTTTTAACAATAAAAGCTGTTGACTACCCTTCTTGCCAGTAAGAGGAAAGGGATTTTTGAATACATGTAATGTAGAACTGTCTTGTTTATGAAAGCCAATTCATGAAACCTTTAACAATTGGCTCATTATTTTTCTTTTCAATTTATTGCAGTTTGTTTTTGCTGTTTTGGATTGTCTCAACCCCTTGCTAATGCCACTAGAGAGCCACTTGTGTACCTTAGCAACAAGCTAGTTTCATGTTATTACCAGAATATAGATTATGAATTTCCATACAATTTAAAAAATACAGATGGCTTTAGATAACCAACTTTTGTTTTTAAGGTTTTCGGTTTGGTTTTCAGGTTATCATAGTTATATGCAGGATAGAAAGTGTACAAGAATATTAAGCAGAGAGTAAGGAAAAAGAACTTTTGCACAGGAGAGAAAAGAATAATTAAGGTTGTAGGGGGTCTCAGGCCTGCTTTTGCCACACTGAATAGAAGATATGCTAGGCTGTAACTTTGGGGAGCATTTATGAATTTTGACTGGCATGAAAATGAAATTTAAAGTATCAAATGAAGCCCTTCCTCCATGGCCAAATAATGTATTTTAGTTTTGACCTCTACAGCTAGTGAAAATTGCATGCAAACTCTCATACTAAAACTACAATAAAAGACCATTTACCTGGAGATGCTCCAACTAGAGTAATGCAATAATCATTGCAATCATGACTTTTTAATTTGGTTGAACATTGGGAAAAATTGGAAAAGTCTGAAATGTTCCCTCTCACACAAACACACACTCGGGCGCGCACACACACACCCTTAAATAGATAAATTATTCCTCACATTTGTTAAAATGGAAGCTTGCTAGCCCTTTGCTCTCCTTCAGGTCTCACTTAACTTTTTCTACAGTTACATATACTTAAGTATTTCAGATAGGTGTAAGCAAAATTCGCCTCTGAGGCTCTTACTTCAAGAGTATTTTGGCTGGACTGTCATCCACAGAAGAAATGGAACAAGAAGCATGAGCTGTTCATTAAAAAAATATATTTTCGGCAACCACATTTCATCACAAGCCTTTGAAGCACACTACGCAGCTGTTCTCATTTCACAAGTGCAGAAACCAAGGTCTGCGAGGTGACTGCCCAGGATGCAGCTGGTGAGTGGCGGCGCCAAGATCCCAAAGCAAGCCTCCCGGTACAGGTACGAGGCATGACGTCACTGGTGGTGCCAGGCGGTGAGCTCCGCACGTGGGCCGGGCCGGAAACGGTACTGCGGAAGGCACCGCCCCGCCCCGCAGGAGCCGGGAGTTGCGCCGTCCAGGCTGTGGTCAGCCCGGCCCCAGGAGCCGAGCCGGGTGGGCGGGGCGTCGGTGGCCCCCGCCCCTCAGACCGGCCCCACCCCAGGGCCGCCCCGCCCCGCCCACAGTGGCGTGGCCCGGCGCGGCGCAAGGCAGGCGCTGCGGGTGAGTCCCATTTCCTGACAGCAGGCTCCGTCCGCGCCTGGGCGGGGAGGAAGAGGATGGAAGCGGGCTTATCGGCCCTTACCTTGTATCTCGCCAGCGCCAGCAGTCCTGTGGCGGCGACCACGATGGACCGGGAGCCAGTGAACCGTGCGGAGGGAGGAGAAGCAGGGGCCGCCTCGGGAGCTGCGGCCGCCGCGGCGTTCAGGGAAGCAGCGCAGCAGGTAGGTGGGGCCGCCGAGGCTGAGGCCGGGAGAGCCCTGCGTCCTGTCTGCCGCGCCCGCCGCCTGCCCTCTTGGCCTGCCAGGCCTTCCTTGGAGCAGGCCGCCCGCCGGAGCTGCGTTCCGGGGCTCCTCGTCGCGGTGTCCCCGCCTCCGAGCGTCGGTCTGGGGGAAGGAGCGGACGTCCCCGCAGTCGGCGCGCCGCTGGGCAGCCCCGCCGCTGACTGCGCCGCAGACTCCGGGGCGGCCTCGGATTTCCAGCGGTGAGGTTGCAGCTTCGGGTCCGCGAGCGCGAGAAGGAAGGCGTGTCCCCGAAAGGCTCTCCTTGGAGTAGTTGGAAGCCAGGTGACGCCGGCTGCGATCACGTCTCGGTCGCCCCTTGTGGGAGCGCCTGACATGGCATCTGCCCTTTGGTTAGCAAATAGCAACTAGGTGCTAGGTGTTTACAGGCCTCCCCCCCGACCTAATCCTTGTAACTTTTGCATGAGGTACGCGTTATCCCTGTTTCACCAGGGAGGTAACTAAGGCTCAGAGCTGCGCTGTCCAGTAGACATACAATGCCAGCCACGTTGTAAATTGTACATTTTCTAGAAGACACGTTAAAAAACTAAAAAGAAACCGGCGAAATTAATTTTAATATTCTATTTTATTTAACCCAATTTGTTGAAAAACATTTTAACATGCAAATAGTATGAAAGTTATCACTGAGATATTTCAGAGTCTCTCTGTGGTACTAGTTTTTGAAACCCTTTGTGTATTTCAGCGCATCTCAGCTTGAACTGGCCACATTTCAAGTGAGCATTAGCCACATGTAGTTACTGTATTGGACAGCTTAAGTTTAGAGCATTAGGTAAGGTTTGGAGGTTTGTTTTGTTTTGGATTTGGTAGCCCGAAGTAGTAGTGTAGGCTCTTTGGCCAGGTAAAACTAATGAAGAAATGGCTTTACGTGAGACCAGCTCAGGAGTATACAATTTTGATGTTAAAAACCTGAGTTGCTTCTGTGTAGAAATCTTCCCACCCTCAGTGAGAACCAAGCTTTTCAGGAGCTTCATTTTTGAGACTAACTACCTGAATGTTAGTAAGACATTTCCCCCAAACTACAGATTCCTAGAGAATGGAGCCCAAATGTGAGTATCGTTCTAATGTTATGAGGTAGTTTGCTTAACAAAAACTTTTTCACAGGGTAGTCTTTATATGGAATTGTTTTTTCTCCTACTTAAGAAGGGGGAAGGTAACCTGCAAGAAGGAATTCAGGGACTACACTAATTGATTTGGAAGCCCACTTGTCATGTTCAGTTGAGTCGAGACCTGTTGTTGACAGGTATACTTGAACGGAACCTTTTAGTTTGATGTATTTTCCATTTGCTTCTTCCTTCTGGTACTATAATTGTTTTCATCACCACTTCAGCTTTGAATCTCTAACAGCAAAGTAAACATACCTGTACTGATTTACCGGATAAATGTTGTTCGAAGAGAGGCTCTTTGTTGTAGCTTAGCGCTATTATGTTATTTTCACACTCTTGGTTAAAAAATAAGAAAATAAATATTCAAATGTAAAGAAGGCGGTAGAGCAAAAAGTAAAAAGTCATAGGAATACTCCCATCATCCATTTCTCACATTCACATGCCCAAAAAGTAACTGTTAAGTTTCTGCTGTCTTCTTTCTGGGATTGCCTATGCATATATAATCTTTCTTGTTAAACACAAATGGATAACTACTATACAAACAGTTTTCTAACTTTCCCTTTGTGCTCTCATTCACATTCCTGAGGCTGAGACATTTCTGGGAACCCCCAGAAATTACATCTATGCCTAATTGAGCACAGTAAGAGGGGAAGACGCCAGTGAGGTGAAGACTTGGGTGGAAGGAGAGGCTGCCAGCCTGTACTCCTTCATCAGTTTGTCAGAACTGAGAAACCTGAAGTGTCATGTCGGGAAGGGAGTAAGAGATATAGGAGCTTGGGTCTGTGTTTAGAATTAGGTCTCAAACCAGGACATTCAGCAGCTTCTCTGACTAGACTTTTAACCAGAATCTCAGTTTCAGTGTTATTAAAGGAGTTAACATTTCAGCACTACTTGTTCATTTATTTATTTAGCACCCTTGCTACCAAGCACTTGCAACGTGCCAGGCGCTGTAGGCTAAAGGATGTAGCAGTGACGATACACGCTGTGCCTGCTCCCGTGTTGCTGACCACCTGTTTGGGGAAGGTGACGCAGAGTAAATTCCAAGTGTAATACGTGTTTTTATAAAGTTCTGGGTGCTATGGGAGTTTGTGAAAAGAAAATTGCCACTAAAAACAGGCCCTGAGGAACAAGATAAGAAGATTTAAAGTACAGTTAACCATAAAATGTTGTCAAATGTTAATTGACATTGCATTTCATAATTTCCTGGTGTTAGGAAATTGGCTTTTCAGATCTTTGGAATTGGTTGAAATGGAGTTTGTATTGACAGTGAAAATTTTCTTACCTGCAGGTTGACTGTTTATCTGTAAAAATGAAATGTTTGCAGATTCAGAGAATAACTTTCATTTATAATTAAATGAAATTGAATCAAATTATTTTTTGGTTGGTTTTACCCATCAGTACCTCTCTTAACTAACCCCCCACTCCTCTCCTTGCCAAGTAAAGGTTGGAATCATATAGATTCTTTCACAGATTTTTTTACTCGACAGCCTGGTTCCTTAGGATGAGGGGTTGACAAGCTATAGCCTATGGGCCAGATCCCACCAGCCACTGATTTGTATAAGGTTTTATTGGAACAAAGCCCATTCATTATGTCTTGTCCGTGGCTGCTTTTGCAGAGTTCAGTAGTTGTGACAGAGATTACATGGCCCTCAAAACCTAAAATATTTACTATCTGCCCTTCATGGGAAAAGTTTACTCACTCCCGCTTAAGATGATACACCTAGGCCTTCCTAGGTGGCGCAGTGGTTAAGAATCTGCCTGCCAATGCAGGGGACATAGGTTTGATCCCTGCTCCAGGAAGATCCCACATGCCACGAGGCAACTAAGCCTGTGTGCAACAACAACAAAAAATTAAAGAAAAAAAAACAAAGGATGATACACTTAAAACTTGGGTTTTACTGTATAAAAAATTAATATTAAAATTTTAAAAGAAAGCTGTTATATAAGTCTCTAATAAAAATCTTTTTATGAAAAATGATTAGAACAAATAAAATGTCACTTACATATTATGTATAGAGACTATTACTCAAAGTTCTATTTATACTTGACTAACTTTGGTATTAGAATGAAAAATATGAGTCATGTTTCAGCCTTCCCCTTTGTAGATTTTTGTTTTTACCTTTTGGAAAAAATATAGCCAAGAGTCAGTTAATGGAGTTTGTAGATAAGTTCATACCAGTTATCATGACCCAGCCAGAATGTTTTCATGTCTTAAAGTTGTCTAAGGAAGACAAAGTAGTTAAGCCTATGAGAGACATCCCTTCTCCTTTGCCTGTGTCTTAGAAAAGAAAAATTAAGCCAGTGAGAGATTGCTAGAGGGAGAATGAGAAGCTGCTTTGGCTCTGATGGGGGTGGGGTGGGGATGGATTGAGGCATAGTGACGTACTGTGAAAGGTGTTTATTTACTGGGACTGTTAACTTTGGCATCAAATCCATCCAGTTACTATGATGACTGGAGGTCTAACCCAGCTTCTCTGACTTTTCTTTGCCTATAAAGTTATGGTCTGGAAGGAGACATTGGTGTTAGGACAACCATAAACCAGATCTTATATGAAGGGGGAGAATGAGATTGGGTAGGAATGGCTCACCATGCTTAGGGACTGGTGATAGAAGAAAGGTGGCCTGGGTGGACCCTTTGTTGTTCATCTTATTTATGGACAAAGTAAATGGGCTGGTCTTTATTAAGGGCTGGAATATGTTTGAAGCCTCAGGACAGACTAGGGAGAATTTGTGGTTTTGGTTTTAGATAGCCCATGCTGTCAGGGTTTTCATGGTCTCAGTTTGCTCTACAGCAGTTACAGTTGCTGTAAGTGATGTCTACTTGTGTCATAGAACAGTGCGTGTGTTCTTTGGTTTGGGGATACCTGAATTCAAATCCTGCCTAATGACTAAACTTACCTTTTGGAAGTGAAGGACAGAGAATAGCCAAATCTGTTTTCTAAGAAGAACCTTAGACAATTAAGAGGAAACAAGACATAAAATAAACTTGCTTATACTTGCATAACTGGGCAGTTCTAGTCCACTATTTTTATCAGTACAATTTCATCTCTGCAAATGCAGTTCAAAGAACTTTTCTAGGGTTGAACAACAATCATGGGTTTAAATTATGTGTGATCATATCTACAAATGTAAGAATCCTTATAGAGGATGATATTTTTGAACTCTGAACTATCCTGGACAGTCTCGCCGATGTGGACTCTAATCATGGTGGTCCTGTAGTCCTGTATCATTTTGCTTTGGTTTAGTTTTAAAATTGTACCAGAACATAGTCTCATTACGAAGAGAAAACAACAAAACACAAAAAGAATAAAAAGCCCCCTTGACCACTCCTTCACCTGTACTTCTTCCCCCCTCTTTGTACCCAGGGGTAACCACTGTTGCCAGGTTTTTCTTTACAATTACTTGCATTTTGCTTTTTTGAAATCTTCTAGTAAGAAGATACAACAAAGGCTTTCCTAGGAATTTAAACTTGAGGCAAGATGACAAGGAAAAGCTCTTCATCCTCTCCTTCAGAATGCATTTACTTTGAGTTTGGAACGTTGGCTATATGTATGAGATAAAATTAGTATTTCCCAAGGAATGAAATTTGGATGTAATTAGAATTCCATAGACTATTATAGGTTTAAAATTTATGAAATCTTTTTACTGTCAGGAAAACTGTGTTGTCATCTATATATTAGTGACTGAGAAATCTAGAAGTTCAGATATAGAACACTGATAGCCTACTTTCCAGATTTGGTTTACCAGTGAGTTTTATTTGGCCTGCACAGTGGTTTAAATTTTTTTCAATTTTAATGTCTTTAGTTAGGGCATGCTTTTCTTCAAAATTCTGCTTTTGCTCTATAGCAGTATTTACTCATTTTTGGTACCTGCTTGGACCTAAAAGGTGTTTTAATTTGGGACTCCCATTTTGAGAAAAGGAGAGGTTCAGAATTAAGCTGAACTGGTTTTAGTTTGCTCACACATAGCTAAGCTCAAATCCAAACACTTACTAGCAGGGTTACCTTATACAAACTATTATTTTATGTTACGTATCTAACATATATCTATGCATCTGTATGATTTTCCTTTGATATTACACATTAATCTCTCCATAATTAGCATTATTCTTTAAAATTATTGCTATCCAGCATGGCTTCACATATTATACAGCCTTGGAATTGCTACAATTGAAATGTGCTGCTTGATTTCTTAGCTTTTGATTTAAAAAGTTTAATTGGTTAAGTTCTATTTTTTAACCTCGGTAGTAAGTATGCAGAGGTTTGGTTTATTATTCATTAAACTCTTCATTTATGTGTTGATATGCTTTTCTGTATATGATCTGCTTTATTTTTTTAAAACTGTTTAAGGATTGGCTTATATTTCTTTATTCCCTAAAATAAAGCAACCACAAATTTTTTTGTGTGTTATATGAAAGAAAATTAATCTCACTTGAAACTCTCCTTTTCTTAATTTATTATTAACATTAGATGAGTAATGAAAGAGGCTTTGAAAATGTAGAACTGGGAGTCATAGGAAAAAAGAAGAAAGTCCCAAGGAGAGTCATCCACTTTGTTAGTGGTGAAACAATGGAAGAATACAGCACAGATGAAGATGAAGTGGATGGCCTGGAGAAGAAAGATGTTTTGCCTACTGTTGATCCGGTAGGTTTGATGCTGATGATCCTTTTGTCAGTGGGTTTTGTTTTGACTGATTTGTTTCCTTTAAACATTGAATAGAAGGGACCTTTGAGGTTTAAATAAACTATATTCTGATTATAAAATTATATGTTATGATTTTGGTAGAAAGCAGTACTTTTACACAGTATGGATGGAAATATTTTCTGTATTTCAGTAGCCTGAATAGTTTATTTTTGAATGTCAAGGTTCTTTTGTCAGTGTGGTTAGGTTTCTTTAACATTTATTTCACTAAACAGAGTGCTTGAATTTCCAGTCTCTTTATATTAAAGACTGTACCACCATGATGGTTTCCACTGAAAACTTAGGAGTTGTCAGCTCTTTTCTATATTGCCTCAAGTTTTGATTAGAAGACAGGAGTGTACAGTTCTTAACTTTATGTTCCTCAGCAGCTAAATTTAAGAATTTCTAAGTTATGAAAGATGTGGCTGTAAAATTATAAGAGTAGCTGTACATTTTCTAAGAAGAAGTGTTGCCCTTCTAAGTAGTCATTTTGAGAGTTCAGTTGATCAGATATTTACTGACTTTCTAGGTACCGGTGATGCAGCGATGGGCAGTGTAAATTCCTGCTCTTGTATGCTAGTGGGCAGAAAGGCAATAAACATATGCTGTAATTATCAGACTATGGAAAGCCTGAAGAAAATAAGTCTAGGAAGAAAATAAAGCAAACTAGCAGACTAGAGAATTATTAATTTAGATTTGACTTTAAAATGTTATTACTAATTTTTCATCAGATTTGGTTCTAAATAAATTTTAGTTATTAAAAAAAATCAGATGCAGATTCTTTCCCATAGACAGTATTCAAAGGTGGTGCAGTATACTCTGAAGGCAGCTCCAAATGCATGCAGAATGTTGTAGAAGTGTTTCACGCAGTGGAAGAATTGTTGAAACAAATGTCTCTCTTTTAAATTACTTTGAAGGGGTTCTTACTTGTCAGTGTAAATTTGTGTATATATGTATGCTTTAAAAAGTCTTTGTCTCAAAGATTGTCCTCTCTTTACATAGAAATTGGTAATAAAGACATTGTATAGAAAAAAATGCATCCTTACTACTTTCCTAAAAGTTTACTCTGTTTAATAAAGCTTTATTGAATTGCAGTTCACATAGCATACATTCATCAATTTAAAATTTGCAATTCAGTGGTTTTTAATATATTCACTGATATATGCAACCATTACTGCAGTCAGTTTTTAGTACGTTTGCATCACCTCAAAAAGAAACCCAGTACCCTTTAGTTGTCACTCCCTACCCTTCATCTCCCCGATCCCTGATGACCACTAATCTATTTTCTGTCTATAGATTTCCCGATTATGGACATCTCATATGAATGAACTCATATGATATGCGATCTTTTGTAACTGGCTTTTTTCACTTAGCACAATGTTTTCAAGGTTTATCCATGCTATAGCATGTGTCAGAACTTCATTCCTTTTTTTGATACACCACATTTGTCAGGTCAGGGGCATTTGGGTTGTTTCCAAACCTTTTGGCTATTATGAATAATTCAGCTATAAACATTTGTATACAGGTATTTGTGTGGATATACGTTTTCATTTCTCTTGGGTATGTGCCTATGAGTGGAATTGCTGAGTCATATGATAACTCTATACAGGTATCCCCTGCTTTTTGAAAATTTGCTTTACACCACTTTGCTTTTATGAAAAACCTACGTTAGTACCTGTTTTTGCTAACTGAAAGAACGCTGAAGAGAATCTTCACTTTTGTGAAAAAAGGTGAAAAGCAAAAATAGAGTCCAAAGGTTTTTTTGCAGTGAACCTTGTAGAGGTGGTGGGCACCCTGAACAGTGAGAGAAGCACCTCGAAGCGCCTTCTCCGGGGAACTACACTCAGCATCTTAGCATCAAGCCGCTGTAGCTTTGAACTGTATCTGTGAGCATCTGTGCTTTGTCTCGGTTTATTTTGTTCAGCTGTTTAGCAAGATGTGTCCTAAGGTAATTGCTTCTTTGCTTTACACAATTTTGCCTTATGAAAGGTTTCATAGGAATGCTCTACTTTTGGATAGCAGGGAAATCCTGTATTCAATCATTTGAAGAATCACCAAACTGGTTTCCAAACTGGCTGCACCATTTAAAATTCCTGCCAGCATTGAAAGAAGGTTCTGATTTCTCTCCATCCTTATCAGCACTTGTTATTATCTTTGTTATTCTAGCCATCCTAGTAGGTGTGAAGTGGCATCTCATTATGGTTTTAATTTGCATTTCTCTGGTGGCCATTGATATTGAACATCTTTTCCTGTGTTTATTGACCATTTGTATATCATCTTTAGAGAAATGCTTATTCAGAATCCCTTGCCCATTTGTTGTTTAAATTGAGGTATAGTTGATGTACAGTATCACATAAGTTTCAGGTGTACAACATAGTGATTCACAATTTTTAAAGGTTATAGTCCATCTACAGTTGCTATAAAATATTGGCTATATTCCCTGTGTTGTACTATATCCTTGTAACATTTCTTTTATACATAGTAGTTTGTAACTCTAAATTCTCTGCCTCTGAGTTATCTAATTTATTATCTAAATTGTCCATAGAATTCCTTTATAATCCTTTTTATTTCCCTTTTTAGTCTAGCTAAAGATCAATCAATATTGTTGATCTTTTCCAAGAACCGGCTTTTGGTTTCATTGATTTTTCTCTTTTTATTTTCTCCATGTCATTAATGTCCATTCTGGTCTTTATTATTTCTGTCCTTCTGCTTGCTTTAGGTCTCATTTGCACTTCTTTTTCCAGTGTCTTGAGGTAGAAGATTAGGTTATCTTTCTTATTTCTTAATTAGCTGTGAGTTTCCCCTTAAGCATTGCTTTAGTTGTATCTCATAAGTTTTTATATGTTATATATATATTTTTTAATAAATTTATTTATTTTATTTATTGGCTGTGCTGGGTCTTCATTGCTGCACATGGGCTTTCTCTAGTTGCTGAGAGCGGGGGCTACTCTTCATTGTGGTACGCAGGCTCCTCATTGTAGTGGCTTCTCTTGTTGTGGAGCATGGGCTCTAGGCACGTGGGCTTCAACAGTTGTGGCACATGGGCTCAGTAGTTATGGCTCATGGGCTCTAGAGCACAGGCTGAATAGTTGTGGTGCACGGGCTTAGTTGCTCCGTGGCATGTGGGATCTTCCCAGGGCAGGGCTCGAACCCTTGTCCCCTGCATTGGCAGGCGGATTCTTTACCACTGTGCCACCTAGGAAGTCCTATATGTTATATCTTCATTTTCTTTCATTTCAAAGTATTTTCTCTTTTCCCTTTTATTTTTTTTTCTTTGACATGTTGGTTATTTGAGTACATTGTTTACTTCTCACGTATTTGTGAGTTTCGCACATTTTTTTTTCTGTTACTGATTTCTAATTTCACTCCATTATGGTTGGAGAACATACTTTATATTATGTCTATCCTTTTAAATGTATTGAGGTTTCTTTTATGTCCTAACAAATGGTCTATCTTGGAGAATATTCCATATGTGCTTGAGAAGAGTGTATATTCTGTTGTCAGGTAGAGTATTCTATAGATGTCTGTTAGGTCTGGTTGGTTTACAGTGTTTGCTTCTGTTTCCTTGTTGACCTTCTACCTAGTTGCCCTATTCATTATGGAAACTGGGGTATTGAAGTCTCCAACTATTATTGTTGAGTTGTCTATTTCTACCCTCATTTCTGTCAGTTTTTGTTCTATGGAGCCACTCTATTGAAATTTTCATTTCAGTTATTATACTATTTCAGCACCAGAATTTCCATTTAGTTCTATTTTATAATTTCTCTTAACTGATATTCTAAATTTGATGCAATGTTATCATACCTTCCTTTATTTCTTTAACTGTGGTTTCCTTAATTCTTTGAACATACTCATAAAGGCTGTTTTGAGTTTTTTCTGTTAAATCCAACATCTGGTCACTCTCACAGGTAGTTTCTGTTGTCTGCTTCCCCTTCCCCCCCCACTATATGGGTCATGCTTTACTGTTTTCTTTGCATGTCTCATAATTATTTGTTTGAATAACTGAGGGTGCTACCTTCTGCCTCCCGCCATCCCCCATCACCCAGGATCTTGATTTTGTTATTTGCTTGTTTATTTGTCTGGTGACTTGGTAAGTTATTTTAGTGAAGTCTGTCTCTTCCCCATTCCCTGTTTTTCTGCTTCAAACTAGCTGAGCTATAGTTGAGCCTATGTCTTCATAGAATCTAAGAATTTCTTCTCAAGAACCTTTTACCAAAATCTCCACTGATTTTGAGAGTACCTTTAAGTTTGAACTTTTCCACTTCTGTTGCAAATGAAGTCAGTTCACTTGGTAAGAAATTAGGAGCTATCTGTCTTATGGCCTACTTTTCCTCCTGGGCAAAATCTCTTAGCCAGAGCTCTGAAGTTGGGGGGTAGGGATAATAGTGCATTTCTCTGTGACACCTCTACTTTAGGAGCCAAGTGCTCGGTTGGGGTTGAGAACAGAAGCCTTAGGTCTTGGCTTACCTCTTCTGGCATGGAACCACTGCCTTATCAACTGGGGTAAGGGCGATCAGTGCCCCAGTATTCTCAGTGGCACTGTGCTCAGTGTAGAGCCTCCATTATGTTAGTGGGGCTGATGGAAAAAGGGAGCCCTCACTTGTCAACTGCACTCACCTGGAAGTTAGTCTCAGTAATAGGTAGCTTGTGGCAGGTTGAGAAATACTGATTGATGTATGCTCTTCCTCCTGGGAAGAAAGCCCTCTGCTTGAAACCTGGGGGTCGAAGGTTCCCTGTGTTCTTAGCTGTACCAGTCTGGAGTTGAATTTCCACTTCACTTTGCTGGGAAGACCAATGGTCTTGGTTCACTTACTGCATACTCTCATTTTCTTATCAAATTTTTATTTATTTTCTTGAATAGGTGTTTAATCATTTGTAGTATACTCTTAGGACCATTTCCAGAAGCTTTAAATGTTTCTTTTAAGTAATTTTCACCAGTTTCATTGGGTAGTATGTCCACAGAGTTCCTCCTGCTGTTGTGCCAGAAGTCCATATCCACTCTTAAAATTGTTAATTACCTTGCATATAGTATGTTGTCATTAGAATTTATTTGAATTCTTAGGCCTAAACTAAAACAAGAAACCTGGGTGATAAGAAACCTGTCTATTTCCTTCACTGGGAGGCAGCCATGAGTAGATAGAGCTAGTTTTCAGTTCTGGCTTAGTCCTGTAGTAGTCACCTCCCTGTGGCAAAGATTTAATCCCGCTGCAGTTCAGGTTTCATGACTATAAATAATAAAAAAAAAAAAAAAGATAACCTTTGCCTCATCTACATTCAGAATTGTTTTTTTTTAATTAATGAATTTATTTATTTATTGGCTGAGTTGGGTCTTCGTTGCTGTCCGCGGGCTTTCTCTAGTTGCAGTGTGCAGGCTTCTCGTTGCGGTGGCTTCTCTTGCTGTGGTGGCTTCTCTTGTTGTGGAGCACGGGCTCTAGGTGCGTGGGCTTCAGTAGTTGCAGCACATGGGCTCAATGGTTGTGGGTCGTGGGCTGTAGAGCACAGGCTCAGTAGTTGTGGCACATGAGCTTAGTTGCTCCGCGGCATATGGGATCTTCCTGGACGAGGGCTTGAACCTGTGTCCGCTGCCTGCATTGGCAGGCAGATTCTTAACCACTGCACCACCAGGGAAGTCCCTCAGAATTGTTTTTGATGATTAAAGAGATAATACATATGAAAACTCATTGAAAAATAACTAAGAACTATATACATGTAAGGAAGTAGTAGATAACAAAGGAAATATATAAGTAGGTAGCACAAGGGATCTTACTCAAAAGGTAATTTTAGAACTCCATTGGAATTTGAAAACCCATGACTAACTTAACAATTTTCCCTGTATTTCTTATTCAAGAATCACTTTAGAGTTTATGAATTAATTTATTTGGCTTCATTCCTGAAATATCCATTCTGAAGTTTTAAAGTTATATTTTCCTTGGTGGTAATTGTGTCTGCTAGAGTATAGTGATTTTTTTAGGCAACTGGGAGCTGCTATTATATACTAATACCGTGTGTGTGCATGCGTGTGCATTTGTGTGTATATATAAATACTTCCAGTAGGAAACTTATAAACTCAGCTGGAAGCTGAGAGCTGACATTATACTTGACTTCTAAATAAAATTTTCAGAAAAAAATCTGATACTGTTCATGAAGAATTTATAATTAGCAAATAGGACTATCTATGTTGGCTGAGTTAACCAAGACAAAAAAAAAATAACAATTACTTAAATCTTTTGCTTAAAGAGATACATTCTTTGACTCTTTTTAATTGCTGCCTGAACTCCAGGTATCTTCGTTTGGTTTATTAATTATGCGTGCACATGTTAATGTTACGCATCATTTTTTTTAATGCTGTAGTTTAATGTAGACTTCTGGTCGTAAAGCAGACTTGCAAATAGTGTTTTTCCCCTTTAATGGGGACACTTAGATTGTTTCCATACCATGGTTACTGTAAAATAATGCTGCAGTGAACATGAGAGTGGAAATACCTCTTTGAGATTCTAATTTCAGTTCTTTTGGATAAATATCCAGAAGTGGGATTGCTGGATCATATGGTATTTGTATTTTTTATTTTTTGAGGAACCTCCATACTGTTTTCCATAATGGCTGCACCATTTTACATGCCCACCAGCAGCATCCAGGGGTTCCAGTTTCTCTACATACTCGCCAACACTTACCTTTTTTAAAATAATAATCATCCTAGTAGGTGTTAATAACTAAAGACAGACCTAGCTTCACTTAATATGAAGAGCAGACTTTCCAATTTCTATTTGCTTTTAATGCATCATAAATCTGGTAGGACAACGGAATTTGGAAAAGGTATTGTCATATATTTACACAGTAGATGTGTAGAACAGACCCAGTTAAAGAAAACACCCTGATATCTAAAATAAATATTTAACAATAATACTCCTGGCATATGATACTTGATAGAAAGTAAGAAATGGAGACCTGGATCTTTTTACAATCTTATAGTTGTTTTCCTTAGATTTTACCTTAGATGAGCCTTAGGAATAAACATGTTCCCTGTGATTCCTTTAACCATTGATTTAGTGTTGCTCGGTTCCTCAAGTATGTGTATATGTGTGTCTAACTATACATATTAAAAACTTTGATTATGCACATAAATGGACTGATGAGTATATAAGTGGACTGATGCCTTTTGTAATATAGTCAAAACTCAAAATTATTTGGGCTCATTTTTGCCTATCAAATTTTAAAAAAGGAAAAGGACAGTATACTATAATGAGGGTACAAGGGAATGGACAGTCTCATACATTACTGCTGAATATTTATTGGTACATTTTCTGGTGTGAAGTTTTGCATTGTGAAGGGAGAGCTTTCCAAATAATTATATTTTTGGCCTAGTTATTCCACCCTTAGGAATTTAAGCATTTGGGAAATATGCTTAATATTTTCAATATAGTAAATGGGAAAAACAGCAGGATAGAACAAGTATAACAATGTTGTAAAACACATATATGCTTAGGAAAAGAATGGGAAACAAGTTAACTAAGAGGTTCATGATAATTTTTATCTATGGATGGTGGAAAAATGGGTGACTTAAATTTTCTTTATACTTTTTGCATTTTCTAAGTGTTTTGCAATAAATGAGTATTACTTTTATAATTTAAAAATAAGTTGTTTCAAAACAAAAGTAAAAGCAAGTCTTAATAGTTCCCTGTTAAAGAAGAGATGGATAATTATTTGGGAAGAAACAGATAAATTTTTGAAGAAAGAGGTGAATCTACAAGATTTTCAAGAGTGCAGATCTTGAGTTTGCACCCATAAACTAGAAGTCTTGAAGACTGAAGATCTTGTCCCAGTTCTCCTGTTACTGGGACAGCAGTGGTGGTGGTGATGCTGGCAGTGGTGGCAGGGTTCCAGCGTAGACTGTGGGTCAGTGCCTCAACAAAGGGCCCTATCCATTCATTCTGTGTAACTGTGTGTGATAATGATAGAGAGCATTCAGCAGTCCTTATCCAGTGTCTCAGCTCTGGAGCAGGTTTGACTCTGGTAGTCACAGCCTGAATATTAGCAATTATCCTCTCTAGAAACAGAGGATTGGTCTACTGACAAATGCATGCTTTCCTCCAAAAGTGTGCTGAGTCCTTTTCTAAGTAGTTTCTTGTCCCTTATCACTTATTATGTGTTATAGAAATTGCTTCCATTCCATATATTTCTGCACTGTCCCATTTGCTTTAAAAAAAAAAAAAAAGTAAACACTAGGGTCAGAGCCGCTTAAACAGAGCCCCTAAGTTAACCCTTATCCCCACATAAGAGATGCCTCCTGCTCTGAATGTAGAAGATATAGCAGATTTTTATCAGGGAGTCAGAAATATGCAGTGTTTTCTTGAATGTGTTTATTTGCTTGGACATCCATTCTTGTATAAAGAAAGACTAAAGAGCTACCTTACTTGTGTGTCTTTTCAGAAATGTTATCGCAGAAATTGATATACCTACTTTTCATTGAAAGACTATGTTATATGTTTACTCCTCTCTGCTTTAGCCCATCTGCCCAGTCTTACAGATATTCCTTTTTAAAAAATATTTAGAATGTAGAACTTTATTTTTAAATTAATTAGCATAAGAATTTGATAAGACAGACAATGGCCCCTCAAAATGTCTTTGAAAATCCTCAGGTGAAAAATTTTTCTTAACCAGAAAGAAAAGAAATAACAGTGAAATTGGCAACTTTGTCAGCTTTAAGCAGCAGAAAAGGAAGAAACTTCCTTTTCACCAACAGAGGGAAAAGAGTTGTTTCCAGTGTCTACAGTTTTCAGTCTTACAGATATTCTTGTATTTGCTTTTTTAATGCCCTTATAATCATCAGCATATCTTATCTAAGAAGATTATGGACAGATTTATCTTCTCCTTCTCTCCCCTGAACCAATATTCAAACAATTATTAATGCGTTTGATTGATCGTAGGCTCTATACTATGTTTTCTTTTCATAAACAAAAATATTGGTATAATGAAGCATGCTCCTATTAACAATTTCATCCACAGAGGCAAACTGTCATCTGTGTGGCAAGCTTCACAGAAGTATCCTATGGAATTACCATGGTTAACTATGCAGGTGTGTAGTGTAGATTGTATTCTGCCAGTGGTCCTAGCCTACCAAATAGATACTAAACTTTTCCTGGGTTATATGGTCTAGTCCCTTTTTAATCCTTGAAGGAACAACAACAAAACCTCATCTTGCCACTTACTGGTCACTTATTCTCCCATCATTAAAAGTGCATTCGATATGCCCTTACTTAACCTGTTTCATTTCTCTGAACCTTAATTTCCCCACTAAACTGTGTGTTGTACTGTGTGATTTCTTAGATTCCTTTCCACTGACTGTACACACTCTCTGATATGCTTTGAACAACGAAGACAAAAAAGCAGCAAGACAGGAGAAAGGAAGGCTCTGGATAACTCATAAATAATTATGATTATGATTTACCAACTCCTCTTCAGTGGCTGCTGCTCGTTTTTGGTGATCCCGTGGCCTTAGGTGGTGGTAGTTATTTGGGTGAATGTAAAATGTCTTTGTGACATTCTGTCCGCAAAGCTTTTAATTTTTTTATTGGGTAGTACTCTGTTTGTAAGATCATCTATAGAATATTCTGCGTACCCACCAAATATTTGACTCCTTCCTTCTGGCCTAAACATATGGAATGAATTTTAGTATGAATGTTGCTAACCTAACCTCTTGTTGCAGACAAAACTTACCTGGGGCCCCTACTTATGGTTTTACATGCTTCGTGCTGCCACATCAACTCTCTCAGGTATTACTTTGCTCTTTGAATATTGTATAACCACTATACTCTGCTCCCAGAATGGGAGCTTTGCCAAATAGGGTGTTTCAGAAATGAAGGGGAAACAATTGGGAGTTAGTTACTCCCTTCTCAGCAGCTAGCTAACTAACATTGGAAGATATTAATCTAAGTTGTACTTCATCTTAAAACATTCTTTAGGTTTTGGATATGCTTTTAAAGAAAGACTGAAAAATAGCTATATTAATTTAGATACAGTTTTCATGTTCTTGCTTTTCTGTCAGCAGTTATTTTGCTGTTTTGCCGTTTGATTCCCTGATATTGTTCTCATTCTGTTTGACTGCTTATTCTAATGCCTGTAGTTATAATTCATTTGCTTTATTTGATTAATATTTCATTTCTTACGTTGCGATATAACTAAGTCATATTTGAAGGAAATGAATTATCAACGTATGACTTAATCATGCTAACTTTAAATATGCGTTTTAAATAATAAAGCTTTCCTCTGTTTCCCATTTTAACTCCCCCGTGGCTTCTATCACTTTATGCTTTTCATTAGATCTAAGTGTGAATAGTAATTCACTCAACACACATTGACTGAGCACTCAGTATATGCTAGGTGTCATGGAAAGAATATGAGCTTTACATTCAGACCTAGACTGAATTTTGGATCTGCTTTGTCCGCTTGGGCTGCTTCTTCAACCTGAGTCTGACCTTTCACAGTGCCTGGCACGCAGCAGGCACTCGGCGAGTGATATAGTGTAATCCATTCCTTTCTCCCAGCCTGGTGATATCTCAGCCCTCTGAGAGAGTACGTTTTTCTTGAAAAAACAGACATCTCACAGACAATTACACCTGCTGCTAAGTGTTACAAGAAGAGGTGTGAGCAGTGTTATTCGGAGCCCAGGAGGAGCCATTAGTGCTTCTTGGGGAAATCACGGAAGATACACAGATGAGCCGAACTGAGTGTTTATTATCTCCCCAAGGCCAGGGACTGTAACTTTAGTATTCCTGCAGTGCTTTGCACCTAGAAGGGGCTCAAGAAATGTTTATGGAATTATGTAAGTCATTTAACTTTTGACCTTTTAGTGTGTGACTTTCTTGGAGAGAAGATCGCGTCTGTTTTGGGCATCAGCACCCCAAAATACCAGTATGCCATTGATGAGTATTACCGGATGAAGAAGGAGGTGTGTCTCCTTTTTACATTTTCTTGATTCAGTTTGGTTTGCTGTGGATTTGATGGGTTGCAAAATGAAAACATGTATCCTTTAGCTGCCCCAAAGATAGCTCCCTTACATGAGGCACTTCATCCTAGAGTCATTAGTTTCTTTATCAAATTAGCATACATTTTTGATTTTTTTAATACTGAAATTTCCCTAGGATCTGTGTGCACAAGTAAGCTAGATTTCACTGTGCTGGGTGCTGTGTGAGGTGTCTTATATATGTTATCTTATTTAATTTAATCTTCACACACCTCTCTTTGAATTATTTTTCCAAATTTAAGGTGAGGAAACAAGACCTGGTCTCTGTAATTAGGACACATAGACTGGATGTGGGAGACGTGTAATGGGTTTGACGCATAGGGAATTACCAATCCTAGAAATGGGTGAGTGCCAGTTGTTAAGGCACAAAGATATGAGGCAATTTTGTGTGCAGATATAGTGAGCTCTTAGGGCGAGGATGTAATGAGTTTAGCTTTAAAGAACGAGAAAGCTTTCGCACTGAAGAATGTGGGCTCAAGAACCAAGTGTTCTGCCACTTCTGACTTTGTAACCTTGGGCAAGATACTTAACCTATATAAGCTGCAGTTTCCTCATCTTTAATGAAGAAAATTGCAGCATCCATGCTCAGGGTTGCTCTAGGGGTTAAGTGAATTAATATCTAAAATGCTTAGGCCAACACCTAGTGTATATTGGTAAGCTTGAAGTAAATATTAGAGTCTTTCATTATTCTCCTTTAAGCAAACAAGGAGGGCAGTTCAGGTAAAGCTACAACATAGAGGCATGAAGTTATGTTGTATACTTGGGGAGATGACAAGAATACTACTTTGTTGTCACTTGAGCATAGAAATGAATCTACAAAGGTCAGCTGACTATATTTGATATGTGGTTTCTAAAATGTTTTATGAACAAATGAGGGTGTTTTTAACACTACGGGCCACATTTAGAGCCTCATGACCTCATCTGGACTATTGTAGTAGTCTCCTAAATGCCTGTCTTTCTCCTTCACTCTCAAGCAAGCTCTAGATTAATCTTCCTGACAGGTTACTCACACTGTACTGACTGACTGTACTGCAGGGACCAATGCACATGCCTCCATTTCCTCCATGAATTTAGTAGTTCTGGAACTTGAAGTTATTTACTCTCTAAATCTCTATAGTGCTTATTCCTTTCTGTTTTAATACTCTTCTTAAATGTCTTAAATTCCTTCCTAAATTGTAAACTTCTAGAGAGCAGGGACCACCTTATCTGTCTACTGGGTGCCTATGGAAACACTAACCACGCTATACCATTCAAGTGAATAGACCACCCTATTCCACTGAATAGGCTGACACCCTATAATTGTAGTGATATTGTATTAGCTAAATTTTTACTTAGAATTAATCTGAAGAGATACAGCCCATGTCAAAGTTAATTCAGGTCTCATCTAAGCTAAGCAGTGCTACACTGTGTTTTAAAAATAGCTTCACTACATACACTTCATACAGTAGTCTTCATTTCAATTTGGAACCAGGGGAAAGGGAAGTATGTCTTGTCTTAATTGGACCATACTTAATTGGACATAACACTAATATTTTGGTTAAATAAAAGGCAGGCATAAGCAGCTAAAAGTGGGAGAAAAATACTATTCCTTTTGGACATTCATATTTCAACTATTCTTGGTATTTCCTCTTTTTAGGAAGAAGAAGAAGAAGAAGAAAACAGGATGTCTGAAGAAGCAGAAAGACAATACCAAGAAAATAAGCTGCAGGCTGATTCCATTGTTCAGTCAGATCAACCAGAAACACTGGTATCCAGTTCATTTGTGAACCTCAATTTTGAAATGGAAGGAGACTGTGAAGTAATTATGGAAAGCAAACAAAATCCAGTCTCTGTCCCTCCGTAGAATGAAATGACTATCAAACTTCTAAGGTAGTTTTTACACCAGGCACTTTCACATTCTGTATTCAGTGGGACTTAAGACAGTTATTTATATTTTAAATTATTAAGTTATCTGGAAAGGGAAAAATGTTTATTCTTAGGCTCTATCTAGCAAAGTCAGATCTGAAATTTGGATATTTGTACTGTGCTTTCACTGTGTCAAATTAGTGCTTTGGTTTTAAAATGATCTTTTAAAAAAAGTTAAGGACATTCTAGAGCCCTAACCACCAATTAAGAAGAGTTAAATTATCAAGCTTGTCTGTTATTTGTGTAAGAAAAAAAAAATAGGTAAATTCCTGATTAAGGCTAATTCGTGGCCTCGGATTAAAATGAGGATTTTCCCCCTAGATTTCCTGTTATGTCTTACATTTATATATCTAACCATTCATTTCATACTAAGGATGGTTCACTGAGTGTGTAATAAAAGGAGCAAGATAAAAGCATTTTGAATTTTCTTTCCTTGAGAATTAACTTTATTTCATGGGAAGGTGATTGAGTTTATAACACCACCAAATATTAAGATGGGTTTCCATTTTTTTAATGAATGTTACTTAACCTCACTTTCTCTTTCAGTAGTTATTCAAACTTAAATAACTAACTTTGGACATAATGTTAAAAACACTAGCTATGGGAAGAATTTATTAATGTATTTGTATTTAAATGGTAATACCTAGTGATTACCCACATGGCATCCTGGTTCTGTCACTCATTCAGCCCTTGAATGGCTCCTGTGGGTCGAGCAGTTGCAGGGTGAGATTGGGGGACAGATGAAGACAACCCTCCAGGGGCTCACTGTTAAATATTGTACAAGGTGCAGTGGTAGCATATATGAAGTTACCTGTCATTCACCACCTCAAGGTAACAACAGTAGATGGTTTACTTGACCCAGTTGGCCATCTGTGTACCCACTGTGCCATTAGCAGACCTTACAAAAGTATAAAACTAACTCTGAAAATACTCCTGTATGTGTTCAGAATCTTATATCTGTATGGCTTTGATTTATAACTAAATGTGGATAAGGAGAAATATATGTAGAATATTTCAGATATGCTGCTCTTAAAAATCAATTCATAAACTTAGAGCTTTTAGAGATTAATGGTTAACAGCCTTCTAAATAGCATTAAGCTTCCAATCTTAACTATATCTGTATAAAGTATAGCTTCAAAGAAACAACATAGGTACAGTGGGCTTATTATGGAAGTCTGTTAGCAATGAACATGAACATCTGGCCACTAAGTTCTTCCACTGAAACTTGAGGGATTTGGGAAAGATAATTCTTCATTTGGAATCCTCAGTTACATGGATTCATGGTATAGGTGGTTCATGGCATGTGATGGTGATCTTTTTCGTCATGGGTGTAAACTATATAATTTAGTGCTTAAAAGATTAATCTTCAGATTATGTAATGTCATGAATTATAGTTTGCCAGTAGCTCTAAAGAATGCTCATCTGATGTGTTCCCTATAATTTGT
The DNA here is from genome assembly GCF_030028045.1 of Hippopotamus amphibius kiboko. NCBI lineage: Eukaryota > Metazoa > Chordata > Mammalia > Artiodactyla > Hippopotamidae > Hippopotamus > Hippopotamus amphibius. The sequence continues at coordinate 161,805,834 of NC_080187.1, read as the reverse complement.
TTTTATCGTCATTTGAGAAGATACTCAAACTCAAATATTTGTTTGGTTATCCTGTAAAGGCAAGCATATCTGAAGGCGATCTGAATCTTCTCTCCCTAGATGCACTAGGTCTAAAAGAGTTGACTCAGACATTTTCTGATTGTAGAAGGAAGATAATGATTTATGAAGGTTTTACATATCTTGAATTTTACTTTTTCTACTTGTCCAGCAGTGGCCAGTTTGTAATGTTTATATAGTTATTCACTGTGCCTTAAATTTTTATACTTTTATTTATGCAAACTATAAAATTTCCCATAAATGCATTAAATGGTTTTGTCTTAATTTTAAGCCTCTTTCACTTTCTTCCTTTTCAACCCTTTTAATAGTTACTATTCCTTCTGAATCACAGTTCATGATATTCTACCCTCTTCTATTGTTTCATCTCTTAAAAAACCTGAACAGTATAATTGAGAATCTTTACACTTAGTTAACAAATTCTCTAATGAAAATTCTTAACAAAATGGAGTTAAGTTTTGTAAAATGTAACCCTGGTGCTGATTAATAAAGGTAGACCAACTTTTTATACCAGTGATTTTAATTAAAGTAAAATACTAAGTTGAATACTTTTTATTGAAACATTCTATGAAAATAAACATCATGCCCAAATACTTCCCAGAAATAAAATGGCCTTACTCTGATGAATGGGGAAGTCTATAATCTTTGATATACATAATACTTTAGAAGACGATTCAAGGTTAAATGATATAATTTTAACTGTCTTTCAGGTATTCAAATTCTTAGTGACTAATGTCAGAAATATTCCACGAAAACTTCATTTCTAAAGATCATACAGATATAAAGTGGACTCTGACCTTCACCAGATCACACTTGCCACATCTGAGCTAAGTGAAACCAGAATTTACTGACTCCTAACTTGGTCCCATTTCTTCCAGACCACTACAACCAACATTCCAATAACCAGAACATTTGCTTTGTTCTGCAGGCATATGAAATATTTTATTTAGACCGTTTCTAAGGACTCTGCTTCAAAGGTTTTACACGCAGCAGTCAAGCTGATTCTAATGAATACAGTCTAGCCTTTGAGAGGTCATGCATCATCAAGGTCTGTAGTGTTTTCATTATCATTTGCAACAAGGGCTTCTCTATTCTCGTAAGTCCAGAAGCCATTCAGATCAATTAGAATAGTGGTGACTGTGTCTCCTTGATTACTGTTGATTAAATCCTGAAGAGAGATTTTCAAAGGATCCTTTGGTTTTACCATGTCAAAGATTTCATCCTGCGAGAGAATATAAAAAATACAATGAAATCTGATATCTGATTCACTTGATTTCTGTCACACAGTGATCTAAAATTCAGGGCTGGCACTTGAGCTTATGTAAAATTTTTCGTTCCAGTTTTTTTTCATTTAACAGGCACCACCTCTTCTCTATATACACAAAATGTTATTGGAAGATTCCTTAGGTACAGGCATACCCTTGGAGATATTTTGAGTTCAGTTCTAGACCATCGCAATAAAGTGAATATTGCAATAAAGCTAGTGATGTGAATTTTTTGGTTTCCCAGTACATATAAAAGTTATCTTTCCACTATACGGTAGTCTGTTAAGTGTGCAATAGCATTATGTCTAATAAAACAATATACATACCTTAATTAAAAAATACTTTATTGCTAAAAAAAAATGCTAACCACCATCTGAGCCTTCAACAAGTTGTAATCTTTGCAGTAGTAACACCAAAAAGAACACCATATAACAAATGTAATAATAATAATAATAATGGAATACAGTGAGAATTACCAAAATGCGACACAGAGACATGAAGTGAGCAAATGCTGTTAGAAAGATGGCACCGATAGACTTGCTTGACAGGGTTGCCACAGACCTTCAATTTATAAAAAATGCAATAAAACAAGGTGTGCCTCTATGTGTCTTATAAAGAAACTGAAGCTCAGAGTTTAAGCTACATAGCTAATTAACAGCAAAACTAATGCAGTGTTCTCTGAATACGTGTTAACTACTTATATTTTTCTGTTGTCTTCTAATTGGTGGTAGAGCAAGGCCTTGATTTAAGTGCAAACTCTGCTCAAAGTAAAAACTTAAATGCTTTAGAGCCAAGGCAGTGACAAAGCCTCATTTCCAATAATGATGTCCTTTTACTTTGGACCTGGAATGGGTTGGGGGAGCTTGGTATTAAAGAATTGGTCATCCACAGTGACACTAAATTGTGCTAAAAATGACTGGAATAGATGGAAGAACCTCTTCTATACCATGAAGTGCACTGTAAGATCTACGGGGAATTAGTACATATTTTCTAATCTGTTTGTAGTAAAATCACTCAAAGTATTCAGTAGCACTTAAAGAGGCAAATTACATTTTTAAAGGTTAGAACAATTCAGGTAAATGAAATATATGAACTTTTAATCTTGTGTGTATGTGACACTTCCCTTTCCAGGTTGGTGGCAGCTTAAAATTACTAGTTCTTAAGTTGCCAGTTGCATAGTTTCAAATGTCTCTCTTATATTAAACCAAAATAGCCCTTTATCTTATTATACTTGGTTAAAACTGGATGGGTTATTTTATTACATTACTTCACCTGAACCAGTACTGGATATTCAATGTGTTTCATAGGTGGTGAAAGTCTGATTTCTAAAATGCTAAGTAGCAGCATGTATTTCAAATAGTGGTAGTTTTCATACTGTAAGATTGACATCTCCTTGATTAATACCAAAACAAGCAAGCCCTTTGAAGTAGCAGACTAAAAAAGTGCTTGAACCTAAACAGTTCCCCTGAATTCAGTTTAGAGTGGAACAGACTGCCAAAGGATACAGGCTGTACTGATTCTCTCAGTTTTCAGTCAAACTGAATGAGTGCTTCCAATGAGAACACAAGACTGACAGTGCTAAAATCTCAAACTGCACAAATCATTAGTCCAGGTATGTTCTCAGTTTCTAATGACAGTTTGGAACAAATAACAGTAAATACTTGATTTGGATCAGTATTTCATAAGTTGCTTTCAGGTAAAAACTTCATTTAATGCAAATGATTATCTGGTGTTATGTACATTAAAGAAAAAAGTAACCTTGACGTCTTGAAATGAAACAGGATCCTGTCCATGGATTTTCATTAGTTCTTGTATGGCCTGTATTTAGTAGAAATAAAGCTTTAAATAAAAAACAAAATACAGCACATTCCCTGTCCTGTTCCATGGTCTCTTTCTATTTCCATTTCCTGTCCTATCAGACCACAGGCCTCATTGTTTTCACCACTCTTTCCAACATTCTCAAATTCCTTGACCTTGCTCCACATCTGTTGAGCAAAACCTGAACACTGCATCAGTGTAACCAACCTTTCTAGGTATGGAGAACTTCATAAAGAGAGTATGTAACAGTACAGATTACTCTTACATAGGAATGGTCTCCAACCCCAGATGGGCCTTTAACAGGCCTAGCAATTCTGCTGTGAGCTGCTCCTCCCATTTTCCAGGAACGCTGTTCATAACCTTCACCATTCTTTAAGGCATCCAATCAACCACCTGCCCTCCCACCCTACACTTTTTCTTCTACTTGACAGAAAAAAATGGAGGTAAACCTCCCTCAAACTCTTCTCTTTTATGAACTTTAACCAGAAAATACTGACAGAGAAACTACTGTGATCCAGTTGTACTAACAAATATTTTAGGTGGGAGTCATTCACTAGAGAATGTGGAGCTTAAAATTCTTGGAAAATAATATGTTCTGAGTGCCTACTCTGTAGTGCTGCCAATATCAGTGTGCACAGGGCATCTCTTTGCAGCGGATGAGAATCTGAGTACACTCACAGATACTAGAGCAGCAGACACCATCCGGGTCCAGTTCTATCACTGGGATACTGATATACAAAGGTTCTATGAACAGTCCAGGACTGCAGGGCTCAGCTCCAGTAATTTTTACTTTAGCCCAAACAACCAAGCCTAAATAAACTTTGATAAAATAAAGGTATGAAATATTTTCAATGTATTTAATAAATAAAATTTACTATTCTAAGAGTAGAAGATACTATTAAAAATCTTTATGAAAAGGAATTGAGTATTTGGTTTCCAAAAGATTTATTTTGTTTTCCTAAAACTGAATTTTCATTTAATAGGTCTGCCTAAAGTAGGGGCATCCCTGTGATGGGTGGTATTATATTCTCAGATGAGCCAGTGATATAAGCCCATGTAGCATCCGAGTTTTAAAAAATGCATCCTAATACTGGAATTGTAGTTTATCCTTATAATAATTTGCAGTCATTACTACCTAGAAAATCATAATAGAAAGCCTTTCAGGGAATTTAACCTGAAATTATGAAATATATACTCGGAAACTCAGAAATCAGATAAAGTTATTTTAAAAGTATCAAAAAAATTTTTTAATGGAAAAGAAAAAGCCTCTGGGGGAAAACGGTTTATGACAAAGATGTGAATATGTCATAAAGATGTCATTTTTGTTTAATAAAAAAATTTCTTCTTACTGTTGATCTTAACCACATAAAAATCAGATGATCTTCTGAAAACTAGCTATAGAAATGTGGCACTGGAGTGGAACACTATTGTACAAAACCTTTCCATGAAGCAGAAAAGGCACCGTTCAAACTGAAGAATGATTTGTCTTAAGAGGGTAGACATGCCTACGTTTACACCTGCTGCAGCTGAATGCCTATCAGATAAAATACAATCAAATTCCACTTCAGAGCTCATTATGCTATTCTCTGAGACTACCTATGGCACAGAATAAGTATTTCAGCAAATCTGTTTCACACTGAAATGCAGCCCACATTTCTAGCCAATTTTTAAATTTATATTTTTTACAGCACAGCAATTAAAAGAATCTACAGCTACCAGATTTGCAAAACTTCTGTGGAAAGGAGTTACCTTTTCTGAACTGTATAATTAAAGTTTCTGTAGGATTTTACATACTAGTTTTTAATCACCAAGAGCAAACAATTTCTCAGGCATGTTTGTATCTCTACTGGCTAATAGCCCCTGACATATATTTATATACTTTTTTTAGTATTCTACAACTAATCAAATCAACATTGATTTAACCCAGTTATAGTTTTAAAAATAGAAAAAAACAAAACTAAAACCTTACTTGATTTCCTTCTGAAATGTTAGGTAAACGCATTTGTTAAATTTAAACATCCCAAGTTAGATAAAATTGTCACTGGGTAGGTAATTTAAACCAAATTGTATAATAAAGACATATTTACACAAAGGAGGCTTACCCTAAAGAAATAATTAAGGGAAAAGACATTCAGATATCCTTTGTTCTCAATGTCAAGCAATTTGAAAATATATTGCAGAGCTGCAGGTTCTTTTCGGTTTTCTAATGCAAGAACAAAATCCAGGTAGGTCTTGTAGTCCTATAGGAAAGAAAATGACATTCATTAGAGGCCTTATTTGTAATTAACTTTTCAAGTGACTATCTGATGATTTGAAGCTATTTTGTAATCAAAGATGGCAATTTTTTTAAGTATGAAATGAGAAATTCATACTTAATGTATATTTAATGTTTGTTTCTAGGAATTCTACATAGCAGTGTATCTGTACAGGACAGTTGGGGGGGTACACAGCTCAATTTCTTATGAGAGATTTGCTGTGTTAAACCATAATTTTCATTCATTAGACTTTTGAAATGGACAGGACAGTGACTTAACTGTATGTTGCCACTAAATTTACATTTTCATTTCAGTGTGGTCATTCTGAAATACTGTTTAAAATTTTAATTCAGATGATTTCCAGTAAGTCATCTTAAGAAAGATTGCCAGATAGTCTACAGTGATCTGACACTGCTCTCATCCAAAAAGGGGGCAAAAAGGGACAAATGATGGCTAAAAGGACATGAAAAGAACAGAAAGCTTTCTCTATGAAAAAGGGATAGTCACAGATTACTTTCTTTGCGTGGTTAAGAAAAGTAAAGTACTTGGGAGATTCCCACTTGGGAAAAAATGTTTATAATCTTGGGAAAGATTTTTTTAGGCTAAGATTAAGAATTCTTTTCTGCACAAATCGTAGTATAAAGAGCTAGAGATGCAGCCTCATCACACTCTAAACGCCATGGCTAACTGTAGCTCCTGATGTTCTTTACTCACCAGGTTATTAGTATACTCCAGGCTCCTCCCTGTTAACCACAGGCAGCCGTGGGAGTCACAGAGCCGCGTTTCTGCGCCTTTTCCCACCTTCCCTTTGCAGTTGGCTAACAGTGGTGTTATTTAGAAAACTGCTATTAAAGCTAAATGATAAAACCTAAAACCTTGATTCTCTTCTGACAATATGACCATTTCTTAAGCTTCATTGGTTTGGAAAAGTTATCAGATCCTCAACACATAGTTTTAATAGCAAGAATGGTGATTTAAAAATGCTATTTAGAATTTTCTTCTCAAGTATTTTTCATTGTTGTGATAAAAGGACAGGTGCACGTTAGTAAATCTTTAGCTACTAAAGTAGCCACTTAGAGTAATACAACCTGATTCTTAGATTTAAATCATGGCATATGTGGTACTATATCTGACCTGGTAATTTAACGAATGAACCATCTATATGAAAACAGTCAACAGGATTTACTTGTTTTTTGTATTTTTTTTTTTTACTAGTCCACACTCCTCTACAATAGATGCACCAACAAATGAACAAAAATATTAAAATTTTCTATTTGCCCTGAGTCCATAAGTAATGTTTTTAAGCAAATTTACCTTAAGATCAAAGGCTCTGAATATCAAATAATTTAATCTGTTCATACTTACGATATTGTTATACACTGATATGAAAATAATGCTGTATCACATCAAGTAAAAGGCTTCTGTGATTAAAAAAATGGACAGAGGACCTGAAGAGGCATTCTTCCAAAGAAGATATCAGATGGCCAACAGACAGATGAAAAGATGCTCCACATCACTAATCATCAGGGAAATGCAAATCAAAACCACAATGAGATATTACCTCACACAGGTCAGAATGGCTACTATTAAAAAGATAACCAACAGGTGTTGGCAAGGATGTGGCGAAAAGGGAACCCTCATGCACTGCTGGTGGGAATGCAAACTGGTGCAGCCATTATGGAACAGTATGGAGGTTTCTCAAAAAACTAAAAATAGAACTACTATATGATCCAACATTCAATTCCTGGATATTTATCTAAAGAAAATGGAGACACTAATTTGAAAACATATGCACCCCAATGTTCATAGCAGATTATTTACATTAGCCAAGATATGGAAGCAACCTGAGTGTCCATCGAAGATGAATGGATGAAGATGATCTGGTGTATATATACAATGGACTGCTACTCAGCCAGAAAAAAGAATGAAATCTTTGCACAGGGAATACAGTCAATATTTTACAATAACTTTGGTATATAATCTATAAAGACAGTGAGTCACTATGTTGTATACATGTAACTAATATAACATTGTAAGTCAACTATATTTCAATTTTAAAAAAAGGCTTTTGGAAATTGCGGGAGCCTAAATTTTTAAAACTTAGAGATTTAAACTACTACCATTTCTCCATCATAAGTGAGACACTCCTGGAAAACACGGTCTAAGAAGACGTTGGTCATGGTTGCTGTTCCATAGCGGGAAAGTTCTTCTTTACTGAGCATGCCATTGTGATCCTTATCAAGATTCAAATACTGGCCTTGGGAAGAAAGATGATAAAAAGACACTTAAGACCAAAATAAAATTCTAACTAGAAGACAAAAGAATAAACACTAACAAAAAGTTATTTTTATTGGTTAATATTTTGATTTTTAAACCAATTACGTTTCAGTCATGGTAGACATCTGCTTTCCCTGCAATCTCTATCAGAACAACCGTTAAGCCAGAGCCAGTCAAGAAAACTCAACATAAAGGCCATGCCTTTATGCTATTTCACTTATATCATTATTTGTTTTCAGTTTGCAACCTTTTAGAACTTTCTTAGGATTCTAAATTAGATGTAGGTAGGGGTCAACCAACATAAAGCACTGAAATGCTAGCACTTGAAAGCAGAGGTCAAGGTTGCCAAAATGAGTCAGAAGACTACCCAATGTCACAGACTAATGAAATTCAAGGAAAAAGACTAGGCCTTAAACGCATCCCTCTGTGGACCCTGAGAGTAGCATTTTATCACAATGCAAATCATAGCTGATGTCCATAATAATGTTCCTGAGTCACCAATAAAAAAATCAAACTACATTCTTCATGTTTTATTAAAGTGTTAGAAATGTACTAACTTGAGTCACAAAAATATAAAACATTATTTAAACAAGTAAAATTTAGTAATCTAGAATAGAAGCTCTTAAGGAAATTAGAATACTTTGATCTTAAGGCAAATTAGGCTATGTATAAAACTGTCATTTGAGCACTAGTTAATGAAACATTAACTGAGGAACGCATAATCCCAATTTTAACACTATGATAGGAACATACCATACACCCTTAGGGCAGAAGGAGCAGAAAACCAATTTGTTTCTTGACTCTCCTTGGACAGTTCCTCATCCCTTAACTAGACGAACACAGAGACATAATTAGAAGATAGCAACTGTCAAGTGATATAATTAAGTAGTTTAAAAACATATTTACCTCCAATAAATCATCTAGGAAGCTGCATGCTAAAATATCTTGAATTTTTATCTTCCCTGTAAAGAACATAAACACAATTACTTAATTTTAAAGACAAGAGCAACTCAATTTTATAACAGTGTTACTTTAGAAGAGCAATCACACAATTGGTATTTTAAAGCCTCCTAGCTCTCATGCTCCTAAGTCCTTACTATATATTGCTGTGAAAGGAAAATCTGCAGGGAATATTTCATAAAATCTCATATAGGTATGTCTACTTATATAACCCCAACCATATAATCCAGTCGATAAATTCCAAAATTACATTGATACCAGATTCCAAAAAAAGTTGTGTTAATTTTTTTGTGGTTACAGATACTATACTGTTAGTAGTCAAATAAGGAGACTGTCTCCACTTTTCTTTGGAGGTTCTGGAATAGAAAGCAATATAGAGGTGTGGTTAAGAGTAGAGAGATGGGCTTTAAATGCCACTTCTGGACATGCAATCCATCTATGTCTCAGGCGCTTCATACATAAAATGTGGATAATAATACCTTCCTTATGGAGTTATGAGAAGGAAATGAAAGAATCTATGTAAAATGCTTAGCACACTGTTCAGTACATAATAAACAGTCAAAACTGTTGGCCGTTATTATTTTGTAAATTGCAAAGGGAAAAGATGTCTACGTACCTATAATGGAGGCATTCAAAAAAACCTGACAGCTACCCCATACTGTGATGGATTCACAGCTGCATTTTCAAGGACAGAAGGAGAATCAAGGACTTTGATTTGGACTTCCTGTCCCTTCCTCTGTGCCAGTTACAAGTATTCTGGTCTAGCAGGTTAGAACAGTTGATAAAGTGTACTGCTGATGAGGCAAAATTTACAAATCGGATCCTCATATAGGATAGTTAATTTGAGAATGAGAAAAACGCTCGTACATCACAGCTAATTGGTCCCCCTGTCTCCCAATTCACATTTTTCATCAAAAAGAATAATTCTCCAGTATATTACCTATTAGGGGTAGTAAATTATATCAGAATTCCTGGCTTCTTAGAACTGGAAGGAACCATAGATCACCCAGTTTATACTTCATTTTAGAGATGAAGAAACTGTAAAAGGTTAGGTGACACACTCTGTCACACAGCTGATCATGGTTCGTGCAAGTAAACCAAAAGATCTATATATCAGAAGATTTATATGTTAATGGCAATGACATGTTAGGAAAATAAACAAATGACACTTTAAAGACTTTTCTCTAGTTACTGAGATTCAGAAGTAATGATATCCTTATAATATCTAAGTTAGATAAGATTTTCCTTTACCTGTTCTTAGAGGGTCTAAAAAGAAGAAGAACTTCCTAACTGCCGTACAAACATAAAAGGAGTAAAAAGATTTTTCCAGGCCATCTAATTGTGGCAAAGTAGGGATAAGTTCCAATATGTAGTTTTCTAAATCCTGAAAGAACAAAACAGAACAAAACTTTAAAGTGTTAAATGTCTGATCTTGATTCTTCATTAGATACTGGAATATAATTTCAGTCCTAAATATTATTCAGCATTAAAACCATATGAATTATGGAATAAATTCCTAACTATATTAGTGGCGAAATTATTTTATATATACTTTTTATTTACATCTTAACATATTTTTGAATAGGTAACACATTCTATGTAGTTCCAAATTCAAAAGGAACAAAGAAGTATGCATTGAAAAGTTTCCCTCTCACCTATTTCTTCTCCCCAGAGGTAACCAGCTTCTGATGTACCTTTCCAAAGATAACTGAGGCACATATAAACCAATACATATATATGTATATTTCTCTTCCTTTTTTATGCAGGATGTAGCAGTATATCATGCAAATTCTTCTGTATCTTGCTTTTGTCACTTAACGATATACTTTGCAGTCATTCCATTTTGGCTCTCAAAGAGCTTCTACTCTTTCAAAAATAGCTAGGTATTATTTCATTGTATGGATGTACCATAATCTATTGGACCAGTCTTCTACTGATGGACATTTAGGTGTTTCTAATCTTTTGCAACACTAAAAAAATACTGTAGGGGCTAAGCTAATTTTTCACTCATAGATACTATGAAGAATATAGGACATAATTTCTGTAAGTAGAATTGCTGGGTTAAAGCATATGCACGTTTATAATTCTGAAAGACACAGGCAAACGTCCCACTTCCCCATAAAGGCCACACTCATTTTACACTCCCACCAGCACTGTGAAGTCTATATCACCAGTTCCCAAATTGTGCCCCAGGAGTGCTACACTAAACTCATGGGGGGGCGCAGCAGGATATTATAAATTTTTAAGGGAAACATAGCGACATCTGTTGGATACTGCACAACATGTCACCATGAACGAGAGCTATGAACTCAAGGTAGTTCACATTTTCAACATTAGGTCGAAATCTGTTCCTTTTGATGACATCAATTTTGGCAAAGTTAGGTTTTTGGTGGTTGCTGTGATAAAGCAAGTACCACGTAAAAATTAGTGTGGCAGAGGAATCAAGGATGATTGTGTCCAATATAATATCCAGGGTTGAGTAGCTGTACAGTGCCCCATGAGCACATTCTATAAGTAATCGTTACTTATGAAGTTAAAAATATGATATTCTGTTGACTTTCATGTATTACTGTTTCAAATGGCTAATAGGCTAATAAGTTTAAATTAAATTGCTTAGAACTAACTGGTTAAATGAAATTGTTCAGAACTAACTGGTTAGTAAATGGAATTATTAGGTATTTCTTTTGGCCATTTTTCTATGGGAAAATTACCGAGACAATACGGGCACGTCACTGAACGGGAAAAGTCTGGGAAATCACAGTCTATTTTACATCCCTTCATTAAATCATCATCAAAATTCCTTGGGAGACTGGGATTGCCATATACACATCACTAATAAGAAAAAAATACCAAATTGTACGCTCTAAATATATGCAGTTTATTGTATGTTAACTGTATTTCAATAAAAGTTCTTAAAAAAAAAAAAAGAAATGAACAGCATTAGGTGGCATGCAAGTGACTAATTTTGCATCTATCTGTAAATTCATTTCAACATTCTTTATTGCACATATATCTGTGGTTCTTTAAATTTTTCTTTGGACTGGTTATAACACCTTGTTGGGTCACTCATAAACAAGATAAATTTTATTAAATAAAATCTTTGACCCATAAAAAAAAATTATCAAAATTCTTGATCTTTGCCAATCTGATAAGTGAAAAATTATATTTTAGGGTAGATCTATTTGGCATTTCTCTTATATAAAGTGACGTTAACATTTTCTCCTATGATTAAGAAGCATTTGTATTCTGCTTTCTGCAAACTATTTATATCCTTTGCCCAATTTTTTATTGAGTTAGCAGTCATTTTCTTCTTGATTTCTAGGAGCTTTTTACACACTATGATAATTGGCCATTTGTCTGTGACTGAGTTGCAAATATTTTTCTTGGCTTGTTGTTTTGTTTATGATGGTCTTTGCTCTACAGATTTTTTAAAGATTTAGCTTAACTTATTTTTTTCAGATTTCTGAGCTTTGTCATACTTAGAAAGGCTTTCCCTATTCCAAGATTACATATTTTAAAGTCTCTCATGGTTTCTTATATTAACAATTTTGTTACTTTTACTTTATCCCTTGTAAAATATGATGTTTCTGGTTCATCTGAGATACTTTATAATTTAAGTTGTAGAACAGATGGCATCTCAAACATGGTGTGTCCAAAGTTGGACTCTTATCATCCCCAACCCTGGTCCTCACCCATTTCCCCCTATTCCACCATTTACTCAATGTAAAAATTTTAAACTTGGTTCCCACCTTTTCTTCACCGAGGCCCCTACCCCTTAACCCCCAACATCTAATCCAGCGGCAAATTTTTGTTGTTGTTGGGGTGTGTGTGTCCAAAATATATACTGAATTAATTACTGGCTTCTTCTACAGACATCACCCTTGTCTGGGCCACCATCATCTCTTATCTGGACATCCGCAATAATTTCCTAATTATTCCTTCTTTGACTCTAGGCTCCTTACAATTCATTCTCCACACATCCAGTGATCTTTTAAAATATAAATCAGGGAGTTCCCTGGTGGTCTAGTGGTTAGGATTCCAGGCTTTCACTGCCATGGCCTGGGTTCAATCCCTGGTTGGGGAACTGAGATCCCGCAAGCCATATGGCCAAAAATAAATAAAATAAAATAAAATAAAAACCATATCCTGACAGATTCAGCTTAAAATTTCTGGTGGCTTCCCATTAGTCTCAAAATAAAATCCAAACTCCTTACCATGGCCTAACAACCCTGTACATGGCTCTGCCTACTTCTCCAACCTCACCTCCTATCAGTCTAACTCCTGCTCAGATGCTCTAGCCACACTGGCTTCCTTCTGCTCCTAGAACAGGTCAGGTTTAACTGTGCCCTGGGGACAGTGAACCTGCTGTCCCCTCTCTACTACATCTGCATAAGGCTCGCTTCTTTCTCATCCTTCACGGCTAAAACTCAATCACCATCTTAAAGAGACAACTCTTCCGTCTTATCTAAAATAGTTCCCTAACCCCAGCCATACTCTTTCCTAGTACCCTATTTTCGCCTTAGAACTCGTCTCTCTTTGAAATCATGTTGCTGATAATTTAGTGTCTGCCTCCCTTGCTAGGCAAAAAGCACTATACAGGGAAGGCTTAGCAGTGTACCTGGCACAAATGAAATGTCTGGTAATTGCTTACTTAACAGGATTTAGTAAGTGAATGAGAGTTTGCCTATACTACTTAAATTACAGATGTTGGCTCTGGAAATCACTGTCTTTTAAATAGGGGAGACACAAAGTCTGGTTTCAAAAGGCAAAGTGCCAAGGTTAGGAGAGAGCTTTCTTTTCTTTGAGGAAATGTTTTCTTTCATTGAGAGAAGGGAAAATTACTCCCGTTAGCACACAACTACAGAGATTTACTGTTGCTTTTCTCTCCCTTCCCCCATCCCTCTTTCAATTTTTGTTTCCATTCCTGGCAAGAGGCAAGAGAAGATAAGTTTGTTTTGTAAACTAACTAATGACTGACAGAATTCTGGGAGCTATAGAAGTACTCCAGTAATCTGACCTGAGAAAGTATCAACAAGCAGTTAATACATCTTCTTTGATAGAGAAAGATGGACAGAAGCAAGACCCTTTTTATTGTCAAGTTGATTCGAGCCTTAAAGAACAAGAATTATACTGTGGCCCTAGAAAGATTTTTAAGTATAAATGTTCAGTAGCAGCTAACAGACTTGATCTATAGAAATCTGGATAAAACAGAGTGTAACAAATTGCAACAGGAACATAAACTATAACAGGGAATTTGCATTTCTTTATATCTTATTTTTGAATATTTATTTAAGTGATTAATTAACCTCATTCATATTTATGCACAACTCCCTTCTCCTTTTATATATATTTGGGAAAAAAAGCCTGAGTTGAAGAGAAGCATGTCCACATAACTTAGATACCCACACTTACAGGAAGAATAGCGATTTGGATCATGAGGCTGTAATAAAATTCTTTGTTGATAACCTGGTCTAACTACATTAGTACCTAACGGGAAATAAGTAGCTTCTTGGTAACCGACCTTACAACCAAAACCTACAGATGGGAATATAGTCACATTATTTTTCTTGTATTTCCTAAAAAAGGAAAAACTCCTGGTCCTTACATTTTAAAACAGTCATACACTGATAACACTCATGAATAACCAAGTTTTTCACTGTTTCTTCAATGATTTTTAATCCTGTTAAAACATTACATTCTTTTTTTCTCCTTTAAAAGGCTTTTTTTTTTCTTTAAAGGTTGGAGAAAAAGAATTTAGAAAGAATTTTTGTGATCAATATACGCTTAAAAAGTTCTTTAGTAACATGTTATTTGTAAAAACAAACAAAACGGAAACAAAAACAAAACAAGAATTATCTGTATTCTCAACAGCCAGTGATGACTACTGTTCAGTATTCTGGTGTCTAGAGTGGTTATTAAAGTAGGTTAATACTTACAGATTCCCGAAGATACCCTTGTCCAGCAACATCATATAAACTGAGTCCTATTCTTGTTTGATGAAGCCAAACTGACAATAAACAAGAAAATGAGATATAAATATAATTATTAAGATCTATCCTTTCGTATATACATGCATAAAATGAAATAAAGAGAGAGATTAGAGGGACAGCTAATTTAATAACTCTATAAACATATTTTTTCTCACATAGATTACTTATTAATTCAAAAATCGTTTGAAACAAAACAAATATACCATAGAATTAATTGCAGATATCAACAGTTCTACCGCGCCTGAAGTGACAATAAGGTTGATGCCCTTGGGAATACTGGTGTTCCACCAAACGGGACTATAATGTTATGCCTTCAATGAAGCAGCTTTTATTCTACGGAGGTTAATTACTGCAACCAAATATTAGTTAAAGATGGCACACACAGGACTTGATAGGTTATTATGGAACTTATATGAATCACAACAACTCCAACTTGTTTAATAAAAACTCCTTGAGTAGGATGCTACAGTTGGGAGTTTGAAACTATCCTCTCTGCCAACTCAACCTGTAATATACTAGTGAAATAAAATTACCAGTGAATTAAAATATTTCAAATAACCACCCATTAAAACTCTTGGTTCAGCTTTGGATATATCTAGGTAGTTAATATCTTCGTGATACATGAGGTTTTTGTTTTGTTTGTTTTTTATAATAACGAACCCAAATGTGTGGTAGAAAATTTCAGCTCTAGTAAGTTCCAGGAGAAAATCATAATAATAGGAAAACAAATCTTGGTCAAAAGAAAAGAAATTCTGTTATATTCAAATTTACTAAAAGAGTTGTCTGACATGGAAGGGATACTATAAAAGCACAGACGGAAAACCTACTTGATTCCCAAATAGAAGGAGTTCAAGCAAAATGAGAATGAAATCACCTTTTCTCATGACATAATTAAAGAACTGCATGATGGAAATTCTTCCATAAGAATCTGTATGAAGGAGTTTAGCAAAGACTTTTGCTGTGAAAAACTGCCTAAGGAAAGGAAATAAAGATTAAATCATCTGCCAATATAATATAAAAATGACTTCTATATGATTTAGCAGACAACAGCATAAATTCAAACAATTAAAAATCAAAGTGGTAGGAAAAAAATCTATAGTTCAAAACTTAAAATATTAAGTCATACATCTTTGAATTCTATTGTCTTAAGAACGAGGGCCTATAATGCTATAAATAAATTATACCATTTCTTTTAATACCTTTACACCAATGTAATTTTCTTGACTGTAAACAATTTTATTAAACTTTATTAGCGTAATGAACAGCTTACCGAAATTATCATATTGTTGACTTAAATTTTAATTAACATTTATCTGAGGTATTTAAAATGGTTAACATGACATAGTCCTTTGTTAATTATATTATTCTTACTTGCACTTTGGTCCAGCTTTTTCACCAACCTTTAAAAAATTTTCATAATTAATCATTGCTTCCTCTCCAATCATGGGTGGTGTCTGGTGCTTGTCCAGCAAAAACCATAAGTTCTTAGGAGAATTGCAGAAATTAAGATGTTATAATCAACAGAACAGAATTTAAAAACATAGTTAAATGCGTTATTTCCACTAAAATGATAGACTACTGTAGGGTCAAACTGCAAGGGTTTAAATCCCAGCCCTGCTCTGTGATCTTGGACAGTGGACTTAAAGTTTCTGTGTTTCAATTCTCATCTGTAAAGTAGGGATAACAGTGTAACTATGATAACTATATCATATAGTTATACGGATTAAAGAGGAACTGCATATGAAATTTTAGAATTTAGTAAGCACTCAATAAATGCTATTATTATTATGTTACTAGTAATCAAAAAGATAATCGGAGATGATATTCTTAATATTACTCCCTACAGTAGTGCTTCTCAACTCTGGCCTCATATTAAATCACCTATGGATTTTAAAAAACAAAACAAAACTATCCTTGGGATACACAAGCTTTGCAGCTGATTCTGGTGGGAACCACTGCTTCAGAGCCTGTGCTTTCAGCCGCTCTGTACTACTGGACCATTTAGACACCCTGAGACCCCACGTGACATATGTAGTACAAATAAATGGCCAATCTCCAAAGCAACTGTTTGTTCCATTCTTACCTGTAATTCTTCATTATCTAACAGTTCCCTGCTTTTCCTTTGCAGAAAGACGGCTCTGGATTCTTCTCTTAATTTCTGTAGTAAGACTTCATCTTCAGCTGGCAGCTAAAAATACATTGTAGAGTTAACTTCTATACTTAAATTCTAAACTACTGGATAATGTAAAATGTATTTGGCTTCATAAAAAACTATGCTACTGCCTCAAAATTACTTTTTGTATCTCAATTTTGCTTAACTTTGTCATCATTTATTTAAAAAGTTCATTTAACAAAAAGAGATCCACAGAGAATTTAGTGATCAGTGAGGCCAGTTCTGCTTGGAAAAAGCTAACCGTCTAGCCCAAGTTTCTTTCTTTTTTTAGATCCATAGAGATTTACTTACTTATTATTATTATTTTTTTATTTTTTATTTATTATTTTTTTTGGGGTACACCAAGTTCAATCATCTGTTTTTATACACATATCCCCGTATTCCCTCCCTTCCTTGACTCCCCCCACCTCGAGTCCCCCCTCCCCCGCCCCAGTCCTCTAAGGCATCTTCCATCCTCAAGTTGGACTTCCTTTGTTATACAACAACTTCCCACTATCTATTTTACAGTTGGTAGTATATATATGTCTGTGCTACTCTCTCGCTTCGTCTCAGCTTCCCCTTCACCCCCTGCCCCCTCCCAAACCTCGAGTTCTCCAGTCCCATAGAGATTTACGTAAAAATAAACACAACATTTAGTATGTGCCCACAATATATCAGGCATCGATACACACGTTCCAATTTAATCCTACTAGGCCTGTGAGATGGATTTCATCATGCTCAGTTTAGAGGTGAGAAAATCAAGAGATGGATGACTTTATCAAGAACATGTATGCAGTTAAGTCAGTCCCAGACTCAAGATTTACATCTTCAGAGTTCAATCTGTTTTAATTTTGTATGAGTTGTTTGGTTTGGTTCCCAGTACCCCTCTGTCCCCTCAGTTTCATACCTCATGTTCATTCATGACTTGCCCAAAGCTGCAAAACCAGAGTAATAAAATTTGAATTTGCATCTTCTGATATCAGGGATTTAGTGTATTTTCTCTTCTCCATTTCATTTCCATTACTGGGTAGTTAGATGTCTTTCCCAATTAAGAAGCCTTTAATGCTATTTCCTAGTGACTACTATAGGAGTAAAGTACTATGACAGATGTTCAGCGTAGGATACCCATCCCCAAACTAAATGTATCAGAATGTGTCATGCTCTTATTTCACTTCATGACCACAATTTTTTCTATTTTCTCAGTGTAGCCCAAGTTTCCTTTTATATTCTAGAGCACTCTTCCCACTGTAACCTTAGACTAATACAGAATTAAATTAGGATGGGTTGAAGAGTGACAGTTTTAGGCAAGTATGCCTTTTGAGACTGGATCACCTTACTTCTTAGAGATGATCAAACCAATGTCTACTAGTTGGCCTCCAAGGCGAAGGTTCTGCCTACTGTGGTGATTTCCCTACGCAGGGCTTTAAAATGACTCATTCCAACAACTTCAAACAATTTGCTTTGAGGATTTCTTCTTTCTTTTCTGTATCTTTGTCCCATTAAATGTAGCTAAGTAACCCATAGTTCAAATTGGGGGCTATGGTTTTCACTTTTTATTTCTAAGAACTAAGATTCCAAACCTCCCATCAAAAGGGATGGAGAAGGAATAGCATTAGGAGGTGAGGCTGGGGCTTAGACTGGGATTGTGCTCCAGCAGCTAGTCAACCAGCTAATCAGCCAAGGAGAGAAGTGTTGACCAAAGATGACATGCGGTTTCTCTGAAGCAGTGGAGTGGAAGAAGAGGAAGAAGAATCAAGGGAAAGAACATCCCACAAGTCCACATCTGCAGACCAGAAACCATCTGGGATCTGGAAGAGGTCACAGAAGAGACAGAAATGGGGGAAAAGGGGATTCCCTCAGGAACCACAAGGGGAGGACTGGTATTAGAAATACAGGAAAGTTGAGTCCTGGCAATGGAGTAATGTCAACATCCGAGGGCTGTTCCTGGGTTAGTAAGATACGATTTCACAATCCTGATTACATGAGACAATGAACGTAAAATGCTCTGAAGTACGTAGACACTCAATAAATGTCAATTCCCGTCTCACTCCCCCAGACTATAAAAAATTCTCAGTTGTCTAACTGCCTCTGATTAGGAAAGTATGAAATGCAAAAAAGCAACAGAAGTATGTATGATATGACCCCATTTTTGTTAAACATACACACACATATATATATACAGAAATATGTAGAAGGATTCATGTAAAAATGTTTATTTACATCTCTGGGCAATGTTATTATTGGAAAATATCAACTTTAGCTGTTTTTTCTCTTTTCCATAAGTGGATTAGTCATATAATTCTTAAAAGTCTGGGTGACATATAGTATTACAGAAAAGTTTCCAATAAAATGGCTCACATGAAAAAAGTTTACATTTGAAGAAATAAGTTAAAATTATCTGGATAATCCACTTATACCTCACTCCTTAATGCAAGCAAAACAAAATATTTACTTTCTTTGCAAATAATGTTGTAATTAATTGAGTTTAGAAGGTAACAGGTTTAAAAGACATTCAGCTAAAATTTCAAAGTTAACATTTCTATAGTAGTTACATTTTCCATAATACTAAATAGGATTTATTCTTTTCAGTAGTCTTCAATTTCAACTGTAAATAGCTTTCTTAAAGTCTTATTGTTTTATCTACAACCCTCTTCAAAGCCTTTACCTTCTGGCACAAGGAAACATATAATTAAGTATAACTCTTAAAGTTTCCCTGCTCTCAATCTATTTTTCAATTTAGCCTCAAGCAAAACATTTTACACCTTCTGGTTAAAAACTTTGATTAGCCAAGTAAATCTAAGTCTTATAAAAAGCCTGGCAACATAATCCAGTAGAATACCTACCACTAACATCCATAATAAAAATTATGAAGAAAGAAGAAGCCTACAGCTCAAAAAAAGTGGCAAGTAACAACTCTGTGTTCTTATACCAACTTACATGAAAAAACAAAATTTAATCAGGTCAAAAATAATGTCAACCAGAATGAAACAATAAGTATACGAAATTTAAAACAGAATCTATTTATTTATAAAATATAAGATTTTTAATCCCATTTAAAAAATTACATTTCATTTATAAACTCTGCAAGACATCTGCTTAGATATCACTTACCCTATAATAAAACCGGGGAATGGTCTTATAGAATTCATTTGTGTTTTTTCTACCTCCTTTCCATTCTGAGTAATATTTGGTAAATAAATCCATTTCTTCATCTTTTAATTCTTGTTCACTTTTTTTTTCTGGTAACAAAACAGATTAAGGAGAGAAAAGCACTTTTAAAATCAAACAATAGTTTTTTCAAGACATTTATACACTATGGTCTAATTACAGTACAAAAAAGGCCTTCACAATTGTGCTTAGACACTGAGCATCTATATTAACTTTCTTGAAATACCAAGAATCACTACGTTCCACTGAACAGCCTCCTCTACATCTTCAACCCGTTCTCAGATGCTCCCTCCACTTATTTTTTTATTTTATTTTATTTATTTATTTATTTATTGGCTGCGTTGGGTCTTCGTTGCTGCACACAGGCTTTCTCTAGTTGCGGAGAATGGGGGTTACTCTTCATTGTGGTTTGTGAGCTCCTCACTGTGGTGGCTTCTTGTTGTGAAGCACGGGCTCTAGACTCACGGGCTTCAGTAGTTGTGGCATGTGGGCTCAGTAGTTGTGGCTCATGGGCTGTAGAGCACAGGCTCAATAGTTGTGGTACACGGGCTTAGTTGCTCTGCAGCATGTGGGATCTTCCTAGAGCAGGGATCGAACCTGTGTCCCCTGCACTGGCAGACAGATTCCCAACCACTGAGCCACCTAGGAAGTCCCTCCCTCCACTTATTTTTATCACGATACTTGTCTCTTTCTCAGTTCACTGCTCCTCTTTTAGACCTGACATGTTCTAATTCATTCAATCAAAAGCACTCACTGAGTGCTCCATACAGAGTACTGCACTAGACACGGGGGCTAGAGTGGGGAGAAAACAGTCACAGCCCTTGGCCTCGCGGAGTTTCAGCATCATAGTCACTGCTCCTCTATCTAAGCACACCCCTTCCATCTGAAGCTCACACCTCAGGGTGCTATTACCCAACCCGCCCGCTGCTGGCAGATGGCTCTCATTTGGCCATTCCTCCACCATGAACCACGGCAACTGGTGCACAGCGTTCACCTGCAATCATGAAGGAAGAATAAACACTTCTGCATGTGAATGTGCCCCCTCAACTCTGAAGGCTTTCACCTCTACTCTGTGCACTCATCAAGACCACAGATCTTACCTGCTCCTCCTCTGAAATCTTAAACTCTAATATACTCTCAAAAATGTTCTCTCCTTCTGGTTATTCAAAACCTCACTGCACTGGCACAAAAACAGACATATAGATCAATGGAACAGGATAGAAAGCCCAGAAATAAACTCATGCACCTTGGGTCAATTAATCTATGCCAAAGGAGGCAAGAATATACAATGGAGAAAAGTCTCTTCCATAAGTGGTGCTGGGAAACCTGGACAGCTACATGTAAAAGAATGAGATTAGAAAATTTTCTAACACTATACAAAAATAAACTCAATATGGATTAAAGACCTAAATGTAAGACCAGATACTATAAAACTACTAGAATAAAACATAGAACACTCTTTCATAAATCTCAGCAATATTTTTTGGATCCATCTCCTAGAGTAATGGAAATAAAAACAAAAAGGACCTAATTAAACTTAAAAGCTTTTGCACAGCAAAGGAAACCATAAACAAAAACACAACCTACACAATGGGAGAAAATATTTACAAACAATGAGACCAACAGGGATTAATTTCCAAAATATACAAACAGCTCATACAACTCAATATCAAAAAAACCTAAACAATCCAGTCAAAAAATGGGCAGAAGATCTAAATAGACATTTCTCCAAAGAAGACATTCAGATGGCCAACAGGCACAAAAGATGCTCAACATTGTTAATTATTAGAGAAACGCAAACCAAAACTACAGTGAGATATCACCTCACTCCAGTCAGAAAGGCCATCATCAAAAAGGCTACAAATAATAAATGCTGGAGAGGGTGTGGAGAAAATGGAACCCTCCTAAACTTGTGGGAATTTAAACTGATACAGCCACTATGGAGAACAGTATTGTGGTTCTTTAAAAAACTGAAAATAGAGTTACCATCTGATCCTATAATCCCACTCCTGGGCACATATCTGGAGAAAACTATAAATTCAAAAAGATACATGCACCCCAGTGTTCATAGAGCACTATTTTCAATAGCCAAGACATGGAAGCAACCTAGATGTCCATTGACAGATGAACTGATAAAGAAGATGTGGTGTATATGTATACAATGGAATATTATTCAGTCATAAGAAATAATGCCATTTGCAGCAGTATGGACAGACCTGGAGATGATCATACTAAGTCAAGTCAGACAAAGACAAATAACATGCTATCACTTATATGTGGAATATTTAAAAAAATGAACTTATTTACAAAACAGAAAGAGATTCAGACATAGAAAACAAACTTACGGTTGCCAAAACCTTACTGCACTTCAGCCTCATTGAGATCTTCAATTCTGTGATCTGTTTTTTCAAAAATTTTTCCTCTTCCTGGTCTCACTTCCTTCTAACATGCCTGTAGCTGTGCCCCAAAACTCCTCTTCTGCCTGCATTTCTGGTATATCTGTCTTGTTAATTTTTAACCTTGGAGCAATTTTATATTGTTTACTAATGCTCAACGCTATTAGAGAAAACTGCTAAATTTTACAAATATTTGGTCCCACAAATTTATTGCATGGTTACTAATAACTCAGCCTCCCAAAGCCACCAATACATATTTTATTTGCCCTTGATGACCTCTTGCTTATTCCTTTGGTGACTTACTGCTCCAAACTTTAACTACATTCCTTAAGCCCTCTGTATTCACCCTCAACAGATGAGAATCCTGCCCAGTTCACCAACAACTGAGTCTACTGGGCATAGATACCCACAAACATCTAAGTGGAGTGGAAGGACAGGAAGGTATCAAACCTGCATCTTACTTTCTTCCTGCTAGTTTCAGGGGAAGAGGTAGTTCTTTTCTCACCCAAGGTTAACCCCTCACTCTCCCATCTCCTCCCCAAAACTCCTTCCTTTCTACCTCCTGCCACACATAATTTCTTCTTCTTCAACCACTTTTTCATATGAAAAACCTGGGTTGGCTATCTCTACTTTCTTACCTCTCACTATCTCTTTAAGCAACCCTGCTGCTACTCTTAGCACTCTATGGAAACTGCCAGGGCAACATATAACCTAATTGCTCAGTTTAACGGACACACCTGTCCTTGACTTCTCTGTTCAATTTGATACTGTCAATGATTCTAACCTTTCTGTGGCTTTTATGAGATCACACTCTGTTGATTCTGCTCTTTTCTGGCCATTTCTTCTTTTTTCTTAATCCTCTTCCTCTATCATTTCGACTTTCAGAGTTTAACTTCTAAGCCCCAAACCTATGTCACTAACCCAGACATTGCTCTTGAACCCTAAACTCATAAATTCAAAACAAAATATTTTCATCCTCATGCTCCAATATGCCTAGAATAACTTTCCCTATCCCTCACCTTACTACTCTTCTTCTAATTCCATACTTCCACCGAAGTGATAACACTATCACCCAATCACCTGAGCCCAAATACCAAGCGTCACTTTCATTATATCATTCAACTATTCTACATCACAAGTGGATGAGTTAATACACACGTGCAGCTTTCAACAGTGTCAGGGATACTGACCCTCTCACTGAGACAAAATTGAGCAGAAAATAAAAATAAAAATAAAAATTGAAGAAGGCAAGGAAATGGCTATCCAGATATCCAGGGGGAACTGCATTCCAGGCAAAAGAAACAGTCAGTGACAATGCACGAAAATGGGAGTGTGCCTGGTGTGTGCAGGGAAGAGGGTGGCGGCCAGTACAGCTGTAGCAGAATGAGCCAGAGCGAAGAGAAGGAGATGAGGGACGGCAGATAATGGGGGACCAGGCCACTAGGCCTTTGCAAAGACCTTGGCTTTCATTCTGGTGAGGGAGAGAGACACCAAAAGGAATTAGGAGGCTAATGCAGTAATCCAGGTGATAGATGGCAGTGACTTGGGCCAGGGTGGCTGCAATGGAGGTGGTTAGGAGTAAGTTTATTCTGGGTATATATTCTCTTTAGTCCCAGGATTTGCTGACACACTGGATGTGGGTAT
This sequence comes from Hippopotamus amphibius kiboko, assembly GCF_030028045.1. Classification (NCBI taxonomy): domain Eukaryota; kingdom Metazoa; phylum Chordata; class Mammalia; order Artiodactyla; family Hippopotamidae; genus Hippopotamus; species Hippopotamus amphibius. Next base: position 161,781,855 of record NC_080187.1, on the reverse strand, counting down.
TGGAGAAAGAGAGCAGTCAAAGATGTCTCCAAAGGTTCTGACCTGAGTAGATGGGATTGCCAGCAACTAAGAAGGGAAAAACCATGAGTGAGCAAGTCAATTTTGGATAAGATTAAGATATCTATTAGATCCAAGTGGCCATGTCAAGAAGGCAATTATTGACAGATATATGAATCTGGAATCTGGGATGAGGTCCATGCTAGAGGTATACATTTAAGAGACATTAGCAAACAGACATTATTTAAAGCCATAAGACTGGATAATTTCACCATGAAAGTGAGTGTAGAGACAGAACAGACACTGACCAAGGACTCAGCCTTGGGCACTCAAATGTTAAGTTCTTGGGAAGAAGAGGAAGAAAAAGTAAAGACTGAGAAGGGATGACTGGTGAGGTAGTAGGAAAACTAAGAGAATGTGTCTCCCAGAAACCCAGAGAAGAAAGTATGTGTAGGAGGAGGGAGTGAACTCCTCTGTCCCTGGCAGGGGTTGCTGGCTGCTCAAGTAAAATGAGGACAACTGAGCATTGGAACAATGTGGAGGTCACTGGTGATCATGACAAGCAGGAATTAGAGACAAGTACAAATTGAACCAACAACTCTTTTAACAAGTGTTGCTATAAGGGGAGCAGAGAAATGAGGCACAAGTTAAAGTTAGGTGGAACTTAAAGTTTCTCTAAGGTGAGAGAAATACCACCACGTTCGTATATGCTTATGGGAGTGAATGAGAAAAAATCTCATGATGCAGGAGAGAGAGGATGACTGTAGGAGTACATCCTTGAGGAGACAAAAAATGCGATCTAGCACAAAGGATGGGATCTAGCACACTGATGAAAGAAAGAGCCTTCAACAGAAGCACAACCTATACGATTTACTCATTATTTTATCATCTCTGCCAACACTAAAGTGTAAATTCTATAAAGACAACGATTTCTGTTTACTGCTATAGCCTAGGTTATCCAGATAACAGACATACAATGGAGTGGGTTTAGGAGTGAAAGGGAGGGGAAAGCACAAGTACAGGTAACTTTTCCAAGAAGTATTCCTATAAGGGGTGCAGACAAATGTAGCAAAAGCTGGAGGGGGATGTAAGATCAAATAATTTTTTTTTAAATGATGGGGGATATTATAGTATGTTTGTAATGCTGGTTGTAATGATCCGATAGAGAAAGCAAATTTGATGATGTATAAGGGAGAGGATAAGACCAGAGCGAAATCAGTGAATAAAAGAAAGGAACAAGATCCCGTGTTGGAGTAGAGGGACTGTCTCAAATAGGCGCACAGCCAGTTCACCGTTTTAACAGCTAAGAGTGTATGGTCATCTATGCGGGCGGGGGGGAGGGATGCTGCTGACAGAAATGGTAAATGGGAACAGGTGAGGTTCTTCTTTGATTCCTTCTAACTTCTCAAATATATACACTAGTTCATCAGCTGAAAGTAAGGAGTAGATAGGACATACGGGAGCACTGGAGGCTTGGGAGATGAGCAGGAACTGCCTTAGAGTGCAGGAGAGTGAATGTCTAGAGAAACACGGAAGAAGTGTAAATGAATGAATGAAACACCTACTTCAGGTTAGTGGACAGGAATTAAAAGAGAGACAATTCACCACGGTTCCGTTTTTCTCCCAAGCACTTTTAGCCGCCCTGCATGCAGCTGGGGAATAGGAACGATAGCTTTAACCAGACTGATTAACAAACGGAGTGTGAAGTAGACGGAAAGACAAGGAAAAATGGATTATGAGGTCTCAAATGGATAAGGAGGGAAGTGAAGAGTGTGACAATAAAAAGGGGGTAGAAGCAACGTATTATATAGAAGTTCCGGTAGGATCGAAGGGTTGCTGTCGCCGGGATTCTCAATTACCCCTCACAAGTTTAGGTCAGGACCACGAAGGTGAGTGGCTAAGGTAACTTTTCATTCCCGCAAATCCTCTCCCAGGGAAGTGTGGGTAAAACCCCTCTGGATCCCTAAAGCACATTCCAGCCAGCCTCCTTTGTCAGGAGAGGTCGGAAGGTGCGGCTCCCAGGCGCTGCTCCTCCCCATCCATCCTCCCCCCACCTCCCAGAGTTTAGGGCCAGGCTCTCTCTGCGGGCGGCCCCTCCCAAACTCACTGTTTGGACCGGTGTTGGGAGTCTCTAATCGCCGGCGAAGAATTTCTTTCCAGTCCATGGCTGACTCCGGCCCAGCAGTTCCCGCATTTGCTGTGGACGAACCGCCCCACCCCCTGCCAGCTCTGGCGTCACCGCCGCCCCGCCCCCTAGGGTGAGGAAGGCCGCTCAGCCGCCATCTTGGACGCGGGCGGAAGTCGGCTACCCCGGCCGAGTGGGTCCCTGTGGCCACTGCGGAGAACACGGCGATCACGCTAGTCGCTGGGAGAGAAGACGTGAAAGAGATTGCCAGCTTCAGCAGACCCGATTTTAAAGGCGCAGAAAGGAGGCCGCGCTTTTATTTCTGCTTCTCGGCCCCTTGGCGCTTGTGCACCACGTGACCCAGGCGTTCCTTTGGCTCTTCCGGCTCTAGGGAAGAGCTTTCTAATTTCAAAGTTTCTTTTCATTGTCCATTGCGGGTATCTGGAAACCCTAAAGTCTCCCTGAATGTAGTAGGCGCCTTCAGCGGCCGCTTGTGCCCCGCACCCCCGCCACTACAAGGTTCAGAGTCGCCTTTTTCTCGCCGCCGGACCCCGGCGGAAAGTGTGGCGTTCCACTCAGCCACGCCTCCGCGGCCGGGGCCGTCGCGGTGCATTGTGGGCGCGGTAGTTTCCGCCGCGTTTATGGTTGCGCGCTGCGTGAGTGCCGGGGTGAGTGGTTAATCGAGTGAACTTCGTTTGTGATAGATCCGTGCGCGGTAGGTGGTGCCCTCGTGGACCTCCGTTCCGTGCTTGGATCGCTAGCTCGGCTCTCCGTCCCTTCCCCACCCCCGTTCCCTCATTTGACGAGTTTGGCGGCCAGGGCCGCTAGACTTGGGCTTTCGTCTCAGTCCTTGCTGCCGGTGGGCCTGGGATTGTGGGGGGGAGGGGGGGGTGCTTCCGACTTTTCGCCCCTTCTGCAGCCAGGCTCCCGTGGGATCCTAACCCTTTTCAAGGACAGTTGTGATCCCCGTGAGTCAAACGGCCGATCTTCTTTGTGCTTTTTCCTCAGGTTCGCGGACTGGAAGGTTACAGGCACCAGAGGATTCTTGCTGTCCCCTGGTCCTGAAACTTGCGACCTAGGTTGCATGTCCCCATATCCTTGTTTAATGGAGAGAACTCAGCCAAGCTTCGTTGCTGCTAGCTCCAAAAGCATTCGATTTGTCTGTGAGAAGCTGAAAATCATCTTTTAGAAAGTTGCGCTTCGATTCTCTGCCCGCTACCCCCAATCCCTTAATTACTCTGTAGAAGTTGGGGCTTTTTGAACATCTCTCTCACAGTCACAGTCTAGTGCTGGTTTAACTGCATAATGACTTTCTATTTCTCTGGTATTCGAAGCCTTCCTAAGCTTTGGAAGAGCAACCCATACCTTGGGCTAGGCCCAGGTCACTCTCATCTCTTTCTCTTTCTCAAAGACTGTTATGGTATCGGGAACCAAGAGAAGTGGTTTTCTCTTAAAACGATGTCTCCACAGAATACCAAAGCAATGAATTTACCGATTGCCAGGGCCAGATACGTCAGGAAAAGAGATGAGGGCAATAATAAGCAAGTTTCTGCTGATTCTCCTCACATGTTTGCAGCTGGAGCGGCTAAGAAGAGATCACAGATGAATCCTCCAAGTAAAGATCATGACTTGCCACCTGTGAGCAACATTATTCAACTCCCGACAAAACCTTTGAATTCAGAGGAGTGGGATAAACTTAAGGAAGAATTCAAAGGAAAAGCTGATTTTGAAAATTGGATCATTTTACAGATGGTTAAATGCCATAGCTCTGTAGATGTGGCCAAATCTGTGCTGGCCTGGGTAGCTGCAAAAAACAATGGTATTGTAGGCTATGATTTGCTAGTTAAGTATTTGTGTCTCTGTGTTTTTCATAAGCAGACATCAGAAATTATTGACGTCTATGAAATCATGAAAGCCAGATACAAACGTTTAGAATCAGGAGCGTACACTCTTCTCATCCGGGGATTAATCCATACAGACAGATGGAGAGAGGCCTTGCTGCTGTTAGAGGACATCAAAAAAGTCATGGTTCCTTCAAAAAAGAACTATAATGACTGTATCCAGGGAGCCCTCTTTCATCAAGATGTAAATCTAGCTTGGAATTTGTATCAGGAGTTGTTAGGCCATGATATTGTTCCTATGTTGCAAACTTTAAAAGCTTTCTTTGATTTTGGGAAAGACATAAAAGATGATCAGTATTCAGACAAACTACAAGACATTCTTTTGTACCTAAGAAATAATCAGCTATATCCTGGGGAGTCATTTGCACACAGTATAAAAACATGGTTTGAAAGGTAATTTTTATTTTTGTTTATATGTATATTTTTATTTTAATACCCATATTAGTTGCTGAGAATTACTATTCAGATTATACTTTTTTCTCTTAGTAAAATTGTTTCCCCTTTAAGACAAAGTTTTTTTTCTCTTTAAAAAAGCAGCATAAACAAGTTGGGCTCATCTCTACTCATGACATAAAAGGGAAATTATAGAACACTTGTTTTTATGTGTTTTTTCCTTTTAGAAGGATCATTTGTTTTCTGAGGTGTCTAGTATGATGTGAATATTTACAGATAGCACTTGTGGCTGGAGTTCACAGCAAGAAAACTGGAACTGTCTTTGGGTCATATTAGTATTTTCAGAAGTTCTTCTGATACCTAGTGACTGGTGTAATGTGCACGTATATATTCTGTTTAATCTATGCATTTTACCACCTGGAATAGGTAGAGGGGAGAGAGGGATCCTGCTCAAACCTGATATGAGTTAAAAAAGAAAATCTTTATCCTTCCTGTTTTTGATCCTACCTTCATTTGACTGCTTTCTTCCAGACTCTCTCCTTTGCTTTCCCTTTGCTTTTATTCATGTTACTGGCTATGTGGGTGCCAATTTTTTGCTTCAGTCTTTTGTTCTCTTATTTCTTTACCACTAATTGGCTTCAGGCTCTTTCCTACAGATTCATTCCTTTCGTCTCTGTTTTTCTCTTGCTTTTCTATTATATGTTATCTTTACAGAGCTTTGAAGAAGCAGTCATGCTTAATTATCTTAACACATTTATTGGATATCCACAGAGGAGCTAGGTTGTGAAAATCTTTGAATGCCAAGGATTTTGGATTTTATTCTGTTATCAAGAATGCTGGTCTTGGAGTAGTTTTTAAAAGGTAACTCCCAAATAGTGAGAAAAGAAGATTGGAGAGGGATTAAGATTTGAAACAGGGAGATCTGTTTGGAGGCAGTTGTAGGTTTGAATGAGGGATGATGTCTTGAATTAATAACTGGGAAAGGAGAGAAGATAGTAGAATCAATAAGAATTGATGGTATTATATATAAGAAGAAAGAAGAAAGCATAAGTTGATTGAGCAAATAAATCAGTAAGTAGTTTTGAATGCCTCCAATTTTAGGCTGAGCACTTATAAGATCTATTATAATGGCATTCATGACTTAATTGGGAATACAGTAATAGACATCTCAGAGTGGTGTATAAAACGATAGTGTAAGAGAATAAATTACTCTGGGCCAGGAACAATCTCTGGCAGCTTTATGGAGAAAGAGTTAATTTTCTTTCTTTTTTTTGCCATGCCGTATGGGATCACAGCATGCAGGATCTTAGTTTCCTGACCAGGGATGGAACCTGTGCTTCCTTCATTGGGATTGCACAGTCTTAACCACTGGACCACCAGGGAAGTCCCTGGAGTTGAGTTTTGATTTAGAGGTTATAGCTGCTTTCTGGGCAGGTCATGTGACAATAGATTTAGAGTTAAAGATGAGAGTCAGATGACAAGAGAAGAAGCAAAGGGAAAGAGATCCAAAGTAGGATACCATCAGTTCTTTAGCCCCATCGCAGTGTAAGTAACCACTCTTCTAAAGAACAATTCTAGGGAGGTATCTTGAACTTTTCAAAGCTCTTTCCTACCAAGCTTCTAAACAATGAATATCTTTCTGTTCAGTAGAGATTTGACCCTCTGGTTTTGCAATCTTTTTGTAGTGTTCCTGGAGAACAATGGAAGGGACAATTCACCACAATCCAGCAAAGGTAAAAGCCAATGTTTTATCTTTAACTTGTTCGATTCAGATTTAGTAGGTTGTGTTGTTACCAATTTAAAAAAAAATTAAGAATACCTTAGAAATAGGGTAATTAAATTAGGATAGCCAAGGAAAAAGTCATGTTTTGCATTTGGAGAATTTGTAGTACTCAAAATGTTTTTTGGGTAGGCGCTGTGAGCCTGGTGTGACGCCTCAGAAATGTTTTCCCCTAGAGATTTTGGGACTACCTGTTGTGTTTTAGCAAGGACTTTAAAAACTTTATCTGGGTGCCAGCAGTCTGCTCTTTTGGGTTTTCTGGCACACTATTTTTTTTATATTATCTGGATCACAAAAAGTGAGATGTGTATGATAATCACAAAGGTTATAATGTTCTTTAAATTGTCTTCCAATTTCCTCATGTCCTAGAATTATTCATTTTAGAAAAAGTTCTTTTCCAGGACATCGTTTAACACATTCAATTATAATTACAGTGGTCAGTGTTCGGGCTGTGGAAAGACTGTAGAGTCTATTCATCTGAGTTCAGAAGAGTATGAATTTCTCAAGGAAGGAATCATGAGGGATGTGATAGATGGAGGTGACCAATACAAAAAGACGACACCTCAGGTGAGTCTGGAACAGGTCTTATTGCATTCTTGGATTGCTTGTCTCCAGCATGGATCAAGAATTTTTTTCTTAAAAGGCCAGATAGTGAATATTTTAGACTTTGTGGGCCATAGGTCTCTGTTGCAACTTTTCTACTCTGCTGTTGTAGTGAAAAGAGCCACAGACAATACATAAGTGCATACAGTAAAACCATATTCATGAAAATAAGTTGTGGGCTGGATTTGGCCTCCTGGCCATAGTTGCCAACCTTTAGGAGAGATTGCTTTAGACTTTGATAAAATAATTGGGTTAGACTATCATCCATCTATTGAAGTCAATCCTGTTTCATCTGGGCACAAGTGCACTTAAGCCAAAAAGATAGATGCTTATTCTTTGTCTAAGTGCTTCCAGAAAACTGTGTTCTGTAAACTCCCATGAAAACATTATGGTTTCTCACAAGTTTTCTAGTCAAGAGAGTTTAAGGTAACTTGACAAAATTATTTCCAAGTCTTCGTCATATTGAATTTGATTCTCAAAGTCATTCTTAATAGCTTCACGTTGCTAATCTTCAGTACTTGATGCTGGTTTACTAGATTAAGTTGAAGTAAAAGCTTTTACCTTGGGGAAAGGTTACCTTGGAGAAAGGCTGCCTATCATCTTACTGAATGTTTTTCTTCAAGATACCAAATAAAAACAAGAAGTGAAAATTGTTCTGCCTTCTCACCTTTACTTAAAATTGTCAGAAAATGCTCATAAGATGAAGATCTTTAATTCTCAGAATAAAGTCAAAATCTGGTCCATGAAAACGTTATTTTCATTTTGTGGAATACCTTTTAGCTGACTTTATTGATAAAGTTATAATTAACATTTATTAAACGATGCTGAGACCTTTATACTCATTATCTTATTTCTTATTTAATCGTTACCCTACCCTATAAGATACTCTTTTATTTTTGTACTGCAGATAGAATGAGACTTCAATAGGTTAAATCTGCCCTAGGACACCCCACTAATAAAAATCTAGGTCAGACTGACCCCAAAATGTTTGCCTTTACACTTTGCAGTCTCTCATTGAAATGAAAATTCAGTTTGTAGTTCTGACAGCTGACTGGCTGTTGCAGCTCTTAATGCCTTAGGAATTTCTGCTAGCTAAAATAACTTAAACAAATTTCCTTTCGCTCATTCAACATCTGCTGAACCCTTATGTGTGTCTTCTGAAGTAGGTATTAAGAGAGATGAAGGGTTGTGTAAATCATGCTGTTTGCTACCAAAGACTTACCATTTCTGTTGTGAGCTAATTGAATATTCTTCCCATCCTCCAGCTTTTTATTTAATACAATTTTCCACCTAAAGAAAAAGTAAAAAAGTAGCATGGTGGACACCTACAGACTCTTCATCTAGAGTAACCAATTATTATTCCACATATGCTTTCTCTCTTTATGTGTGTTTTTTATGAACCATTTAAAAGTAAGTTGGTAGACATGTTACCTTAAATATCTCAGCATGTATCTTTTTGTTTGTTTTGTTTTTGGCTGTGCTACACAGCTTGCAGGATCTCAGTTCCCTGACCAGGGACAGAACCTGGGCCCCAGCAGTGAAAGCCTGGAGTCCTAACCACTGCACCGCCAGGGAACGCCCTGTATCTCCTAAGAATAAGAATTTTCTATGTGATTGAATGCTATTATCACATTTAAGAACCTTGACATTAATTCAGTGTCATTTAATAAAAACGACATATTCAAATTTTCCCAGTTGTTCCCCCAAGATGTATTTTATAACTTTTTTCTTCTGACCCAGAATTCAATCAAGATTCATTCATTACTTTTGGTTGTTATGTCTCTCTCAATTCAGAATAGTCCCCGTGTCCCACCCCCCCCACCGACCTTTTTTTGTTTTTATGACAGTCATCTTTTGAAAAGTCTGGGTGGTTTGTCTTGTTCAGGGCTTCTCAAACTTTGTACCTCAGAGTCACTTGAGGATGTGTTTAAAATGCAAATAATGATTCACTTGTCCGGAGTTGGGTCTGAGATTCTGTATTTCGAACAACCTCCCAGGTGATGGGATTCTGGTCTTTGGACCACTTTTGACGAGCAAGACTGTGGACTAATTGTATGATGGCCTTCCCTTCACTAGTTCGGTGTGAAAGCTTTTATATTACACAGGCAATGCTGTGTGCTTCTTACTGCATCACAGCAGCCGCGTAATAGCAAGTTGCTCTCTATTGATGATGCTAAGTTTGATCACTTGATTAAGAGGGTGACTGCCAGATATCTCCACTGTAAAGGTGCCGTTTTCCTTTATAATTTCTCTTTGTAATATTTGTAATGAAAAATTGTGTAATCCATGGAGTAATACTTCAAGACTATGCAGATATCCTGTCACCCATTAACTCTTCACCCAGTGTTTTTCACATCATGGAGATGAGCTCTGCCTTTGGAAGGGTGCAAAGTGATGATTTTCTAGTTATTTCATTTTTTTAAAGATGAACTGTGTTGGCCTCCAGTACCATCATTACTCTTTTTGATGCTCAAATTGTCCCAAATTTGGCCCTTGGGAAGCCCTGCACGCCAGCTCCTGTGTCTCTTTCACATCACCCCCAGCACCTTCTCCTTCCCACCCCCCACCCCCCAATCAGTTTTTGAGCATTTTTGTGCTTTCTGGCACAAGATGTCCCAGGCTTTCAGCTTGAATTGCCCCTGCCCCGGTCATGGAATCGCTAGTTGAATACTTTTGTTTAAGACTCTTAATGGCTAAACACTGCCGTAATTCCTTCTTTATGATATCACTGTATTTCTAGATTAATAGAAGGAAGATTTGTTAGTTTTCTCTGCTGACAAAGGCTTAGAACCCAGAGCAAATCTTCCCCTTGAAGAATGTTATACTGCAGGAGTTTCAGGCTCTAGACTGTGGTGAGAATAGCAAAGAGTAGTCATAGATTTAATTACCATAATTCACAAAGCAACTGAATATATTCATCGAAGGATTGGGACATTTTATGACAAGGGAAATTTTGTCCTTTTCTCTTTCCAGATGTTCTCCTCTTTCCCCGCTGCAGCTTCCCAATTCTGTATCCCATTTTTTTGTCATCTGCCTTTCACCTTTAAGCTATCGACTTAACATAATAATAGCATTGCTACCATTTATGGAATGGTTAGCCTATGTCAGGCACTTCTAGGCCTGTTACACTCATAGCACTCAACAATCTTCAAAGGATGTCACCAGTTTTTAAGATGGGGAAGCTCAGGATGAGAACTGTATCCATTGTTAACAGGCAGTGAAAGAGGGCATATGGGTGGATTGGTTCAGGGTTTAGCTTTTGTAGTATTGGTGCATCTGAAGGGGAAGGGATGGTTCCAGAGCACTTGTGGTAGTTTGAAGTAGAACCAACTCTTTCTGGGACTAGAGGAAAGGAGTTTAAGGATAGTGGATAAGTAAGTGTGTAGGTGCGGCAAAGAGTTTTTCCTCTGAAGAGCCGGAAGCAAATTGGTCATTGGAAGGTGAGAGAAGTTTTAATAGCCTAAAGGAGCTTAAGGAGAATTTTAAGCCTTGGAAGTTTGAATTATTTGTGGGAGAACTGAGGAGAGTTGGGTGGTGCTGAAGTCCCATCGAAGGCTGGAGATCGTATGTTTGTAAGGGCATTGATCTGTGAGCCATTTTCAGCAGTCCTAGGCCATTCAGGTATATAGAAGGCAGATGGATTGGATGGTACGAGATTTTGCTAGTGTGGTACAGTTGAGAGAAAAGGAAAGGCAGGAGTTGAGGGTGTAGGTGAGAGGGTGGCTCAATCAGTGGACCATGAGATCAAGGTTGACAGAAGAGAGTAAAGCTGAGTAGGAGCTCACAGATTGGGAGACGAGAGATAAAAGTGGACTGGAGTCTCACTGAAGTTGGAGAGCAAGCACAGAGGGAGTGAGAGTGATCAGTGTCTATTAGCAATTTGATTTGAAAGATGGAGGGCTCTGGAGTGATGACCAAATCCAGAGTATGAGAGTTAAGCAGATGAAGAAACTGAGAGCCTAAATTGCTAGGTGGTCATCCACAGAGCTAATTAGAGTATCCATATGATAATTTTTAAAAAGAATAATTGCAGTCACATTATGGAATGCTTACCAGGTGCCAAGCACTGTGCTTTGTCCCTTAGGCTGGTGATGAAGTCTGTGAGTCCCGTGCCAAATTCTTAATAAACATGCAGATGCCTGGGACAACACAAGGTGATAGCAAAGAAGAGTCAGCAAACTATGGCACGCAGACCAAGTCCATCCTGCCGCTTGTTTTTGTAAACAAAGTTTTATTGGAACACAGCCACACTCATTTATGTTCAGGCATACCTCATTTTATTGCACTTTGCTTTATTGCGTTTTTTAACAAATTGAAGGTTTATGGCAGCAATGTGTCGAGCTAGTCTATTAGTGCCATTTTTCCAACAGCATTTGCTCACTTTGTGTCTCTGTGACATATTTTGGTAATTCATGCAATATTTCAAACTTTTTCATTATTACTGTAATTGTTATGGCGATCTGTGATCAGTGGTCTTTGATGTCACTATTGCAAAAAGATGACAACTCACTGAAGGCTCAGATGATGGTTAGCATTTTTTAGTAATAAAGTATTTTTTAACTAAGGTATGTACTTTTTTTTTTCCTCAGTGCTTATTCCAGGGCCTCATCACTAAACTATGTTTTAAAGATATAATGCTGTTGCACACTTAGTAGACTATAATATAATGTAAATATAACTTTAAAAATTTTTATTGGAGTGTAGTTGATTTAAAATGTGTTACTTTCTGCTGTACAGCAAAGTGAATCAGTTATACATATACATATATCTACTCTTTTTGAGATTCTTTTCACATACAGGTCATTACAGAGTACTGTGTTTTGTTTTGTTTTGTTTTTTTCTTCTTGGCCACACCGGATGGCATATGGGATCTTAGTTCCCCAACCAGGGATCGAACCCGTGCCCCCAGCCATGGAGGTGTGAAGTCTTAATCACTGGACCTCCAGGGAAGTCCCATCACAGGGTATTGAGTACAGTTCCCTGTGCTATACAGTAGGTCCTTATTAGTTATCTATTTTGTATATACTAGTGTGTATATGTCAATCCAAATCTCCCAGTCCCCCCTTGGTAACATTAAAAGATTGTTTTCTACATCTGTAACTCTATTTCTGTTTTATAAATAAGTTCATTTGCACCATTTTTTTTAGATTCCACAAACATAACTTTTTATATGCACTGGGAAACCAAGAAATTTGTGTGACTCGTGTTGTGATTTTTGCTTTATTGTGGGGCTCTGGAGCTTAACTAAACAGGAATGCCTGTCTTGTCTGTGGTTTCTTTCGCCCCGCAGAACTGGGTAGGTACAAAAGAGACCATGTGGCCCGCAAAACCTTAACTGTTTACCATCTGGCCCTTTTACAGAAAACAATTTCTGACCCCTGGTATGTATGAACATCATAAGCCTCAGGTGAGGTGGAGAAGCAGCAACTTTGAAGGCACAGTGGGGACTGGAGGAGGGCCTCTCCTTTTCCCTCGGTCCTATAGCATTTGAGAGAATGAGCAGATACCACTTAAGAGCTAAGTAAGGAGTCAGTGATGACCTTACGAAGAGCAGGGTCAATAGTACACTGCGGGCTAAAGCCAGCCAGCTTATAGCAACTGAGTGAGCACACAATGAGGGTAAACTCTTCTTTTGGGAAGTTTAGATGAAAACAAGAAGAAAAAGATGGGATAGTGGTAGCTATTTGGTAGAGGTCAAGGGAGGGTTTAGGGAGATGGGAGAGATATGCATGCTCATACGATGAAGAAAGGGTTGTTAGTAAAGATAAAAATGTTGAATAAGCAGGACAAGTAGGAGAGAGAATGGATTACTAACGAGCAGGGTTCAAAAGTAGGAGGGGTTGCCAAAAAGAGCAGCATAGACGGGGAGGTGAGAAATGAAAAAAACCTTCGTGAGACTAGAAGAGGAAGTGAGGATGGGTGTGGATACAGAAAAGGAGACAGATAGGAAGCAAGAAGCTGAGGGAAATGACGTGTGCTATGTTCGGTAGGATGCAGGGTGAGAGATGGGCATCAGTGGAGGACTCGAGAGAGTGAAGAAGGCTTGGGATGGTGCTTGAGAGGCATGGCAGAGATGCTAACTCAAGCAGAACGATGTGGCAGGGGGTGGGGTGCTGAGACTTGAATCAGTGAATTTGTAGACATTACTCTGTGTGAATGTGTGATGTAATATTTTTCCAACGGAGCTTAGCTCACCTAGAGTAGTAGTGAAGACAGAGTGCAGCATTGGTTCAGATTTGAGGTTTTGTTGGTTAGATGTGGCAGTGCAGTAGGGGGCAGGGGAGGGTGGTCCTGATAGAAGAGTTAACCCGGTCACCGCGGGGCCCAGACGAGATAGGGAAGGAAGGCAGGCCAGAGAGCACTTGTCTGGGAAGGCTCAGGGAGTCTCACTGTGGAGGAAGAGAGACGGTATAGTCACAGTAAGGGAATGAAAACCGGAAGGCTGAGGTGAGAGAGCAGGTGAGTAAAAATTTGAGACTAAGATTTCAGAGGACAAGCCATTCCAGGGCCTGTCCAGATCCAGGGTAGGGCTCTCAGGGTGTGGCATGTGCCCCATTTCCCAAAGATGTTTCATCTTGCTTTTTTTTGTTTGTTTGTTTTTGCTTATTATGTGTGTTAATTTGCTAGGGCTGCCATAACAAAATAGCACAGACAGAGTGGTTTAAACAGCAGAGATTTATTTTTGCACAGTTCCAAGATCAAAGTACAGGCAGGTTTAGTTTCTCCTGAGGTTTCTTTCTCTCCTTGACTTGCAGATGGCCCCCCTCGTGGTTTGTCCTCCTAAAGACCTCCTCTGTGCTCAGGCATCCCAGGTGTCTCTCTGTGTGTCCAGATTTCTTTTTCACGTGAGAACACCAGTCAGATTGGATTAGGACCCATCCTTATGATCTCATTTTACCTTAATCACCTCTTTAAAGGCCTTATTTCCAAATACAGTCACATTGAGAGGTACTAAGGGTTAGGACTTCAACATACAAATTCTGAGGAGGCCACAATTCAGTCTCTAATACCATTCATTGCAAATATATATTAAAACTATATTGTGTTCAGCATTTTAAATTATTTTGTACTGGGAACAAACAGCTGGAACTTCTTTCAGTATTACTTTTTAAAGCTTGTTTGTAATCTGTAAATGTGAGGTATAAACCAAGGAGTAAGTACTAATCCTTGTTGAGTTTCTTTGTTACTTTTGTAAAAAATGTGTGATTTCAGCTCACCTGCATAAACATCTAAAAAGATCATTATCAAAATTGTTTCAGGCTTGTATGTTCTCAACAAGTAGTACTCTCTTGTTCAAAACAAAATAAATGAGATGGCAACCTTTAATGAATTGGTTCTCAACCGCAGCTGCTTGTTAGAATAGTTTAGGGTATGTTTAAAAATTACTGATGCTCAGGCTCCACCCCCTAGAGATTTTGGTTTTAAGTGTGCAGTTCAGTGGAATGTATTTAATACCGTGTAATGGCTGTCACCACCATCCATCCCCGTAACTTGTTTCATCTTGTAAAACTGAAACTCTATTAAACAGTAACTCCTCATTCTCCCCTCCTTCCAGCCTCTGGCAACCACCATTGTACTTTCTGTCTTTATGATTTTGACTACTCCAAGTACCTTATATAAGTGGAAGAATACAGCATTTGTCTTTTTTGCTGGCATATTTCATTTAGCATAACGTCCTCAAGGGTCCTCCATGTTGTAGCATATTACAGAATTCCCTTCCCTTTTTTTTTTTTTTTTAATTTATTATTTATTTATTTATTGGCTGGGTTGGGTCTTCATTGCTGCACACGGGCTTTCTCTAGTTGCAGTGAGCGGGGGCTATTCTTCGTTGTAGTGCACTGCCTTCTTATTGCTGTAGTTTCTCTTGTGGAACACGGGCTCTAGGCACATGGGCTTCAGTAATTGCGGCACATGGGCTCAGTAGTTGTGGCTTGCAGGCTCCAGAGCACAGGGTCAGTGGTTATGGTGCATGGGCTTAGTTGCTCCATGGCATGTGGGATCTTCCCTGACCAGGGCTTGAACCCTTTCCCCTGCTTTGGCAGGTGGATTCTTGCCCACTGCACCACCTAGGAAGCATTTCCCTTCCTTTTTAAAATAAATTCATTTACTTATTTTATTTATTTATTTATTTATTTATTTATTTATTTTATTGGCTGTGTTGGGTCTTTGTTGCTGCACATGGGCTTTCTCTAGTTGTGGTGAGCGGGGGTTACTCTTTGTTGTGGTGCACGGGCTTCTCATTGCAGTAGCCTCTCTTGTTGCAGAGCACGGGCTCTAGGTGCATGGGCTTCAGTAGTTGTGGCACATGGGCTCAATAGTTGTGGCTCATGGGCTCTAGAGCACAGGCTCAGTAGTTGTGGCGCGTGGGCTTAGTTGCTCCGTGGCATGTCATATCTTCTTGGGGCAGGGATTGAACCCATGTCCCCTGCGTTGGCAGGCAGATTCTTACCCACTGCGCCACCTAGGAAGTCCCTCCCTTCCTTTTTAAGACTGAATAATATTCCATAGTATGCTCATACTACATTTTGTGTATCCTTTCATCCATCATTGGACACTTGGGTTGCTTCCACATTTTAGCTATTATGAATAATGCTGTTATGAACATGGGTGTACAGATATCTCTTTGAGACCCTGCTTGCAACTCTTTTGGGTATATACTGAGAAATGGAATTGCTGGATCACATGCTATGTCTATTTTTAATATTTTGAGGAACCTCCATACTATGTTCCACAGTAGCTGTATTATTTTACATTCACACCAATAGTACCCAAGGGTTCCAATTTCTCCACATCCTTGTTAACACTCGTTGCTTTCCTTTTCTTTTTGGTAGCAGCTATCCTAATGAGTATGAGCTGGTGTCATTGTAGTTTTGATTTGCATTTCTCTAATGATTAGTGATACTGAGCATCTTTTCATGTGCTTATTGGCCATTTGGCTATCCATTCAAGTCCTTTGTCCATTTTTGAATGGGGGTTGGGGTTTTTGTTGAGTTTTAGGTGTTCTTTATATATTTCGACTATTAATGCCTATATATGATTTGCAGATATTTTCTCCCATTCTGTGGGTTGCTTTTCTACTCTGTTAATAGTGTCTTTTGATTCACAAAATTTTAAAATTATCATGAAGTCCAATTTGTTTATTTTTTTCTTTTGTTTCCTGTGCCTAAGAAAGTCATTGCCAAATCCAATGTTGTGAGGCTCTTGTTCTGTTTTTGTCTCTAAGAGTTTAATTGTTTTAGATCTTACGTTTAGGTCCTGGATCCATTTTGAGTTAATTTTTGTGTAAGGGTTGAACTTCATTTTTTTGTGAGTGAATATTCAGTTTCCTTAGCACTATTTGTTGAAAAGACTGTCCTTTCCCAATTGAATGGTCTTGGCACCCTTGTTAAAAATCATTTTTAACATATATGAGAGGGTCTCAGTTTATTTCTGTCCCATTGGTCTATATGTCTATTTTTATGCTAATACCACACTGTTTTAATTATTGTAGCTTTGTAGTAGGTTTTGAAATCATTAAGTATGGCTCCTCCAGTCTTGTGGGTTTTTTTCTAATAAATTTATTTGTTTGTTTGTTTGTTTGTTTATTTATTTTATTGGCTGTGTTGGGTCTTTTTTGCTGTGCATGGGCTTTCTTTTTAGTTACGGTGAGTGGGGGCTACTCTTCGTTGTGGTGCATGGGCTCCTCATTGCCGTGGCTTCTCTTGCTGCAGAGCACAGGATGTAGGCGCGTGGGCTTCAGTAGCTGCGGCACATGGGCTCAGTAGTTGTGGCTCACAGGCTCTAAAGCACAGGCTCAATGGTTGTGGCGCATGGGCTTAGTTGCTCTGCGGCATGTGGGATCTTCCTGGAGCAGGGATTGAACCTGTGTCCCCTGCATCGGCAGGCGGATTCTCAACCACTGTGCCACCTAGGAAGCCCTCCAATTTTGTTTTGTTTTGTTTTTTTCTTCAAGATTTTTTTGGCTATTCAGAGTCCCTTGAGATTCCATATGAATTTTAAGATAGGTTTTTCTTTCTTTTTTTTTAGTAAATTTATTTATTTTAATTTATTTTATTTTTTGGCTGTGTTGGGTCTTCATTGCTGCATGCGGGCTTTCCCTAGTTGTGGAGAGTGGGGGCTACTCTTTGTTGTGCTGCACTGCCTTCTCATTGCTGTAGTTTCTCTTGTGGCGCATGGGCTCTAGGCACATGGGCTTCAGTAGTTGTGGCACACTGGGTCAATAGTTGTGGCTTGCAGGCTCAAGAGCCACAGGCTCAGTAGTTGTGGCGTATGGGCTTAGTTGCTCTGTGACATGTGGGACCGTCCCTGACTAGGGCTCAAACCAGTGTACCCTGCTTTGGCAGGTGGATTCTTAACCACTGTACCACCAGGGAAGCCTGGGTTTTTCTATTTATGCAAAAGAAAAAAAAAGTCATTGGGATTTTTACAGGGATTGTATTGAATCTGTAAATTGCTTTGGGTAGTGTTGACATTTTAACAATATTAAGTCTTTTGATTCATGAACATGGGATTTGTTTCCATTTATTTATGCCTTTACTTTCTTTCAACAGTGTTTTGTAGTTTTCTCCTCAGTGTTTTGTACAAGTTTTTCACCTCTTTGGTGAAGTGTATTCCTAGGTATTTTATTCTTTTTGACTCTATTATAAATAGAATTGTTTCTGCTAATTTTCTTTTTAGATTGTTCATTAGTTTATAGAAATGCAACTGATTTTTGTGTGTTGACTTTATATCCTTATACTTTGCTAAGTTGATTTATTACTTCTGACAGTTTGTGTGTTTGTGTGTGTAATCTTTATGGTTTTCTCTATATAAGATCATATCATCTGTGAACAAAGCTAATTTTACTTCTTTTCCAATTTGGATGCGTTTTATTTCTTTTTCTTGCTTAATTGCTCTGGCTAGACCTTCCAGTACTGTGTTAAGTAGAGGTGGTACAAGGGGGCATCCTTACCTTGGTCCTGAGGAAAAGCTTTCAGTCTTTCATCACTGAGTATGATGTTGGTTGTCAGTTTTTATATATGCCTTTTACGTTGAGTTAGTTTCCTTCTTTCCTAGCTTGTCCAGGTTTTTTTTTGTTTTTGTTTTTTTTAATGAAACGGTGTTAAATTTTGTTAAATTTTTATTCTGCATTATTTGAGATGATCAATTGTTTTTTTCCTTCATTCTGTTTATGTGATGTGTTGGTCAGTTTTCATATATTGAACCATATTTGCATTCCAGGGATAAAGCCCACTTGGTCATGGTGTATAATCCTTTTAATATGCTGCTGAATTCTGCTTGTTAGTATTTTGTGGAAAATTTTTGCATCAGTGTTAATAGTTTTCCTTTACTGTAGTGTAAAGACACTTTAGTATCAAGGTAATGCTGGCCTCGTAGAATGAGTTGAGAAGTGTTCCCTCTTTAATTTTTTGGAAAAGTTTAAGAAGGATTGGTATTCATTCTTCTTTAAACGTTTAGTAGAATTCACCAGTGAACATCAGGTCTAGGACTTTTTTTGTTGTTCTTGGGAGATTTTTTAAATTACTGATTTCACTCTCCTTACTAGTTACAGGTATATTCAGATTTTCTTTTTCTTGATATTTATGCCTCTTTGTCTGTACCTCTGTGATCAGAAGCAGCAGTCTGCAACTACAGCACAAATCCCCAATATTTGGGGGACAAGGTCCTTTTTTTTGCCCACCCTGCCTCCCAGAAGCTGTGAGCAGACTGCTTCGGAACATGTGTACAGCTGCATGCCATGTGGCTTGGGGTAAGAGATGGGTAACTATTGCCCTTCTAAGAGCTAAAACTGTCCAAATTGTCGAAATTAACCACATTTAGTCATTTAAGGCTTCCCCTGGAAGTTGCAAGCCTTCAACAGATTTCAGAGTTGCAAAATAGTTACAAAATCAGACAGATTCTGTCAATGCATTGTCGTCTAGTCTGTCTAGGGAGACTGATTCCTGGTGCACTTTTCTCTGCCATCTTCCCCTCAAACTGATGAGTTTTGACACATCTATACACCTGTGGAACTGTCAGCACTGTCAAGATAATCAATATATCTATCAACGTCAAAAGTTTCCTGCCACTTTGTAATGACTCCCTTCTGTATCAGCCCACCACTCACTCTTGCCACTTCAGATAAACACCATGGGAATCGTATAATATATAGTCTTTTTTGGTCAGACTTTTTTAATTCATAATTATTTTGAGCTTTATGTTTTGTGTCTCACTGCTGAGTAGTGTTCCATTGTGTGGCTATACCACAATTTTATAAATTCACTCACCTATTTATTATTGATAGATGTTCGGGTTATTTCCAGTTTGGGGCTATTAAAAATAAAGCTAATGAGAACATTTTGTACAAGTCTTTGTACTTTGTTCTTTTCTATTTGTTTCCTAGGGATACCTTTTTTGGGGGGCGGGCTGCTGCATTGGTTCTTTGTTGCTGAGCGCAGGCTTTCTCTTTGTTGGTGAGCACAGGCTACTCTTTGTTGTGCACAGGCTTCTCAGTGCAGTGGCTTCTCTTGGTGCGGAGCATGGGCTCTGAGTGCACAGCATTAAGTAGTTGCGATATGCGGGCACTAGAGTGCCTGGGCTTCAGTAGTTGTGACTCACGGGCTTAGTTGCTCAGTGACATCTTCCCGGATCAGGGATTGAACCCATGTCCCTTGCATTTGCGGGCAGATTCTTGACCACTGCGCCACCAGGGAAGTCCCTCTTAGGGATGCTGTAACAAAGTACTTCAGCCTGGATAGCTTAAAATGACACATTTTTTCCTCTCTCAGTTCTGGAGGCTAGAAGTCTGAAATCAGGGTGTTGGCAGGACCCTGCTCCTTCTGAAGGCTCTAGGGAGATTCTTCCCTTTTTCTAGCTTCAGAAGCTCCCAGCTCCTGGCAAGCCTTGGTGTTTCTTGGCTTTTAATTGCATCACTCCACTCTCTGCCTCCTCTTCTCTATGTGTCATCTTCTTATAAGGACATCAGTCATTGGAGTTAGGGCCCACTTTATTCCAGTATGACCTCATCTTAATTTATTATGTTTGCGAAGATCCCCTTTTGGATAAGGTCACATTCCTGGCAGACGTGAATTTTAGAGGGGACACTATTTAACTAACCCACTACAACTTTTCTTTCTGTTGGGTACATATCTAGGAATGGAACGGCCGGGTCTTATAGGAGGTATGTGTTTTCCACATACCTACTGTTTTCCAAAATGGTTGTCCCATTTTGCATATCTGCCAGCAACGTGAGAGGGTGATAGTTGCTCTGCATCCTGGGCAGCAGTTAATATTAAGGTCAGTCTCTTCACTTTTAGCCATTCTAATGGATGTGAAGTGGTATCTCATTGTGGTCTTAATGTACACTTTCCTAATAACTAATGATATTGAGCATCTTTTCATATACTGAATTGCCATCCATATATCTTCTTTGGTGAGGTGGTATTTAGATTTTTTCCTGTTTAAAAAAATTGGTTGTTTTCTTATTATTGAGTTGTAAAAGTGACTCTAGATACAAGTCCTGTGTCAGATATATCTTTTGCAAATATTTCCTCTGTTTGGCTTGCCTTTCATTTTCACAAAATAGAGATTCTGATTTAATTGCTCTGGTTTGGGGCCCAGGCATCAGGGCTTTCAAAACCTCCCAGATAATTTTAAAGTGTAACGGGGTCAAGAACCACTGCTTCTAATGTAATATTTTGAAGAACCCTAATGTGTGTATGACAGCTTCTTTATTATAGGATAATTTGGGGACAAAACCATGGTCTTGGTAAATTGTTAGTTTTTCTGTTTTAAAACCATTATTTGCTGTGCTTAGACATCACAACCAGCAGATGGCAGTAGTGTACCGTGTAAAACATTATTCTGGGTTGTAGCCAGGTCAGTCAGGTTAACCAATTTGGTAAGTTTCTATTAATGTTAAACTGAGAGATATCTGTGTAATTTTTGTCTGTCAAGTTGGTTATAGTAGTCACAGAGGGAAGCTGTATATGTAAATTTTAGGTGAATGAAGCAGAACTCCAAGTAATATCCAGGTACTACTGATTCAGCTACATGAAACTCAGTGACATCAATGAAGATAAAGAGGGTGAATTTGGAGCTATGTGGATAGTGTTAGTTTAATGTTAGTAAGATTTTTTTCCTCTCATTTTCTTTCATTCTTAACAATAACATTAAATTACAGCCTTTGTTTTTCATATTCAGCTGTTCAGGTATGAATTTGTCTTTATTTAATCTTAGGGAAAATTTCAAACATATGCAAAAGTAAAACATATCCTAGAATAACCAACTCCTAGAGTGATTATTAACCCATGGCCACTGTTATTTCATTTATACTTCCATCATTCCTCCTTTGCCACTCAGATAATTGTAAAGCAAATCTGAGCTTAATCATTTGTCCTATAAATTGTAAATTCACTTTTAAGCAACTTTCTTTGTATCTCTTAAGAAATACTCTTTTGTAGTGTGACATTTTTCTTATAGAGTAGGAAAACAGCAATTGTTAGAATAGCAGTTCTCAAACTTTTTGGTCCCAAGATGCTTTTACATTCTTAAAATTAAGGACTGCTGAGAGCTTTTATTCATGTGGGATTGTATCTTTTGATAATTACTGGATTACAAATTAAAACTGAGAACCTTTAAAAAACTTTTTAAAAAATATTTATTTATTTATTGGCTGTGTTTGGTCTTCGTTGCTGCCTGCGGGCTTTCTCTAGTTGTGGTGAGTGGGAGCTACTCTTTGTTGCAGTGCACAGGCTTCTCATTGTGGTGGCTTCTCTTGTTGTGGAGCACGGGCTCTAGGCTCACAGGCTTCAGTAGTTGTGGCACATGGGCTCTAGAGCACAGGCTCAGTTGTGGCACACAGGCTTAGTTGCTCCACGGCATGTGGGATCTTCCTGGACCGGGGATTGAACCTGTGTCCCCTGCATTGGCAGGCAGATTCTTAACCACTGTGCCACCAGGGAAGTCCCTAAAAATTGTTTTTAAGTTAAAATGATATAAAAACTATTATGTGTGAACATAAATCTTTTCTCAATAATAACTCTATCATCTAAAACAAAAACAGTATGTGAGAGGCATTGTCTTAAGTATTTGTAAATCTTTTTAATTACCTGCCTCAATAGAGGACAGCTGAGTTTTTATATCTGCTTCTGTATTCAGTCTATCGTGGTTTGTTATTTTGGTTGAAGCATATGAAGAAAATGGAGGCTTATAAAGATTAGATAATCTGAAAGACTGAAAGTATTTTATTGGCATTTTCAGATAATTGTTGTTATTCTTCTCTGATATTGTACCAAATCTCCATCGCACACTTGTGAGCAAATGAGCTTGAAAAAGGCAGTTAATATCTTAGTGTAATTATAAAAATAGTTTTTAACCTTATAGATGCCTTGAAAAGGTCTTAAAGATGCCCAGCTGTCCTCACACCACAGTTGAAGAACTCTGGAAGTACTCTGCTTTAGATGTAGTTTCCTTTTTCTTTCTATTTGAAAAGTTTAAAATGTATTTTCCTCAATTTTATTATACAAACATATTAACAAAGGAAGTTAGAACAGACAGCATTCTTACTCTTCAGCCTATCTTGTGTTTAGTTTTTTCTATTCTCTTTTAGTTTTTCTTCTTATTTCATCATCTTCTTTCACTTTCCAAAATGGAAAATAAAAATATTTACTAATTATAAAAAATTTTCAGTTGAAATAGACAACTATAAAGAAGGAAATAGTAGCCCACCATGGTCCTCTCATTTTGAACTTTTAATGAAGCTCTTTTTTGGATAACTTTTAATGAAACTTTAATCATGATAGCAGTCCCCCATAATCTTGTGATTTAGAACTTCTTAAATAAAACTTTAATGACTTGGGATTCTGTTTTCTAGAAAAGAAATTGGAGGAAGGCGAATTGCCTGTAGTACATTTAATTGAGTTTTTAGGGTTAAGTTTAAATCAAACCATTTGTTCTGCTTGATAATATCTCTTCAGTTAAATGACAAAAGTGAGGGCTTCTGGTGTTTCTCTAACTACAGATTTAAGACAGCACATGTGACCCAAATGAAATGTCAGTATAAAAACTGATCTAAAAAGAAAAAAAAAAAAACTGTTCTAATGTAGGTGTTTTTTGTTGTTTTTTTTTAAACTTGAGAGTAGCAGCTGCAAACTATGAAAGATGTGAACCAACTGAGCTCTTCATCGCAATCTTCAGAACCTTCCACTCTCATCTTCTGTGTTTGAAGATTTGGTTATCTCTAAGATGCATATGAGGTTTCCCCCCAGATTAAAAAAAAAAAATGTTGAGTGGTAAATGGCAAACTTTGGGATTTGGTAGTTAAAAAAAATGAGAAATTTAATTATTTGCAAAGTATAGTTTTAAAACCATGTGTTTTGAAGTCTGTAAAAAGCCCATTAATGGATAAATGGTCCTCAACTTAACATTTTACCCGTGCACACTTAATTAATCACTAATGCTATTCCCCATTTCCTCTTCTTAAGCAGTAAAAACTAGAAAATAGGCATGTGATCATCCAGGTGTATTGGTGTAAGAATTGTGGCCAAAAATGTGAAACTTCTAGAAAAATCAATGAGTTCGGAAGCCCAGGAAGGGTAAAAATGTAAAAAGAGAAGCAGGCTGACTTCTTGTCTTCTTAACATCGAATATGTCCATTTCTTCATTCTTCATTTGCTCTAAGATAGCACTTGCTGAAATTCTACCAATTCGGATTCAGTCATTTTTATGAGAATTAGCTTGAAGCAGTGCGTTTCCTCCTGATGGCTAGCTGAGTTCTGTTTTACAAGGGAAGAAGAATTGGATGTGGATGTGGGTGGTCGCTGCTGTTTTAGAGTTGGGTGGGTGATTTTTAGACATGGAGAACATTTGGTGGGGGGCAGCTCTGAAGAGAATGCTAGAGTGAGCGGTCTCATGTAGATTACAGGGCTGGAGGCAGAGGGACAGAGGTACCTTTAGTTGAGGGGGTTTGGACAAGGTAGGAGTGTGCAAGGAGAAACCAGACTTGTTTTTTCTTAGGCCAAGGGCAAGGAAGTCTGGTCTATTCTTACACCCTGTGATCTTTTCTCCCTCAGATGCAGGCTAGTACTATTATTGTTGTAATGATGCCCCATGATATAATTTGACATGGAAACCAAGTCATTTTTTTATAAATTTTTATTCATGGGAAAAGTATTGTGAGTTCTAAGTAACCATTTTGTAAGTGAATTTTAGAAATAGTGTGTTGGAAGTAAAGTACCAGAGTGGCCACACTTTTAGGTTGTTTTTTTTTTTAATTTTTTGCTTAGAAAATGCTGCCTCAGATTTCTGATTCAGTTTTTCTTTTGCCATTGACTAAAGGTATCAATTTTTGTTGCCTTTTCATTTGCTCTTCCTAGAGAATAGAATAGTGTAAAGAAAAAAAAAAAGAATAGTGTAAAGACAGGAGATTAGAAACGGTAACACATGGGTACTGAAGGCTGACAGCGTACTTCTGAGGGAAGAGAAGACTACCAGTGTGAAAGAGCAGCTGCTGAGATGTTGAGAGTAACGGCAGAGGCCTCCTCCATCCTCCACCACACCAGACTCCTGATCTTTAAGATGCCCCTCTTGCAGTCTTTCTTATCTCAGTACATAGAACTTTCTTCTAGTTACCAGATATCAGAAATGGCAGTCACCCTGGACTCCCCTCTTTGCTTCATTCCCCACTGCCAATCTACCAGGAAATCCTGTTGATTTCCTTCAGGGTATATCTGACCACTTCTCATCGCCTTTGCTACTACCACTTTTTGATCCAAGGTACCATTCTTCTTCTTTTTGTTTTAGTAAATTTATTTCTTTATTGGCTGTGTTGGGTTTTCACTGCTGCATGTGGGCTTTCTCTAGTTGGGGCAAGCGGGGGCTACTCTTCATTGTGGTCCGCGGGCTTCTCATTGAGGCGGCTTCTCTTGTTGCGGAGCACAGGCTCTGGGTTCGCAGGCTTCAGTAGTTGTGGCCTGTGGGCTTAGTAGTTGTGGCTCAGGGTCTCTAGAGTGCAGGCTCAATAGTTGTGGCACACGGGCTTAGTTGCTCCGAGGCATGTGGGGTCTTCCCAGAGCAGGGATTGAACCCATGTCCCCTGCATTGGCAGGCGGATTCTTAACCACTGCGCCACCTAGGAAGTCCCAGGCACCATCACTTCTAGACAAGACAACCACAATAGCCTCCTAAATGTTCTCCTTATTTCCCAGCACCCTGTTATCAGCCAGAGTGATACTTTTCAATCCATGTCAGATCATGTCACCCCCTTGCTTAAAACTCTCCAGTAGCTTTCTATCTCAGACTGAAACACAGAATCTTTACAGTGACCTTTAAGGCCCTTCACGATGCCACCCCTGTTAGCCTCTCAGATCTTACTGCATTCCAGCCACACTGGACTCCTTGGTGTTTCTTGGTCCTACCAGACATGCCCCTGCCTTAGGACCTTTGCACTAGCTGTTTTGTCTTCCTTCAGACATTTGTGTGATTATTCATCTACCTGCTTCATCTCTTTTCTTAAGTATTGCCTTCTTAGAATGGTTCTTCCTGACCACCCTATTTAAAATTGCATGTATACCCTCACCCAAGCATGCTCCGTTTTCTGCCCCTGCTTTATTTTTCTCCATAGCACTTACCACCATCTGACATAGTATATGTCTCATATGCTTTTATTATCTTTTTGCCATATTAGAATAGAAGCTCCATGAGAGTAGGGATTTTTGTCTGTTTGAACCATGCAGTACCCCTATAATTTAGAACAGTGCTTGGCATAAAATGCTCAATTTGTTCAATTAATGAATAATAGTTGCCACTTACTAAATGCTTACTATGTGTCAGGCAGCGTACTAGGGCCTTTGTTGTTTCTAATCCATTTGTTACTCCTACGAGGAAGGCAGCATCTCTTTTTTGCTAGGCCTCAGAGAGGTTAAGTGGCTTTGCGAAGCCACATTTGTTAGTAGCAGAGCTAAGATTAGAACCCAAGTCTGTCTGTCTCCAAAATCTGAGTTCTGTTCTTTAAGCTTCCCTATATTCGTAATGAAACACTGGGTCCCTAAGAAATTTAGTAAGATGTTGTTTAGTGTTCTTCATTTGATAAAGGAAAGTATGCAGTGCATTTCTAACAACAGTTTCCATTTTGGATTATCTTGACTTTAAAAGATTAAAATGAAATAAAATTAGATGCCTAAAGGAACATGCCTTAGTTATCTGGAATGTTTGCTTGTATGTAGGACATTTTTTTCCTGTAAAGTACAAAGTAGAAGGGAGTAATTTGTATTCCTGAGGAAGTTCAAGAGATCTTTTTAAGTATTAATTCTGCTTCTTAACTTTTATTTTTTTAACTTGGGGTGTTTGTTAACAGAAGTCTTAACTTGTTTTAACTGCTTTTTTTATGAAGCAAACATTTGTATAAGGCTTATTACATGCTAGTCATACTATGAGTACCTTGCAACTATTAACTCATTTAACATCATCTTTATCGTAACCATGGGAAAGTTACTTCATGACTCTTATTCTGACTGTTGCCAGGCAACCTAGTTACATGTTAAGAAAAGTCAGATAAGGTCATTTTTTCCTAATGGGGGCAGATATAAGGGTAGAGACCTGAAGACAGGGCAGGGTAGAAGAGGTAGTAATTTAGGTGACTAAAAGTGCAGAATCTGTATCTAGCACAGTGTCAGTCTGGAAAGGAGGAAAGGGACATCAAATCATTGCTGAGGTTTTGATAGTGTGAAGCTCTTTAAACTACCTCACTGCCTTTCCTTACTCTTTTTAAACATTAATTTTTGTTGGAGTATAGCTGATTTACAGTGTTGTGTTAGTTTCTGCTGTACAGCAAAGTCAATCATGTTTACGTATGTCCACTCTTTTTTGGATTCTGTTCCCATCTAGGTCATTACAGAGTATAAGTTGGTAAGCCTAGAGCAGAGCCAATGACACCTTCTTATTATCCAGCACTACTTGTTAGATACAGGTTGAAGCTTAGCAAGTGGTTCTTCTCCCTCGGGGTTTCAAGAAATAGGAGATAGAAAAGTTAAGAATTTGGTACATGAAAATATCAAACTTGAATCTGATCACCATCTAAAGCCAGCTACTAATTTACAGAAAATATATGGGACATACTCATATACCTCAAGGATATAATTATCAAATCCAAGCTAGGAAACTATGAAATAAACAGCCTAGTGTTTCCCAATAAATTAATTGCAGGCAGAGAGAGAGAGCCAGGGAGAGGGAGAGGGAGAGGGAAGAGACCTATAGATCAAAAACAATTTATGATTCATCAATCATTTGCAATGTATGGACTGTATTGGGCCTTTAATTATACATTTGAACAATCAAAGAAATCTGAACACCAGTTATTGGAGATATTAAGAAATTATTGTTGATTTCTTTTTAAGGTGTAATAATAATGCCAGTGAGGTGTTTTTTAAAACTCTGTATTTTAGGGAATTCCCTGGCAGTCCAGCGATTAGAACTCAGCGCTTTCAGTGCCGAGGGCCCCGGTTCAATCTCTGGTCAGGCAACTTAAGATCCCACAAGCTGCATGGCACGGCCAAAAAAACACCGCCCCCCTGAAACCATAACTATTTCAGAGCTACACACTGAAATATTTATGGATGAAGTTATGTGATGGGTGAGATATGCTTCAAAAATAACTGGGAAATGGGGGATGGAGTAGGTGGGCTTATGTAGGAAACAAGATTGGCCATGAGTTGATGAAGTTAGTTTATAGATTCATTGAAATTTATTATTATATTATTCTGCCTACTTTTGTTTATGTTTGAAATTTCCATTGTAAAAATATTTGTAAAAAACTGACATGTTACATAAATGCTTATGTGCTTTCAGGATAGAAGTTATGAAGAGGGAGATTATAAAATAATGCATCCTTAGTGAATTTCATGCAGAGGCAACATCTTCCTGTAGTTTTTTTTTCCCCAAACATATTCATTATAAAAGATGAAAATAGTTTAGAAATGGCACCATAGAAAGTGAAAGTCCATTTCTTTAGTCAAATAATATTTTAAAAATACTGAAAATTGTCATGTCGTTTGCACATGGTAACATTTCTTTCTCCATTAATGAAACGTATGAGAGATGGAATTTAGATCAGAGCTGGAGAGAGATTTCCTACTGGACCACATTGTTTTTGCTTTGCAAAAGGGCTATTAATGTTTGTTCTGAAGTTAAAAAAAAATCCTATATGAGTTAATCCATTATGTAGTGAAAACTATACCTAAAGTGGCAATCTGGAATGTTCCAGTGTGCATCTACCCCAGCCTTTAGTGCAGGCAGCAGCTCCCGATTGATTCTGGGTGGCTAGGCCTTCCATGAAGGGAAGTTTGAACATGAGAGCTTATACATCCTCAGCAGTGCTAGTTGGGAGACCTGGAGGAAGGGGATTTCCACTCTTTGTTAATAAGATTTCCAGGCACATTTCCTCTTTGTTTCTGCATTTTTCTCCTCTGTGCAGCAGCTGCAGGGAAGTAAAATGTGATTTCCTGCACTTATGAGTGCTGGCTTTCTTTTGGGAACTTATAATTGGAAGAGTGGAACGTGTGTGGATTGAGCTACCTGCACAGATGATTTAAACAATAGTTTTCAAAAAACTGGCTCCTTGCATTTGTGCCAGCGGTAGATGTGCTCAGATGATTTGAATTAGCAGATAAACCCAGGCTTTCTCAAAGGCTGGCATCCCTCTTGACTAACCACTGCTGTTATTCGCAGTGTAATTCTTGGCAAGCTGACTGAAAAATGAAGAATGGCAGAATTACATTCTACTATGTTAATAAAAATACTGTATTTTCTTTGCAGATTCATGCCATATAAATGCTTATGATTATTTAACCTGTAAAATTCTCCAAAATGAGAAAAGTGAGCAGGGGGCATTTTTCAGGGAAATAAGATAAGGCCTTATCAGGTACTGAGCCCACATATGGTATCCCTGAGAAATGAAAAGAACTTCGTAAATGCTCAGGAGCTATTAAACATTAGGTGGAAGATGAAAGGCCTTATCATAAGTTACCACCTTCCCTGCAGTTGTTGTCAGTATCGCATGGCCTAATAACTGTGATTCATTTTTTTCAGAGTATATTTAGGGGCCTGCACTACTTCTAAACATGGGCCCAGCCTTTGAAGATAGAAATTTTTGAAGTGACCTCTTCCTGGGTTGCTCACTATTGTGTTGAAGGTACAAGGTTTCTGGGCCTGTGGAGAAACTCCATGTGATTATTAGAAAACAAGAACTGATTATTATTATTTTTGAATATTTATAATTTTATTTTATTTTTCCAATTTTGAGGTATAGTTGACAGATAACACTATTAGTTTAAGGTGTAACAACATAAATGATATGCTGTCTTTAAGGAACCAAAATAACCTGACAGACCACTTCCAGAACTAGCAGAGCTGAATGATCAAATCCAAAGCACAGCTTTCATGGTCCCTGACTGTCAGAAGTGTTATCAGTGAAGCTAAACTAGTATTAAAGTCCAAATGTGTTTCTTGTTATTGTGTTGGAGTAACACTTTTAAAGTAGAATACCCCTATAAGTAAAGGAACAATAATGGATTTGTGGGGGAGAGGAAAGGACCATAACTCTTCCTTTCCTTGTTTTATGATTAATTCTTGGTTTTCAGGTTTTGTTCCATGGGATTCTGAACACCCAGACATGTTGATAACTTTTTGTGTAAATATTTGTGCAGTGTTTCAGGCGGGTTATGGACTAGGAGGTAGACACCACACATACATCCAGGGTAAAATTAGATTAAATTCCTAGTTTATATAGATAAGAAAGCTGAAATGGCCAGAGAAGAAGCAGGTGCAGTATATTTCAGTGTGTTTTCCCTGGACCCTGCGAGTCCCCAGTGGGGCTGAGTTGCTAGTAACAGTGTCCACTCAAGGTAAGCTCTCTTAATTCATGTTGCGTCACAGACCTTAGGCTGACACCACAGACACAGAGATTTATGCCATAATCTTTGTGCCTCTTTTATGAATATTGGGCTCTCCTGGACTCCATTTCCTCTCCTCACTAGAGAAAACCCATTTTCCTGTAATGAGGGCATACATTTTTCTCCTGAAAGAGGATCCAGAGCTTTTATCAGTGACCCTGATGGGATTTCTTCCTCAGCTTTAGTTCTTTCTTATTATCCTGTTTTCTTTTACCCTGGCTATTCTTCCAAATGCCAGATCAAAGTAAATAACTGCTTGTGAGACATTTCTATGTGAATATGCCATTATGAATTCAGATTCAGCGCGTCAGAAATCAAGTTCTTCATAAATGCTTCTTCTCTAGCCTCCGATCACACACCATTGAGCTTCCTTTTGTGACTTTCCCCTTTGCCACCCAGACTGAGGAGATTAAAACTGATTTTGACTCTTCTCATATCCTTAACCTTTGGGTAAAATCCGTCAGTAACCCTATTTGCAGCACTTCCCATATCTGCTTTTGCTGCTCCATTTCTACCATTTCTATCTTATCTAGGCCTTTAGCATCTCAGCCTCAATGTCTGTGTTACCTCCTAACTGGTTTTCTTGTGTCTATACTCTTCCTTCCATCTTTTTTTTTCTTTAATACTCTTGCTAAATCAATCTTTTTAAAACACTGATTTAATTCTATCATTCCCTTGCCCAAAAACCTTCTGCAGTTTTCCATTCCTACCCTGAAAGTAACTCCTTCTTCAGTTTTGCCACAACCTACTTTTCAAGCCTCATCTCTTATTACTCTTCTTTACAAATACCTGCTTCAGCTGGAGCTGGCTACCCACTGGCTCTGGACTGCTTTGCTGTTTTCTTCCTCTGCTTTTTCTCTTCATCTAAAATGTACAGGAGTACATTCCTGTCCCTCTTTGAGGAACAGGACACCCTTCTTTGTATTCTTCACAATGTTTGGCATCCTGTAGGTGTGCAATAAGTATTATTTATACATTAAATCATCTAAGGTTTATATTTCTTATGTGATAGTTACTATTTATTTAATTATACCATTTAATCATTACAATAACTTTGAGGGAAGTATTTTATATACTTTACAGAGAGGAAACTGAGGCTCAGAGAAGTTCAATAACTTGCCAAAGCCATACAGTTTAAGTCATGAAGCCAAGCTTCAAACCCTGATCTTTAGATTCAGTTATACATGCTGTTTACACTATACCAGTAATTCTGCCTCCCTTTTAGTCTGGTGTATGTCTTTTGAGGGTGGAAGAGTGCTTAATACTTAATTCGCTATTACTTGCTTAATTAATAGCAGAAGAAAAGGTGTGCAGACATGAATTAACAGTAATTGCTAGCAGGAAGAATGAAACAGATGCAAACTGTATCAGAGTTCACAGGAAAATAGAATTTCCCTTAATCTCATTTATTACTGGTGGGATGACTCATCCTCCAGTTGTACATTGCAGTTAAGTTATTCAGTATTTGTATAAGTTGGACATGGGAGGGAAAACCACTGATGAGATGTACAAGACACGTCACTTGAGTTAATGAGTGTTCCCGGGATATCCCCAAGATTTCTACCTGTCTTCTTGCCTTTTCCAGTTACTGTTTGATTCTTTCACCTTCTGAGTTTCTTTCAGAGTAAAATCATTTCCCATTTTTTTCCTGCCTTCCACGTGGACAGCTTCCGTTAGGCTACTTTCTTATTATTGCAGTGCACAAAGATTTTCTATATACTTACTTAACATGAGTCGGATTTACTATTGTTTAACTTAAGCACTAGAAATTCCAGGATTTAAATTTTTCCCTTCTGTATTCTCTTCTATTCTTGATTGTTTTTCATTAAAAGAGGGCAAAAAGACAGCTCAAACCATTTTCTTTTTAAATTAGCAATAAAATCGAGTATAGATGTTAGTAAATTCTGCTTCATTGCTATGAGAAGATTTTAAACTTTTGTGGCTTTTGCAGATACAACTGAAAATTTGTTGTTTCTGCTTTATAAACAAAATAAATAGCTCATTCAGCTCAATGAAGTAATAAGTTGTGAGTCAGAAATAGAGGTTGTGTATTTTTTATGTAGTCATTAATTTGGTCTTTTTCCCCCCCCTGCATCTCAGTTTTCTCACAGGATTGTTTTGAGGGTAAAATCCAAAGATATATGCGTGCTGTAAAGTGTAGAGTAATCTGCAGGGATGTGCTACAGACAATCCCCCACAGAGAACACTTGATTTATGAATCATCTATACATATATGTGTACTGCAAGAGCAGTGGATCTAGCCTTTCTGTAGGAGATGGGCTGAATGGTCTCTTTGGCCTTTGAATTGGAATATGTGGGAACAAATGACACGTAGACGTGCTCTTCTTACACATATAGAGGCTGTTGGGTTATTACTACTTTAGGGATTCAAACATTCTGCCGCCACATGAAGACAGAAACCCGTTTCTGAGTCAGGAACAGGAAGCAGGGAAAATTATTTTCCCCATATCCTGTTTTAAAACCCTAAGAGTTAGAGATGGTGACAAGCTGTTGGTAGAACGTGTACTGTTAACTGCTTACCAGAGCACATGTGGAGGCTTTTTATAGTCAGCTCATTTAATTTTATTGAGTCCTTACAATAGCCCTTTGAGGTAGTAGCCCTACTTTATACCGAGGGCCAGAAAAGTGAAGTGACGACCAAGGTCATATCAGCTAGTGGATGGCCCAGCAGAGAAGATGCAAACCCAAACTGACTTATCACTAGTAGTCCAGGCTCCTGTAGCATCCTCACAGCTGCTTTGAGGAGGATGGTAATAATATGGTATCCAAAGTTATTGTTAAAGAAAACATTTTGAATTTGGTCACTTTTTCAGGGTAAACAATGAAACATCTATAAAGACTCTTAAGAAGAGCTGTGAGCTGTGGGCAGCACTCCATAATTGCTTTTCTCTGGAAATTCTTTTTGAGGACTCTAAGTTTTATCTATATATAGTGCTCAGTTTTTCTACAAAACTTTTTCTCCCTTATTTGAAAAATAAGTGTTTACTTTTTTCGTTTGGGGGGGATATTTTTCCAGTGAGTTTTATCTGTGCAGTATTTTTATTTTGTTTTGTTTTGGGATCATCCAGTGAAAGGACTTAAATATTTTGCGTGTTTGCCTCCAAGGAAGTGGGGAAGTTAGGCACTCAGTTGGTGTTTTAAAGCCGGTTCCTGGTTGGTTGTAAAGCATAGGGGATTTCCAGGGTGTGTAAGGGTGGATGAACTCCTTGAACTGAAAGCAGAATAAAAAAAAAAAGAGAGAGAGAGAGAGAGTGGTTTAACAGCATTTCTGGGTTTCCAGGATCCAAGCCATGTTATTGCCTTTCCTTGCCTGATTTGTTCCTTTTTAATTTGGGAGCAAGATTCTATGACAAAAAATATATTGTCTTTTTGCCTTTCTTTTAGCTGTTCTCTGTGTCTGTCTGGATATGGCATGAAAGGGAAGGAGAGTGAGATTAAAAAGAATAGAGCTTTTTGTTCTAATTCTTAATTTCTAAACCACCTTTTTACTTTATTAAAAATTTTTTATTGGAGTATAGTTGATTTACAGTGTTGCATTAGTTTCAGGTGTACAGCAAAGTGAATTAGTTATTGCTAAACTATCTTTACCTGATTAAGACCTATTTCCCCAAAGCCCAGGCAAGATTTAAAAAATAACTATCCTGTGAGTAAATTATATTCTGCCCAGGGGTATTTAATAGAAAAATCTATTTGGAAGTATACCCAGCTGCTAGAGAACATGTCTTTAACTTGTGATTCTAGATGGTTGAAAATTCATAAAGACTTTTTCAGTCTTTTATGTAATTTTGTATTTCAAGACAAAAATAGATTATCTTCTTCCTCCTTCTCCCCTGCTCCTCTCTCCTCTTCTTCCTCTCCTTTTTCTCTTTCAAGTATGTAGTTTTCCAACGTGTCGAATGACCATAATTTAATTACTTAGTCTTCTGTAAATAGATATTTAGGTCACTTTAGTCTTTTATTACTACAAAAATGCAGCAATGAATCACATTACACATTGTAATTTCTCCAATATTCTAACACAGCTGTAATATTCCTGCAGATTGAATGGCTAGGGCAGTGGAAATGTATCAGTTTTGATTGGCCTTCATGGAGGTTTTATCGGTATACACACAATACTGATCAGCAAAGTATAAGAAGTCTTGTTTCTCCACACCTTTGTGTTCCAGTATGTCATCAATCATTTTGATCTTTGCTTATCTGAAGTGAAAAATGGAATCTTAGTATAGGGTTAATTTAGCATTTTTTTAATGAGTAAGTCAGGCATCTTCCCATAGGTTTAAAAGCTGCTTGTATTTCTTTTCTGCACAGTGCTTGCTTCTGTCTTGCCCATTTTTTACTTGAGTTATTGGGATTTTTTTAAATTGATTTGTAGGAGCTCTTTGAAAAACTGTGATTTGAGTTACAGCTTTTTGAGGCTTTTCTTCCTTATGCAGATTTTAAAATAGTAAAATTTATCAAACTTTTTTTTAATAGCTCCTGGGTTTCATAATTAGAAAGGCCTTTTTCTTCATAAGATTATATAAGAATGAATAAACACAAATACAAGCCTTCTTTTGCCCCCTACTACTTTGGTTGTTTTTCCTTTACATTTGAGATCCATTTGGAATTTTTTCTGGTATAAGTGTGGTAGGGTTCCAACTTGAT
The DNA here is from genome assembly GCF_030028045.1 of Hippopotamus amphibius kiboko. Lineage (NCBI taxonomy): Eukaryota > Metazoa > Chordata > Mammalia > Artiodactyla > Hippopotamidae > Hippopotamus > Hippopotamus amphibius. The sequence goes on along the minus strand of NC_080187.1, from coordinate 161,747,466 downwards.
TTTTTTTTTCCTTTGGTTAATTACCTAGTTGCGTCAGCACCATTTATTTAACAACCCATCTTTTCTCCCACTTGTTTGGGATGCCACTTTCATCAAATATCAAATTCCCATATATATTTGTGTCTGCTTCTGGACTTTCTGTTCTCATCCGTTAATCTGTGTACATGACCACACTATATTGACTATTGTAGTTTTATAATATGTCTTAATATGTGGTAGAGCTAATGCTCAGAACTGGGGTTCTGGCCCTTTCTTTATAAACTTTGAAGGGGTAAGTATTATAGGCCTATGATAAAATGTATAGGCCTGGGGCAAAATCTTGGGTTTTGGGGTTTGTTTGTTTTTTTTAATATTTATTTATTTTTTTTTGGCTGCTTTGGGTCTTCGTTGCTATATGTGGGCTTTCTCTAGTTGTGGCGAGTGGGGGGCTACTCTTCGTTGTGGTGCACAGGGCCTCTCATTGCGGTGGCTTCTCTTGTTGCAGAGCATGGGTTCTAGCTGCTCGGGCTTCAGTAGTTGTGGCACTTAGGCTCAATAGTTGTGTCTCATGGGCTCTAGAGCGCAGGCTTAGCAATTGTGGCACACGGGCTTAGTTGCTCTGTGGCATGTGGGATCTTCCTGGGACAGGGATTGTTCCTGTGTCACCTGCATCGGCAGGCAGATTCTTAACCACTGTGCCACCAGCAAAGTCCCCAAAATCGTGCTTTATATATATGACAGTCCCATTACCAGTGTCTCTTAAACCTTTTTGACCACAACTCAAATACAAAATACTTTCTATGTAATAACCCATTTTATAACTGACAAAAACATTTACATGCTCTTGCTACATGTGTTGGACTGCATTTAACTGTTAACTTATTTAATCGTAACCTCAAAAATGCTGTTTGCAAACTATTTAAATTCATTTCATGACCCAGTAATTGGTTGTGACCTGCAGTTGAAAAAATACCTCATTAGACTTCTATTTCAGTGAAATCCCGATAGTCCTTATTAAGTCTTATTTTTGGAGTGGGGAGCAGGAGAAGGAGAGTTATTTCTCCCTAAATAAACTAGGGAGACTACATCATAGCAGGTAGGATTTCTCAACAGAAGAATTCATGAGGGGCATTTGCATTTCTCTCCCATTTTACAAGTGCCTTGTAAGGAAGGGCAATGGTCTTGATTGGCATGGCTTCTTAAAAACATAGGCCACAGCTTATTAATATGTACTGTTCAGGAGAAGGAAAAACTGTTAGAATGCAGGTGCCAGGAGGTTCAGGCCCATGTGAGGACTATTCCACCATCTTCAAACAGAGTTGTTTTGTTGTCTTCTGGCTTTTAGGGTTCCCAGCTTGATTATTATTGCTCTGTTCCACTATACCTCGGGTGAGAGCATGGATTTCTAGGTTTCCAATCCAAGTCTACCACTTTACTTGCTATTATTTTTTTTTTTTAATATTTTTGTGATTTACATAGCACATGGAAAGCACTGTAAATGTTTGTGTTATTATTATTTGGCCTGGATGTTTACAGGATTTTCTTCTTCAACTTCAATATTAAGAATTTTGTGGGAAGAGGAGTAGGTGATTTTTTTCATTGTTTCCCTGAACCTTGTGAGTTCTTAAAGACATATTTTTATCTTAGGAAATTTTTAAAAAAATGATGAGCTCTCATCTTTTCAGATTTATTGGTTGAGAACACCCTCATGAGGCTTAAGTTGGATTTCTATTCTCTGTCCTTCATACCTATAATGTACTTTCTCTTATCTTTTGTTCTTTTCCTCTTCATTCTAATAGAATTATTCTAAGTTTGTGCTGCATTTCACAAAATCCATGTTCTTGTGTGTTACTTCCAATCTTTAATGCTTTCAATGAAGATTTTAATTCTGTTGCATGTTGTTTTTTCTTGCATTTCTATTTTATTTTTGCTAGATCCCTTTACATCTGTTGCCATTCTTTCCCTAAAGCTCATTGCTCTTTCTTTATAAATGCAACTGAGTTTGTCCTCTTATATGGAGGACAATAATACAATTTGTCCTCTGCCTATCCCTTGAGTTTTTGGTGTTTCCCAGGGCTCTGGTTTCCCACGGCTTCCTTCCTCTTTTCCTACTCAACCCATCCTCCCTGTTCATTTTCGCCCCCTCCTCTGTATGCCTCTCTAACACCTGTATGCCACTGACTCACAAATCTATATAGCTCCAGTCCTTGCATTCTCACTGAACCCCAAACTTCCTGTTGCGCATCTTCCTAAGTAACCGTCTTTCAGTGGCAGGATAAGAGTGATAAACTATTTTATTCTTTGTCTGAAAATGTTTACTTGAATGATAGTTTAACTATAGAGAATTTAGTATTTTCCCTCAACACTGAAAATAGTATTACATTGTCTTATGGCCTCTATTTTAGTCATTGTTGAAAAGTTTGCTTTCCGTCCAATCTTTGTTCCATCTCCATCTGCCTGTTGCTCTTAAGATTTTTTTCACTACTGTTGTTTCACTATGATAAGTATATATGAATGTGTTTATTTTTCCTGCTTGGGATTCACTGAGCTTCCTGAATCCAAGGTTTCATGTCTTGAGTCAATTCTGAATAATTCTGAGGCCTTATGTCTTCAAATATTGCTTTTCCTGAAATTTCTATTAGACCTTTGTTGAATCTTTTCACTCTTTCCTCCATGTCACTTACTTTCTCTTTCATATATTTCATATCTTTATCTCTCTGAATTGTATTTAGGGTAACATCTTCAGATCTATCTTCTAATTCACTCTTTTCACCTGAGATGTGTCTGTTCTTCTCTCTACCCATTTGTTGAGTGGTTTTCCCCTAATGTTTCAATAATTTACAGACCATAAAATTGACCCATGTTAAGTATATAGCTCAGTGATTTTGAGTAAATCTATCACTTGTCTGACCATCACCACAATTTAATTTTAGAATACTTCAGTCACCTCAGAAAGTTTCATCATGCCCTTTTGAGGTCAATCCCTACTTCTACTCCCAGCTCCAGTTACCACTGACCTGCTCTCTGTCTCTGTAGTTTTGCCTTTATTAAAAATTTCATATAAATAGAATCATATAATCTGTAATTTTTTGATTTATCTTCTTTCACTTAACATAATCTTTGTTTTGTAATGTATTAGATTTAGTTTTAAACATAATGTTTTTGAGTTCATGTTGTTACATGTATCAGTAGTTCTTTTTCATTGCTGAGTAGTATTCCAATGGATGAATATACCACAGTTTGTTTATTCACCAGCTCATGGACATTTGGGTTCATGTCCATTTAATTCCATTTATTTTGGAATTTTAATTTTAGAATGTCTCTTTGATAATTTTCTCTTCACTTTTTCATGGTCTCTGTCTTAAGTTCAGATTCTTCTTTTATGTTTTAGTTATTTTTATGTACTTTATACTGTCTCTTAGATTTTTCTGTTATCCTTTATCCTGAGTTCTTTGGGCTCTAATGTTTCTGTTGTGTCAGAGGACTCTCACACGTGGTGGATTATTTACTCTTGTGTTCTACAGTTTTTAATTGGTGAGGTCAGTTGTAGAGGGGCTTGCTTTTTCTATGAGAATCCCTTTGTTGTCTGGATTGTTGAGAGTCTCTCCCTAGGGAAGTTTTGTATTTGCTTCTGCCAAGCGCCCAAGAGATATTATTGGACCAGAACCAGTTTTTATATGTTTTTTCAGTGGAGCATGAGGATTTAAGTGTATCATACAGTTTGTCTAAATTTGTACTTCAAACTTACTTAAGGTATAAGCCTTAATTTAAAAAAAAATCATTGTTATTATCATCATATTTTTGGCTGCGCCACAGTGGCGTGCGAGATCTTAGTTCCCTGACGAGAGATTGAACCCATGCCCCCTGCAGCAGAAGCGTGGAGTCCTAACCACTGGACCGCCAGGGAATTCCTGGAGTTTCCAATGCTTAAGAGGTTTTTTTCTTTCCTACTTACACCCCTAGTAGAGATAGAGAAGCTGGTGTGTTGTGTTTGGACATCAGTGTGCTCATTTGTAAAGGTTCTTTTTTTATTATGGAGTTCGCTTCCAGTTTCTTCCCTCATTGGGCCTAAGGTTTGATAGATCTCCAGTTCCCCTGGGGTATCAAAAGCCAGGCCCCTGTTTAGTGATACCCCTTCCATTTCTGCTTTTTACTTCCTTCCTGGACAACATTAGCGATAAGTCTTATCCTTACCGTTCTGATTTTCAGGTCTGGCTTCATCTCTGGCACTTAGAGGTTTATTTCACTTCCTTTCTTACAAGTTCACCATGTATTAAGTATTTTTGTTGTATTTTATCCAGCCTTTTTAGATATTTGTAGCAGGAAGGTTTTTTTGTTTTTTCATCTTCCTGGAATCAGAAAATTCATATAAAATTATAAGTATTTTTAGGGACTTTGTTGGTGGTGCAGTGGTTAAGAATCCACCTGCCAATGCAGGGGACACAGGTTCGATCCCTGGTCCGGGAAGATCCCACATACCGCAGAGCAACTAAGCCTGTGTGCCACAACTACTGAGCCCACGTGCTGCAACTACTGAAGCCCTCACGCCTAGAGCCCATGCTCCACCACAAGAGAAGCCACCACACTGAGAAGCCTGTGTACCGCAATGAAGAGTAGCCCCCACTTGCCACAACTAGAGAAAACCTGCATGCAACAACAGAGACCCAATGCAGCCAATAAATAAATTTAAAAAAAATTATAAGTATTTTAAAATAGAATTCTATACTATAGTAATTATAACTATACTGAATGAAAAAACATCTAAAATATAACTTGCTTTTAATGAGTATAAACTTTCTAAAATTATTAGTTATTAGATTGCAGTGACATTTTCCAGATATGTGACTTCATTTTTCCCAGGCTAAATTAAGGCAGTCGTGCTGGTTTTATTGAGGATTTATTTGGATCCCATGGTTTAAAGAAGGCACATGAAGAAATTTGGCCATTTGATGCAAAGATGCATTTTTTCCTGTTGTTCCCATGTTTAGAACAGTGCTTCTAACCAAAATAACTGGTATTCCCCTGTTTTTCCATATCCACTGTGACTAAAGCCAGTTGTTTTAATATTCCCTTTCTTCTAATCTTTGGAAAATATTATCTGATGTTTGCAGTACATTGGGTATAATTGACATGTTAAGAGCACTGCTTCTTTTATGATATAAAGTTTTGAGTAAATATTGTAGTCCTCCTGTTCCCCTTAGTTGCTATTCTAGAATAGGAAATTAACTAAATAAAACAAATGAGAAAGATCTGTTTTTCATTTCCTTGTGAAACTTGTATCAAAGTCTCAGAATAGAAATAAACTCATAAACATATGGATCATCATCCCCAAAATTTGAAAAATTTCAACTTCTGGGGAAGTTAGTGTCTCTTTGTATGTCGTTTGTTGAGAAAAATTGGTTGCTTAACCTGTGTGTGTTCTTATGCATAGTGTGGAAGGAATAATAAATAGACAAGTTATACTGCCACGTATGTTGTGAGAGTTATTTGTAATTATGAAGGCAGCTTTTTGACAACAGGAGCTGGAATCACCTCCATTCTAGAGCTCATGTGTCAAGTGTAGTGTAGAAGGGCCATTTTTTTATTCTCTTTCTTGCTCTGCCTCTTTGGATCTTTCTGCTACTCATTTGTGGTTAGGTAACAACCACAAAGCAACAAATATCAGTTCTGCTTCATTTCTAATAAGAGGTTGGATAGGAGAAAGAATTTGAAACTTTTAATTAGCTGTTTTAGAATTGTTTTTGCATTTATTTATTACTCTTTTCCATATTGTAGTAATAAGCAAGAGTTTTTTTTAAAATTTAAGGTCAAACTAATATTATATAAATACTTTATACTAATCCTTTGAATTTCCAAATTGGCTAGTTTTTAATCCTCAAACATGCCAAGCTCTTTTGTGTTTCCTTTTTTTTTTTGATTGGGGTATGGTTGTTTTACAGTGTTGTGTTTATACTGTACAGCAAAGTGGAGTGCTCTGTGCTATACAGCAGGTTCTCATTAGTTATCTGTTTTATACATATTAGTGTATATATGTCAATTCCAATTCATCCCACCCTCCCTTTCCCCTCTTGGTGTCCATACGTTTGCTCTATATGGCTGTGTCCTTGGGTTTTCTTAAGGGCCTTGGTGGTTCTTTCCTCTGCCTAGGAGGCACTTCCCCTAGAGGGAGCATGGTTTACTTCCTCACTTCATTCAGGTCTTTGTTCAAATGTTACTGCATTAGAAAAGCCTTTCCCTTTCACCAGGTAGGGAATGCTAATACCCTACCTGGCTTAAGTTTTCTTCAAGGCTGTTTTCTCTACCTGAAATTAAGTATTTGTTACCTTGGTATTGCTTGTTTCCTTTGCTAATATACTATAAATTCCTTGAGGGTGGGAAATGTTTTCACTTTTCTGTTCCTAGGAATAAAAACATTATTTTGCACATGCATTTGGTGCTTAGTGAAAATCTGTTGACTCACTGACCAAGTGAATATATTATAAACTTGTGGCCTAAGGGTGAGATCTAGCCCATATGTGTTTTTTGTTTGAGTGTCTTTGTGGATTTTTTGGTGGTTGTTTTTTTTTACTCTTTAAAAAAGTTATTTCACGTATTTCAAAATGCCAGATTTTAAATTTTCCTTAAAAAATCAGATCTGCTAACCCTGGGTCTTTATTTTTGTGTGGCAGCAATGATCTGGACCAAGCACTGGGCTGTTTGCTTTATAAAGGACCCACACGCTCAGGTTTTGTCATAGTTGTTACCTCTGTCAGATCTTGGACAATGAGATCTAAGTATTTGCTACTTATTTTATCTGTTCTGTTCTGTTTTCTTAGACTTGTCCCATTTTACCTGTTTATATCACCTGCCTGGTCCCTGTAGGCATCTGAGTTTACAACTGCTTTTGTAAGTTTATAGTTTTTATAATTCCTATGCAGTTAAACTTCTCAGATTTAAACTTAAAAAGCATAAAGTAAGTGAAGATGATAGAAGTTGTGACTATTGAAGGAGATATATGTTGAATTTGTAAAACCTGTATGTTACAAAAAATTAAGAACTTCCTTTAGACCAACGAGCGCATGAAAAGATGCTCAACATCATTAGTTATTAGGAAAATGTACATCAAAACTGCAGGGAGATACCACTTCATACCCAGAAGCATGACTATGATAAAAGACATGCAATAACAAGTTTTGATTGAGGATGTGGAGAAATTGGAAGCTTCGTACATTACATCTGGGAATGTAAAATGGTGAAGCTACTTTGGAAAACAGTCTGGCATTTCCTCAATGAGTTAAACAGAATTTCCAAGTATGGTAACTTGACAGTTTCATTCCTAGATATATACACGGGTGAGTCAAAAATTATCCGCACTCTGGTTATATTAAAACATCTGGCGGCCGCACTGTCTTATCAGTGCTTTCCGTTCAAGGCTACTGTCTCCATAGTTACTGCTGTGCAGGTGTGAACGTGTTACATCAGTTCATTTGTAACTGTGGTGCAAGCAAAAATGGATGCCCCACTTGTGATTTGCACAAAAGAAGAACAGTGTGCAGTGATTCGTTTTTTGTGGTGAGAGGGTGTATCTGGTGCTGTTATTTATCGAAGACTTTGTGCGCAGTATGGAGAAAGTGCTTTGTCGCAAAGAAGTGTGTATGAATGGATAGAGAAGTTCAGGGAAGCTTGTACAAGTGTTAGCCATCAAGAAGGAGCTGGACGCCCGTCCACGTCCACAACTGATGACAGCATTGAGCATACACGTGAAATGATTCTGTCGAATAGATGAGTGACAGTGGATTATGTGGCAAATCATTTGCGAATCAGCCGTGGCTTTGCCTATGAAATAATCCACAACAGACCTAGGTTTCAAAAAGTTTGTGCTGAAGCCTAAATTCGGATTAAATGCAGAAGACTGCTATTCAAGAGTGTTGTGATCGTGCATGACAGTGCACGTCCGCACACTTCTACCCACACTGTCGACACTCTGCAAAAACTTATGTTTTGAGGTGTTAAAGCATCCTCCCTATAGTCCTGATCTTGCTCCTTTGGACTTTCACCTGTTTGGTCCCCTGAAAGCAGCCCTACGAAGACGAAGATTCACTTCTGATAAAGAAGTGAAGACAGCAGTGCATTCGTGGCTTCCAGCTCAGCCTAAAATATTTTTTAATGAGGGAATACGAAAGCTTGTTGATGGATGGACAAAGTGTATTGAAAAGCAAAGCGATTATGTCAAAAACTGACGTATTTGTCTTTTCTAAAAGTTAGATTCTACAGCCAGGAAGCGAATAATTTTTGACTCACCCTCGTATATACCTAAGAGAAATGAAAACATACATCCATGCAGAACTGGTACACAGATGTTCATAGCAGCATATTTCATAACAGCCCCAAGGTGGAAATAACACAAATGTCCTTCCATTAATGAATAAGGAAATATGGTACAAACATACGAAATATTATTTGACAGTAAAAAAAAATGGAGTACTGATACATGCTAAACATGGCTAAACCTTGAAAGTATTATGCTGAATGAAAGAAGTCAATCATAGAATACCACATATTTGTATGATTCAGTTTAGCTGAAATGTCCAGAATAAGTAAATCTGTAGAAACAAAGTGGATTAATTAGTGGTGGGTTGAGAGAATGAAGATGGACTGCTAATGAGAATGGAGTTTTCTTCTTCTTCTTCTTCTTCTTTTTTTCCTTTTTTTGGCAATGCTGCACAGATTGTGGGACCTTAGCTCCCAACCAAGGATTGAACCCAAGCCCTTGGCATTGAAAGCGTGGAGCACTAACCACTGGACCGCCAGGAAATTCCTGGAGTTTTTCTACGAGTGACAGAATAATCTAAAATTAGACTGTGGTGATGTGGCATAACCTGTGAATTGTACATTTCAGACTAGTGAATTGTGTGGTATATGAATTATATCTCCATGAAATTATTTTTAAAAAAATTAGAACTTCTTTTATTAATAACCAAGAAACAAGTGATCAAAAGATTGGTGGATTCTCATACCTCAGATCATGAACCAGTCTGCAATCATGTAAAATTCTGGCAGTAGCCCTAGAAAGAAATAATTGTTCTTCACTTAGGTTTACTATCCATTAAAGCAGCTAAGTCTGCATATTTGTATTGTCCTATGCTGTAGTTAGTGTGCTGTCTCGGTAGATCAACTCTTTCTTTTTCACGCCTTTTCAGCATGGCCTATTCAAGGGCTTTCTGTGCAATGACTTAAATTTGTTTAGTTTGGAAAGTGAGCATCTTGGAAACCCACCAGAAGTATTACAAAGTATTAAAAGTGTTACTCCCTGACTAGTAACATATTTACTAAGCGCTTCAGTAATGGGGAAGAGAAACAACAAGCCAACCTCTTGGATTTTTCTGTTTGTCTATCAGAAGGCATGGATTGGGAGGATAATCTTTGGATGAGATTATATTACACATCCTGTGATTGCACAGAGGTTCCTGAGACTTACCTTTTAAACAAACCTTCTCAAGTATACTCTCTTCCATTCTGTGGTTTTAAGGGATTTCCAAAGTTGTTAGCATCGAATATCAGAACTGGAAGGGGATTTTATAAGTTATCTATTTAGTTTAATTGTTGATTTTTACAGATGTCCATTTTTCCAGTAATACTGAACTACCTTAGTTTGTCATTATTCCTGAAGTGAATATAATGAGTACCAAGAGCAGCACCAAGATGATAAATTGAAAGTATAATGGGAAATCTTTTTCATGTTAATTCTTAGTGAAACCTGAATTTTAGAAATTTAATGCACTTGTTTTCCTTGGTTCATTCTGACTGAAACGAGAATTGGTCATATTGTATGTAAACTGTTTTAATGTCCTTGATAGTTTTATTTTCATTTATAAAAAATAATATTCCTGTTCTAACCAATATTTAGTTAGTTTTGATATGAATTGGAACTTTTTAAACATTGTATAGGAAATATATTTGAGCAGAGAAATTTTATTATTTTTTAATTTTTTAAAATATTTATTTTATATATTGGCTGTGCTGAGTCTGTTGTGGTGCATGGGCTCTTCGTTGCAGGCTTCTCTCTAGTTGCCACAAGCCCACTTCTCTAGTTGTGGCATGTAGGCTCCAGAGCTCACAAGCTCAGTAGTTGTGGCACGAGGGCTCTCTAGTTGTGGCACATGTGAGCAGAGAAATTTTAAAACAAAGTGTTTTGCTGGGTGGAAAGGAAAGAGGATGGTCCTGCGCAACTGGAGTTGACAGGCATAGACAAGCTAAAGAAGTCAAGTGACATAAGAAAGCATGCGTATGGACCAATGTTTATTTTAAAGATGACGTTACTATTAGGATTTTCTTCCTTTTGTTTTTTCATCAGATTTATTAAGGTATCATTTATATATAATAAAATTTGCCATTGTACAATTCAGTGAGTTTTGACAAATACATGCAGTGTGTCATAATCTCTATAATCCAAATATGGGACGTTTATATCATCCCCGAAAATTCCCTTGTATTCATTGCAGTCAGTTCCCTCTCCCTCCTTCCTGGCACCATTAACCTGCTTTCCTTTGCTATAGTTTTGCCTTAAATTCATATAAGTGAAATCATACAGTATATAATAAGCTTTTATGTCTGCCTTTTTTTTTCACTTAGCATAATACTTTTGAGATCCATTCATGTGTTTGTGTATACTAATCATCAATAAAAAAAACCCCAATAGTTTCTTTTTGTTGATGAATAGTATAACATTGTCTGGATATACCACCTTTTTTTCATTCATTCATTGGTTGATAGACACTTGAATTATTTCCAGTTTGGGGCAATTACAGATAAAGCCATTATTAACATTCACATACAAGCCTCTGTGTGGGTGCATGTTTTCATTTCTCTTCTTTGAATACCTAAAGGTGGAATTGTTGAGATGTAGGATAAATGTATGCCTAACCTTACAAGAAACTGCCCAGTTGTTTTCCAGAGTGTGGTCGTACTATTTTGCGTCCCGTTAGCAATATTTGAAAGTTCCAGTTGCTCCACATACTTTTTATGGTCAGTCTTTTAAATTTTAGCCATTCTGGTGGGTGGGTAATGATTTCTCACAGTAGTTTTAAATTTGCATTCCGCTAATGACTAATAACGTTGAGTATCTGATCATGTGCTTATTGGCCTAAAGGGGGTTCTTCCTCTTTGTAATTTTGATACAATGATATTGTCTAATCCACAGTTGATACTCAGTCACAATTGTCACTTGTCACAATAATGTCCTTTGTAAGTTTCTCCTTCCCCCAGATCCAATAGAAGATTACACATTGCATTTAGTTGTCATGTTTCTTTGGTCTCTTTTCATCTGCAACAAAAATCTCAGTTTTCTCTGTCTTTCTTGGACTGTGACTTTTTTTGAAAACTGTAGACCTAGTGTTTTGTTGAATGTCTCTCAGTTTGGTTTTACCTGATATTTCCTTATGATTAGATTCAGGCTATGCATTTTTGGCAAGAATATCACAAAAATGCTCTTGTATCCTTGTCAGAGGCATCATATCAGGAGGCACATTATGTGAATATTGGTGATGACCCTGTTGCCCAAAAAATTTTTGTCTATCCTGATGTTATGCAGAATTCTATTTTCTTCTAGGTTTGGCTCTTAGGTTTTAGATGTCATAGTTTTGGCTTTAAGGTTTAGGCTTACAATCTATAACAAAATAATTTTTGAGTGTGATGTGAGATAGGGATTGGGGTTCATTTTTTTTCTCCAACTTTTTTCCCTTGTTAGTTTTCCTACTTTGCTGTTTCTCTGATTCTGCTTTTTATTATTCTACTTTCTTGAAATTTATTTGCTCTTCTTTTTATAGCCTAAATTGAAAACTTGGATCACTGATTTTAGACCTTTCTTCTTTTCCTGTAATCATTTAAAGCTAAGTATTGCTTTAATGCAGCCCATGAATTTTGATATTTTATTTTTTACTATCACTTAGTTCAAAATATTTTCTACTATCCTATGTAATTTTTTTAACCCATGGGTTATTTAGAAGTATTATTCAGGAATATTTGGAACTTTTCTAGATATCTTACTGCTGATGGCTTTCTATAGTGGCTGCAGCAATTCACATTCTCACCAACAGTGTACAAGGGTTCATGTGTGTGTGTGTGTGAGTGTGTGTACGTATGTATATGAGTAATCAGCAAACATATGCTTTCAGATTTTAATATTTTGAAATGTATTGAGATTTATTTTATGCCCTAGAGCTGTGGTTTGTCTTGGGTTTCATGTGTACATGAAAGAAGAAATATTCTGCCATTGTTGGATGTATTGCCCTTTAGTTTTCAATCAAGTCAGAGTGGTTAATAGTGTAGTTTAGGTCTTCTCTATCCTTACTGATTTTTATCTACTTATTCTATCAATTATGGAGAGAGAAGTGTTGAAATCACTATCTATGATGATAGACATTTATGTTCCTCCTTTCAGTTCTGTCAAGTTTTGCTTCATGTATTTCAAAGCTGTGTTCTTATTTATGAATATGACTTCCCCATATATTGATTTTATTGTCATTATGAAGTATCCCTTTTTATTTTTTGTAATACTCATTTTCTTGAAATCTATTTTATCTAAAATCAGTGTTGCCCCTCCAACTTTCTTAAGCATACTGATGCGTGATATGTGTTTTCTTCCTACTTTTCAGTTTCAGTTTATACATATCTTTATATTTAAAGTACATCTCTTGTAAACAACATTTTTGATAGGGTTGAATTCAAATATTTTAAACAAATGGGACTACTTCAAACTAAAAAGTTTTTGCACAGTGAAGGAAACTGTTGACACAATGAAAATGCCACCTACTGAATTGGAGAAAATATTTGCAAATGATATATTGGATAAGGGGTTAATATTCCAAAATATACAAAGAACTCATACACCTTAACATTAAAAAAAAAATAAACAGTCCAATTAAAAAGTGGGCAGAGGACCTGAATAGATGTTTTACCAAAGAAGACATACAGATATTCTACAGGCATGTGAAAAGATGCTCAAAATCACTAATCATCAGGGAAATGAAAGCAAAAACCACAGTGAGATATCACCTCACACCTATTGGAATGGTTATTATCAAAAAGATAACAAGTAACAAGTGCTAGTGAGGATGTGGAGAAAAGTGAACCCTTGTACACTGTTGGTGAGAATGTAAATTGGTGCAGCCACTATGGAAAGCAGAATGGAAGTTCCTCAAAAACTGAAACTAAAACTACCATATGATCTAGCAGTTCCACTCCTGGGTATTTATCCAAAGAAAATTAAAACACTAATTTGAAAAGATATATGCACACCAATGTTCACTGCAGTATTATTTACAGTTGCCAGTGTATGCAAGCAACCTAAGTGCCCATCAATAGGTGCATGTATAAAGAAGATGTGGTGTGCATATATATATATGCATGTGATATATATCACAACAGAATATTAGTCATAAAAAAAGAATGAAATTTTTCCATTTGCAACAACATGGATATACCTAGAGTGTATTATGCTAAGTGATGTATGTCAGACAGAAAGACAAATACTATGTGATTTCACTTACATGTGGAATCTTTTTTTTTTTTAATTGAGATACAGTTAACATACAATAAACTGCATATATTTAGAGCATACAATTTGGTATCCCAATCTCCCAATTCATTCCCCCCCAACTCTCCCCACTTTCCCCACTTGGTGTCCATATGTTTGTTCTCTACATCTGTGTCTCTATTTCCGCCTTGCAAACCGGTTGATTTGTACCATTTTTCTATAGTCCGCATATATGTGTTAATATACGGTATTTGTTTTTCTCTTTCTGACTCAATTCACTGTTTTTTTTTTTAAAAAACATATGAATAAACATAACAAAACAGAAACAGAGTCATAAATAGAGAACAAACAGGTGATTGCCAGAGGGGATGAGGGTGGGGGCTGAGAGGAATAGGTTGAGGGAGATTAAGAGGTACAGACTTCCCAGTTACAAAATAAATTAATCATGGGTATGAAATGTACAGTGTGGGGTATCTAGTCAATAATATTGTAATATCTTTCTATGGTGACAGATAGTAACTAGACTTGTCATGGTGATAATTTTGAAACATACAGAAGTATCAAATCGCTATGTTGTACATCAGGAACTAACAGAGAGTTGTAGGTCAACTATACTTCAAAAACAAACAAGCAAACAAACTCACAGAAAAAGAGATCAGATTTGTGGTTATCAGAGGCAGGGGGTGGGGGAAGGGCAAATTGGATGAAGTTAGTCCAAAGGCACAAACTTCCAGTTATTTAGGTAAAGAAGTATTAGGGATGTAATTTATAACTTGATTAATATAATTAGCACTGCTATGTGTCATATATAAAAGTTGTTAAGAGAGTAAATCTTAAGAGTTCTCATCACAAGAGAAAATTTTTTTTCTTTTCTAAAAAATTTTGTGTATATTGGGATGATGAATGTTCATTAAACTTGTGGTAATCATTTCATAAATGTATGTAAGTCAAATCTTTATTCTGTATGTCTTAAACTTATACATATGTATGTCAATTATATCACAATAAAATTGGAAGAAAAGCAAAATACATCTCTTATAAACAGCATTTTTGATAGGGTTGAATTTAAATATTTTATTTTGCTGTCCTTTTATATTTATTCAATAATTTTTTTTGGCCCATCTATTCCTGCTTTCATGTTCTTTTGGGTTAATCAAATTTTAAAAAATGTTTCATTGAATTATTCTGTTGCCTTTTATCTGTTCCTTTTCTGTATTATCTTTTAATGTATGAGTTGGGATTACAATGTGAGTCCTTAACTTAACCTAGTCCACTTAGCGTTTAGATTATACCATTTCATATAAAATGTAGGAACCTTGTAGCAGGAGAATTCCATTTACCAACCACTTCCTGGTTTTTGTGCTATTTTTGTAATATATTATCACATCTGCATGTTTGATTTATCTTTGATTTATCCTGCTTTGTATTTTCTTTGTATTTATCCTGCTTCGAGTGTGCTCTGCTTCGTAGATAAGTTATATTTTTCATCAAATTTTGGTCATTATTCAGATTTCTTTATCTATTTTCTCCTTTCCTCTCCATCCTCTCTTTCTAGACTCTTAATAACACATATGTTGGTCTGTTTGGTATTGTTCCGCAGGTTACTAAGGCTTTATTTATCTTTTTCTTTCAGTCTTTTTCCTTCAGTTGCATAATTTCTGTTGCTCCGTCGTTTGTGTTCACTCTTACTTCTCCCATCCCTAATCTGCTGTAATGTCCATCCCATGAATATTTTATTCCACATGTGTGCTTTTTTGGTTCTAGAATGTTCATTTTTGTAGTTTCCATTTTCTGTGTTTTCCTTTCTTTGCATTCATTAGAACTATATTTTACTTTAAATTCTTAAATCTATTTAGAATAGCTACTTTAAATTTCTTGCCTGCTAATTCCAGCATCTGGACCTTGGATTGATTTCTGTTGACTTTCTTTTCTCTTGACTGTGGGTCACATTTTCCTATTTCCTCTCATGTTTATTATTTTTTAAATTGTATATTGGACATTGTGAGGGACATGTTACAAAGGCTCTGGATTCTGTCATCTTCCTCTGGAGGTTATTGATTTTTTACTTTACCAGACTGTTAAACTTGGTTGGACTCAAACTCCTGACTCTGCCACTCTTTCAGTGGATAGTAATTGAAATCTTTTTTCAGATCTTTCAAATCTTTTATCTGTTTTGTTTTTTTGTTTGTTTGTTTTTGTTGGGCTCCTTAGAGTCTCCTCCATGCATGTACAGATCAAGAGTTAACCAAAGATTTGGGCAGATTTATACACAGATTTTTGCAGTTCCCTCTTTTCTAGCATTCTTTCTGTAACTTTCCAGCCTCTCTGGCAGCCTCAAACTCTTGTCTTCTGATTTCTCAAACCAGTCAGTCTGCAGCTTTCTGCTTGATTTCCAGCTGCCCCTGCCAACCATGCTGACTAGAGAGTGCCCTCTGGCAAAAACCATATACAGGCACATTTCTCCTGCTGCAGTTCACTTATTTTCTGGTTATCCATAAATAGATAACAACCCCAAATGTAGTGGCATTAAACAAAAACAGTTGCTGCTCCTGCTCCTTAGTTGTGGCATGCGAACTCTTAGTTGCGGCATGCATGTGGGATCTAGTTCCCTGACCAGAGATCGAACCCAGGCGCCCGCATTGGGAGCTCAGAGTCTTATCCACTGCACCACCAGGGAAGTCCCCAGACATGTTTTAAAACCATCAAACTGGACTTCGCTGGTGGCGCAGTGGTTAAGAATCCGCCTGCCAATACAGGGAACATGGGTTCGATCCCTGGTCTAGGAAGATCCCACATGCCGCAGAGCAACTAAGCCCATGCGCCATAACTATTGAGCCCTTGCACAGCAGCTACTGAAGCCCATGCGTCTAGAGCCCATGCTCGCAGCAAGAGAAGCCACGGCAATGAGAAACCCATGCACCGCAAGGAAGAGTAGCCCCTGCTTGTCGCAAATAGAGAAAGCCCGTGTGCAGCAAAGAAGACCCAGTGCGACCAAAATATAAAAATTAATTAATTAAAAAAAAAAACCCATCAAACTTTCTTTCACATGTTGTGTTCCCTCCAATTTCTGCTTGCTTTTGGTTATTTTCTAGTACCTTCAAGTAGTTATTTTTTATATAGAAAATATTATATTATCTGGTAGTCTATTTCAACCTACTCCATCATTACCAAAAGTGGAACTCCCTCTCCTCCTTTTCTTCCATCCATAGCACTGGTCACATTTTACATTTAATATATAATATGTTAACTTGTTTATTTTATGTTTCCTCCCACTAAAATGCAAGCTCTGTTAAGTCGGGGTTTTGTCTCTTTGGTAACTGCTGGGCATATAGTAGGTGCTTAACAAGTTTTTTTTCCCCCTGGAAGTTAATATAGCAAGTACATTGCTATTTATTCCTTCACCTTTTCTAATATCGAAAAGCCTTTTTGTATCCAATTTTTACTCATGAGCCTTGCAAAAAATATGTTACAGGTCTCATTGTCACCACTGCAGTAAAATTACAGTGATGGAGGCAAAACCTGTGTTCTCAATGTAGCCATATTAACAATTTACGGACACCATGAGCAACAGTGCCCATTTTCAATAGAATGAGGCTTTCAACAAATGTTTGTTGAATGAATGAATGAATGAATTTTTAGCTCTTCAAAATAGCCATAAGTAACCAAATCTTTTTGATGACAAAAGAGGAGTACAAATTATAGAGCCTTGTTCTTTCAACATGGTTGATGGGTAGATTGGCATATCTGAGATTCACTTCTTCTTGCTACAGAACAGGACATAGAGGTTTTGACGTTTTATTCTCATCATGACTACCATGTGTGTCAATGTAGCGGACTAGATAACTGATTACAGGTTAAATGAAATACCATGTGAAGTACTTTGTGAAGTGTAAAGCACGATGAGATTAGAAAATGTGTCAGATAATGCCGGGGTCCAGCCCAGGCAGGATCCAGGGAGTCCCTTGGGAGGGGTAGAGTCGGCGAGAAAAAGGAAGAGACAGGAGGCAGGAGAGAGAGAGAGAGTGAGAGAGAGTAACTTTAATTTTTGCTCGGGTCTTATATATCTTACATCTTGCTTTGTGGATTTTTCCATTAGGGGCCCCATATCCCTCCCCCAAAGGTCCCATTGATTCCGCCGGGGGCCAGTCCTTAGTCAGGTGATGAGTCTTCTATGTAATCATTAGTTCTTATCAGTTCTTCGCGTTCTTGTTTTGTCCTTCCAGTGGTTACAAGGGGGAGGGGAGCACAGGATAACAATCTCTAAGGGCAGGCCTCTCAGGCGCCCAGGCTTGAAGTGACAGACACATTGTTAGCAGGTTAAGCTTAATCAGTGAGCTACATTCTCTATGCTACGTGACAGCAGACATACAGGACATGGACATAACATAGATACCCGTAATATTCTGTTCTTATAAGGGAAGAGTGCATGGGATATTTTATAGGCAACTTTGGTTTGACGGACCCTCACTTCAGAGGTTTGGGATAATTGTGATTGGGTGAGGCAGCATTCCTGATCACAATGCATGGCCCATTACGGCCGAATTGCCAGCATGGCCCAAGGGTGGGGACAATAAGTTTAAACATTCCTCCATTACCCGGGTCCCCTAAGGGTCTACATGTGATTTGTTTGTGGCCCATAGAATTTCCACAACACCAAGAAAGCGGGGGGTAGCCACCATTCTTGAGGGCAGCGTTGGCGCCCCTCACCCAGAGAGCTCATCATTCCTAGAAAGAAAAGTACACAAAGGAGACTCATAGTGAAACTAAATCTCGGAGAACTCCGGTACTTCCAAGATGCCTGCTTTGCAGCTCTCCCGAACCGAAGATGCCTTCATCGGAATTCCCGCCTTGCAGGCCATTCCCGAAGTGCTCGGCCTTGCCTGAGCCTTTAGGCAATCCCCAGACGGCTCCCGGCAAGATAACTATATGCAGTTGCATCTATTAGGCTGGTATTTTCAGATTTCATTTTGAAAACATCTTTGTGTGTGTGTGTGTGTGTGTGTGTATTTTTAAGGGATGAGCATTTTGACTTACCAGAACAGTAGTGAAAGTCATGGCAGTGTGTTTATGACAAAAACCTTACTAGGTTCTTATTAATATTTTATCTGACTTTTCTTTTTTAGGAACTTAGGAGATTTCAAAACTTTGTAAAACACTGTCCTCCTTTTGATATTGTCATTGATGGGCTCAATGTTGCCAAAATGTTTCCTAAAGCTCGTGAATCTCAAGTTGTAAGTACAAGTT
The DNA here is from genome assembly GCF_030028045.1 of Hippopotamus amphibius kiboko. NCBI lineage: Eukaryota > Metazoa > Chordata > Mammalia > Artiodactyla > Hippopotamidae > Hippopotamus > Hippopotamus amphibius. Next base: position 161,728,730 of record NC_080187.1, on the reverse strand, counting down.
TTATTTTGTTATTCCACATCTCTAGAAATATTTATTGTACCCATTTGTGATCTTCCTTGGGTCTCTTAGTTCCCCATTTTACCATCCTCTAAAAATAAGTTCCCAGAAGTGCCACAGTGACAAACCAGTCATCTGAAATTCACTGTTTTCGTCTCTGGCAAGTAAGTGGCTCTTACAAGCTGGGCAAGAGTGAGAGTTTAAAAAGTCTGTGTAATGAAGGGCCAGTTCAGCCCTTTTTGTGTAACCTTAGCTAACCTTCTCCTAGGTCTCTACTCTTTGGGGTTACTCTATCTTGTCCCTGTGTATCACATCCCTCCATTTGAAATTTATCAACATATGCTTTTAAGAGATGTTAATCATTACTTACATTTGTGTTTTTCCAAACATACTATGTTTATAATTAACCTAAGCAGTTCTTTTTTTGGTAAGGTAATCATTTGTTCTATCAATTTCTAAGTGTCCTAGTAGCTTCTAGTAGGAATATCATGATTTTTTATAGCGCTAGTGAGCAATTATTTTAATCCCCATTTTTACAGATTAGAAAATTAGAAAATTAAGGTCAATTTTGTACAGTAAATCCTTAGAAAGCAGTCATAACATCAAAAGTTGATTGTAGAGAGCTCCTGGGTTTCCATCTTGTGGCTCTTATCGCTGGCAGTCTATGACCATTCATCTGTAGTTGAACTATTATTTCTTAAAAATTGCTGCCAACTTAAAAGCTTTTTATCAGAGATGTTACTAGTCCAGTCTAACCATTTATACTCAGAAGAGTTTATAAGTACTAAGAAAGGACAAGATAGATTTACAGAAATTTTTTATATGCCTTTCCTTTATGTTTGTGCCTACATCTTTATGGTCAAGTATGTACTTTTTACTCCTTTATTTTTAAAAAACACCGAAGTAAGTTGAAAATAGTTGTCTCTTAGGTACTTGAAGGACCCTTTGAAGTAGTGGCATTGACAAAGGCAAAGCAGTATAGGAAGCATGAAATTGTTATCACTGTGAATGCATGGTAGAGCTCAGAATCAGAAGGGTTCATTCCCATCTAATCTGTAAGAATAAGAAGTTTTATGTTTGTTTACCCTCTGTGTGGCTTTCAGCTTCACACAAAGCACTAAAAATTGGCTTGCCAAAAAGACATAGCCCAAATGGGGCTAACTTTTGCAGGTACCATGTTGAAGATGATGCAGTGAACACTTCCCCCAGCATTGTGGGAGAAAATTTTGCATATTTTAAAAGACTTCAGCAGATTTTGGCAGAGAGGCAGAGAACAAGTGATGGGCCAGGGAAAGCATAGGCATCTGCCACTACTTTTAGCTTTTATTCTTAAAATAATTTAATGTAAGCAACAGTTTATGTGACAAATAATTATTACCCAGCTTTTCAGAGCACTGTGACTTGTGGCAGTGCACTGGCATTGTATTTGGGAAACCTCAGCCTGGAGACTCAGCTTAGAGATGCCACCTGAATAGCATTTAATAGCATTTTAAATAGCTTTAAAGTAACATTTTACCAAACTTTTTATATTCAGTCTATCACTTTTAATTGCCTTCATAGTTTGAGCAAGTTATTTAACCTCTCTGTGCCTTAGTTTCCCAATCTGTAAAACAGGCATAATAGTAGTGCCTATCTCTTAAAGATGTTGTGAAGAATACTTGGCACATACCAAGTACCTAATAGATGTAACTATTATTGTGATTACTATTCAAAGTAACTTCCCAAATGGAACCATAATTCTTGCTTTCAGCTGACCCCTGTTTGACAGTTTAAGATTTTCTCCTGTTATGTTATCCATGTCAGTGGAGCTAAAAGAAAACACAAATCTCTGCCCTAGTATTAGATTTAGTATTAGTGTTAGATTTAGTAGTAGATTCTAGGTGAGGTACTCAGATAATACTTGAGAATTGAAGCCAGTATCATCAAAAACTTAAAAATTTAAAATATGATTTTAAGAAATTTATTTTCTTACGATTATAAAAGTAATGATGTTCATTGTAGAAAATTTGAGTTACAGAAAAGAAAATCATATATAATCCTAACATTCAACAGTAATCACTGTCAGTGTTTTATCCCTTGCAGTATTTTTCTTTTTTTTTGCCTAATTGAGCTCCAAGTGTGTAAATAATTATATGTCTATATTTTAATTTACAGTTGTTGAAAGCTCTCAATGAAAATGAAATTATAAAAGGAATAGGAGAAATCATGTACTTTTAAAAATATTTGAGATGGCAGGACCTTTGGCGCATATATAAAATTCAGGAACCCTAATGGGAAGAGTAGAGAAATTTGCTAGACAGTAAAAAATACTATAAACATTGTTTAAAAATAAAAACAAATTGAAAAAAAATTGTTTTACAACACGTGACAAAGGGCTAATTTCCTGACTGTACCAAGATCTGTTATAAGTTTATAAGAAAAAGATGAACAGTAGAAAAGTGGTTTAACCATATTCATAATTATAGTTATGCAAATTAAAATGTTTATCTTCCAGTCTGGCAGAGATTTAAAAGTTGATAGTATCCAGTATTTTGAATGGTTTGAAGAGGTAGAGAGGAGGGCATCAGTACAGTGTTTTGGGTGGGTGACTTGGCAATAACTTTGAAGGCCTAAAATGTTGAAATTCTACTCTTAGGAACTGATATATTCACACTAGTATATAAAGTTATATGTCCAAATATGTTAGTGATAGCATTGTTTGTAAGCAGAAAAGTCTCATCAACCTAAATATCTATCAGCCTGGGACCTGATATATATTGAAACATCTATTTTAAATGAATGAGGTAGATCTGTATGTACTGACATGGAACGATACACAAAGTAAATGTAAGAAGCAAGTTGAAGGACAACAAGCTGAGTATGGCCCCACTTGTGTTAAAAGCAAACCAAAGGATTACCCATATGTAAGTGTTTGTTAGGTAAGTTTGTATATGATAAAAACTTTCTAGAAATTACACGTAAAAACTTAACAATAGTTAACTTTGGGAGTTGGGGATAGAGTATAAGTGAAAGGATTTTGGTGTTTCACTTATATTTTTAAAATTTTCTTTCACAATGAGTATATATTACCTTAGAATTAAAAAATCACCCTCAAGAAAAGTAAAAAGGCATTCTTGGTAAATATTCTAAAATATCTGTATCTTACGGATGTACCACAATTTTTCCATCCTTTCCCTGCTGGTGGGCGTGTTAGATTGTTTCTCAGTTGTCACCATGGTAAATAATGCTTGGAAGATCTCTATACATGTTTCAGATGATTTCTTGAGAATAGATACCCAGAAATAGAACTCTTAAGTCAAAGGGTATGGATATTTTTGAAGGTCTCACTGCATATTGCCAAATTGCTTTCCAAAATGCTTGTGGCGATTTATACTCCCACCAATGGTGTATAAAAGTGCCCAAATAGAACACATTTCTTCAAAGTTGCTTATTTCATGATTGCTTCAACTATTTAGCTGCATTTGTGCCATGAATCTGCTACATGAAGAACGCTGGACAGTTTTTACCCAGATTTCTTAGATCAAACATTTTTAAAATTTGTGAACAAAGTTTAATAAAATAGCCCAGAAAGGAAGTATTCTTGACCATCTTATTTGTCCTCTTTCTCTCTCTTTCTCTTAATACAGTTGCCTTTAAGTGTGTACAAAGGAAAAATTAGGAGTCCTAGTTCTTGAATTTTTCATCTTTGTGTGAAGAAGTTTCCAGATTTTTTTCTGTGGAATAATGTACAGGTCATTTATATTTTTTCCATGAACTCTCTATATAATATGTTACAAATTCTTCTTGGTCCTTTTCTATTAGTGGTTAATTATATATCCAACATTGTTGTCTGTAAGTTCATAAATTAGAAAAGACCATTTTTACATTCAGTATTTGGAGAGTAGCACCTTGATCTCAGAGCCTACAGTTTAGGGGTGATAGAGATTTAAGGAGCTGAAAATAAGTTCTGGTTGTGAATTTACTTTCTCAATTTTCATGTACATTTTTTATATTTTAAGTTTTTTGAAGTCAGATTATGTCTTATAATTGATGTCGTAGAAACTTGCCAATCACCACATAGAGCTGAGACTTCCTGGTGGTTGTCATTGCCTGGGAATGTGCAAATTTTGCTGTACACAGCATAGGTCTGTTCATCCACTTGTGACCTCAGTTGAGTTAGTTGTATAGGCAGCACCACACACTGTTTAATTTTCACCTTAATCTTAACTTTAAATATTTGCTGAGGGTTTTCTAATCATGTAGTAAAAGGTGGTGGTGATTGACACATTTCTCAGAGTAAGGTACAGAATTTTAAAGCAAGGAGGGGTTGTTGTAACCAATTTTTGTGAAATGGCATAAATCGTGGAAAGGAAAAGCAAGAATCAAATGTGAAATGCAGGTAAACCCCCAGGATTCTTCACTTTGTCTTTTGTGTTCCTAAAAGTGATACAAAAGTAAAGATGAAGAACACTTGTCAGGAGAATAGTATGCTTGTTCCATGTTAAAGAGCTGCTATGGCCAAAAATAATTCAGAAGACTTTAACTCAGATATGAAGATTCCTATTTAAGTGTTACTTGTGATTCTGAAAAAAAAAATACGGTATGGAACTATATGATTAATATATGATTTTGCTTGTTACTGAAAAAGAAAACTTTTTTTGTTCTTTGCTAAAAAGTTATTACTTTTAAATCAGTGGTTCGTCTTGTAGTTTCTGGTGTCTTAATACCATTACAGGATATACTAAATGAAACTGGAGATTGTAACGTCCCCAACTAGATTTCACTTTTGGCACAGTTTAGGGTTTTGATCAAGTAATGTCTTAATTCTTTAGTACCTACATTAAGGTATAATTTATAAGCCATAATATTCACCCTTTTAAAGTGTACAGTTCAGTGGGTTTTAGTACAGTGGGCCCTCTGTATTTGTTAGTTCTGCATCTTCAGATGTGGAGGGCCAGTGATGCCATTTCTGTACAAGGGACTTGAGCATCCATGGCTTCTGGTATCCACCAGGGGTTCTGGAACCAATCCCCACTGGATACTGAGAGACAAGTGTGTATTTACAAAGTTTTGCAATCATTATTACTGTCTAATTCCAGAATATTTTTCATTCCCCTCAAAGGAACCCCATACCCTTTAGCAGTCACTCTCAATTCCCTCCTCTCCTTCACCCCTGGTAACCACTAATCTATTTTCTGTCTTCATGAATATGCCTATTTTAGACATTTCATATTTTCACTTAGCATAATATTTCCAAATTTCATCCATGATTCAGCATGAATCAGTACTTCATTACTTTCTAAAAATATTTATTTATTTGGCTGCAATGGGCTTAGTTGCAGCACACAGGATCTTTGTTGTGTCATGTGGGCTTCTCTCTAGTTGTGGCACACGGGCTTAGTTGCTCTGCGGCATGTGGGATCTTAGTTCCCTGACCAGGGGTCGAACCCCCGTCCCCTGCATTGAAAGGTGGATTCTTAATCACTGGACCACCAAGAGAGTCCCAGTATCTCATTACTTTTTATTGCTGAATAATGTTCCCTTGTATGGATATGCCTCATTTTACTTATGTCTTCATTAGTTTGTGGAGATTTTCATTATTTCCACTTTTTGGCTATTAAGAATAATGCTACTGTGAACACTTCATGTACATGTTTTGTGTGGGCACGTTTTCAGTTCTCTTGGGTATATACCTAAGCAGTGGAATTTCCAGGTCACATGGTAGCTCTCTGTTTAACCCTTTTTAAGGAACTGCCAAACTTGCAAAGCAGCTGCACGATTTTGCATTTCCACCAGCAGTATATAAAATTCCAGTTTCTCCAAATCCTTACCAACACTTGTTATTACCAGTCTTTTTTATTATAGCTATCCTAGTACATGTGAAATGGTATCTCATTGTAGATTTGATTTGCATCTCCTAATGACGTAATGTTGAGCATTTTTCATGTGCTTATTGGCCATTCATATATCTTCTGTGGAGAAATGTCTATTAAAATCCTTTGCTTATTTTTTAATAGTGTTACTTGTCTTTTTATTGTTGAGTTGTAATTTTTTAATATATTCTGAATACTAGGGCTTTATCAGATATATGATATGCAAATAATTTCTTCCATTCGAATTGTCTTTTCAGTTTCTTGATGGTATCCTTTGAAGCATAAAATTTTTTAATTTTGATGAAGTCCAATTTGTCTTTTTTTTTTTTTTTATGCCTGTCATTGTTGGTATCCTATCTAAAGAAATCATGCCTAGGACTTCCTGGTGGTCCAGTGGTTAAGACCCTGTGCTTCCACCGCAGGGGGCTCGGATTTGGTCCTGGTTGGGAAACTGAGATCCTGCATGCCTTGCTGTGCACCATGCATAAATAAATAAATAAATAAATTATTGCCTAATCCAGGATCATGAAGATTAATGCCTGTCTTTTCTTCTAAAGTTTTGTAGTTTTAGTGTTTGAATTTATAGTGTCTGCATTTTTAGAGAAACAATTTTTTTTAGTTGAAGTATAGATGATTTACAATGTTGTGTTAGTTTCTGGTATACAGCAGAGTGATTCAGTTATATATGTATATATTCTTTTTCAGATTATTTTCCATCATAGGTAATTACAGAATATTCAGTATAGTTCCCTGTGTTATACAGTAAGACCTTATTGTTTATCTGCTTTATATATAGTAGCTTGTATCTGCTAATCCCAAACTCCTAATTTATCCCCCTCTTCCCCCTTTGGTAACAAAAGTTTGTTTTTTATGGCGGTGAGTCTGTTTCTGTTTTGTAAATAAGTTCATTTGTATCATTTTTTAGATTGCACATGTAAGTGATGTCATATGATATTTGTCTTTGACTCATTTGGTATGATAATCTCTAGATCCATCCATGCTGATGCAAATGGCATTATTTCTTTCTGTGGCTGAGTAGTGTTCAATTGTATGTATATACCATATCTTTATCCATTCATCTGTCAATGGACACTTAGTTTGCTTCCATGTCTTGGCTATTGTAAATAGTGCTGCTGTGAACATTGGGGTGCGTGTATCTTTTCAGATTAGAGTTTTATCCAAATGTATGCCCAGGAGTAGGATTGCTGGATCATATGGTAACTGTATTTTTAGGTTTTTAAGGAACCTCCATACTGTTTTCCATTGTGGCTGCAATTTATATTCCCACCAACAGTATAGGAGGATTCCCTTTTAGAGAAGCAGTCTTAAATAGATGATAAACCAACATAATTTAGAGTGAGACAGCAATAGCTTTGACACTTTCACTTCATTTGTTTAACCTTTAGTAAACCTGGGCAAAATAAGACTTGCTACTCACCTTGTAGATGTTTTTCAAGTGTTAAGTATATTCTGCTTTTAAAAAATATTTATTTAGTTGCAGTTTTTCAGAGGAAGAAAGGTTTGGTTTGTATTTTTATTTTTGAGAAGAGGGAAGGGTTCAGAGTGACTGGCAGGTTAATTATTGATCTATAGCTTCCATTTTGAGAACAGTTAGAGCATCTTAGCAGGGAGTTACAATGTAGAATCAGTTGTTTATTGAGCAACTGTTCCATGCCAGATACTGTTTTAAGATGTGAGGATAAATGCTACGAATGGGGAAACGTGATTAGGCTAATGGTTATGTTATCTAAACAAGAAATTCAGAGTATATTTTGCATCCTGTTGTCTATTAACAGTGATTCTTGTTTGTGTATGACTCTTTTCTTAAAATTTAACTTGGAATGTCAGAATGGAGAATAATGTTTATCCAAAATACCTGGGATAAAAATTTCTTAAAAATTTTTTCTAAGTATTGCAAAATGGTTTTGTAACATTCAGTTCTCTAGAACATGTTGTAATTTGGGAGAAACAATGAGTAGATAGAAAGTGTTAGGTATGAACCCTTGGATAGCACTTGAGCCAACCTTTATGTAGCACTTAGACTAACATCACTTTTTCATTACCTGTAAGATGTAGTGTTTCAGATTTTCTTGAATTCAGTTTCTTTTCATTTAATAAACTGTGTTTTTGGAGCAGCATGGTTTTTTTTTTGTTTGTTTGTTTGTTTTTAATGAACAGCCATCGCCCAACAACGTGTTATTTGGCTCTTAGAAATACTTCTGAGGGAAAGCATTGTATAAATAATGAGAGGTAGAAATTAAGTTGTATCTATTTTTTTTTAGGCTCAAGTAAATGAGTAATTGGCACCACCATCCTCCAAGGATTGTAGTCTCAACTGCTGTTTTTTCACTAGCCCCACATCCAGTTGACTGACAAGTTTTAATGGTGATAATTCCCAAATATATCCTGTAATCTAATCACTTCTTTCTGTCTCCATTAACATCATTTCTCACCTGAACTCCTGAGTGGCCTCCTTGCTGTTTCATCCTTGTCTCATTAGCGTTGCAGGATGCGTAGACTAACAAGTTCCTTACTATAGATTATAGTACTTCTCATCATTTGATCCCTACCTCTGTTTTCAGCCTCATCTCTGGTTTTTTCTTTTTGCTTTTCACTGAATTATAGACACACGAGAATTTTTCCTGTCCCTCAGACATTCCAAACTTGTTCCTCAAGATCTTTGTACTTGGTATTCCTTCAGCCTTTAGTGTTCTTCCTTCTCCAAATGGTTGGGTCATGATCAGCATCTCAGAGGTCTTCCCTGATTCTTCTAGAGTAGCCCTACTCTCCTCATCCAACCTCTGCCTGTATTTTCAGTTACATCAACCTTATTTGTTTCTATGGTGGATTAAAAATGGCCACAGCTTCTTTGCAGTTTCTCTCATCAGGAGATGGAGTATGTCTCCCCATCTCTTGAATCTGGGGTTGCCTGTGACTTGCCTTGTGAACATAGCAGAAGTGACATTGTGGGACTTCCAAGCAAGGGCTCAACAGGCCATGCAGCTGTGCTGTCGCTCTCTAAGAAGTACACCTTATGAATAAGCCCTGGTTAGTCTTGTTGAGGAGGAGACGCCATATGGGGGGAGAGAGAGAGAGAGAGAACTCAGCCATCCCAGCTGAGGCTCCAGATGTGTGAGTAAAGTCATCTGCGAGCAGACAACCTCCAGGCAGCCTGCTGGCTGATTATGAGCACATGAAAGAGCCTAGCCTGTACCATGTGGAACAGAATAATGTCGAGCTGAGCCCAAACCATGGTATTGTGAGAAAGTAAGAGATGATTTTAACCCCAGTTTTTGAGTGGTTTATCACACAGTAGTAAAGTGATTTCATCCCTTCGTAGCGCTTAGTATCTATAATTACCTATACATTTCTCTGTTTACTTTATTGCTGTCCTCCGTTACAGTGCAAATGCCTGAGCTTGAAGATCCTGTGTACCTTGCTTGCTGTTTTATCCTCAGCACTGAGAAAAGGACCTTAAACATAATAAGTACTCCGTAGATACTTAGTGAATGAATGAAAGAGTGAACAAATGAATATACAGTAATTTCAGATAAACTGTTAGAAATAACTTATCTGTTTTTCAGGATTAATTGAAAACTTTTTGAGTTTTACTCTTGGCAGCTTGCTTCATGCAGTAGCTATGTGACCTTGGCTAAGTTACTCACCCTCCTGGTTCCTATGTGATGATTAAATGAGTTAATCCTTGAAAAGCACTACTGCAGTGCCTGGCACATAGTCCAATAAATATAAAAGGAAAAAAAAAATCACAACCACCCTGTGAGTTCATTTAGTTGTCCTTGGTCTTAACTTTGTAGAAATGAAAGCATAGTAATTTTTTATGATGTGTTTAGTCTCCTAATTTAAATAACCGACCATCTACTCTTTTTTTAATATTTATTTATTTATTTATTGGCTGCGTTGGGTCTTCATTGCTGCACATGGGCTTTCTGTAGTTGTGAAGAGCAGGGGCTACTCTTCATTGTGGTGCGTGGGCTTCTTATTGCAGTGGCTTCTCTTGTTGTGGAGCATGGGCTCTAGGTGCGTGGGCTTCAGCAGTCGTGGCATGTGGGCTCAGTAGGTGTGGCTCTTGGTCTCTAGAGTGCAGACTCAGTAGTTGTGGCACATGGGATTAGTTGCTCTGAGGAATGTGGGATCTTCTTGGAGCAGGGATCGAACCCATGTCCCCTGCATTGCCAGGCAGATTCTTAACCGCTGCGTCACCTAAGAAGTCCCCTGACCATCTACTCTTACAGTTTATTCAGTTTGGAGTCTTCATTCTTTTTGAACTGATGCTTAGAACCTAAACTTGAGTCTCTAAATAAATGGCTAATTTCTCTGTAGAGTAAGTAAATAAGAAATATATCAACTATATAGAGAACATAAAAGACTGACTATATAGGCTAGGTAATGCTGCAGTAATAAACTCAAAATTTTGGTAGCTTAAAATGAATTTTTTTTTCATGCTGTATATCCATTTTAGGTCATCTTTGTCATCACCATTCTCATTCCAGGACCCAGAATAACTTTCTGAAATATTCCCAGTCACTGTGGCCGAGGGGAAAGGGAAAGTGGTGAAACACACACAGACTCAAAACTTCTGCTCAGATATGATACCAGCTAATAGAAGTTACACAGCTACACCTGAGTTCAACAGGATAGGAAAGGCAGTCCTACCACAGGAGAAAGAGGATTAGTATTTTTTAACAGCTCTGATGACTACCACACTGAAGTTGGTGATGTCTTGCTTATTATAATGGTCAAGTCCAGGAGCCAGAAATGAGCTTCTTCATGTCAATGCAAACTGTCTATGCCTAGATTACTTTTTTTCAATATCAAATTCTTTCACTATGGTTTTATGTGGTAAGAACTGATGCTTTTATTGATCATTTTTCTAGAATGATCAAGTAGGAATTCTGAAGTCTGTATAACTCATACTTTACACATACTTTCACAACTTTCATTTTTAGATGGATTTTTGGTTGTTTGTTTTCACTGCATTGGGTCTCCATTGCTGCACGCGGGCTTTCTCTAGTTGCAGCAGGCAGGGGCTACTGTTCATTGCAGTGTGTCGGCTTCTCGTTGCGGTGGCTTCTCTTGTTGCGGAGCACGGGCTCTAGGCCCGCGGGCTTCATAGTTGCAGCACACAGGCTCAGTAGTTGTGGCATGTGGGCCCTAGAGTGTGCGGGCTTCAGTAGCTGCAGCATGTGGTCTCAGTAGTTGTGGCACACAGGCTCAGTAGTTGTGGTGCACGGGCTAAGTTGCTCCACAGCATGTGGGATCTTCCCAGAGCAGGGATCAAAACCATGTCCTCTGCATTGGCAAGCAGATCCTTAACTACTGCACCACCAGGGAAGTCCCCACGGATTTTTCTTTTGAGCCATCAAGTCATTAATAATAATTGTTGATGCGAGATTGCCTTGAGGGGACAGGGACAACATACTAAGCTTTTACCCAGAAAACAAAGACTATAAAGTAGAAAGCTTCTTACCCTGCATTTTCCCTCTTCTTATCTACTTCCTGCCTACCCTCACCCCCACATACATACCTACCAAGGATTCAGTCCTACTGTTTTTGTTCCTTGCTCCTTTTGCAGCTTGCATTTGGGGTTTTCATTTGTTCATAAGCTCCCCTAGTAGAACGTGTATAGGGGGGAAAGTACATCATTTTAGTTAATCTTGCCAGCTATTCAAGGTTCTGTTCCCTATTTTTTGTAGATAACTAAGAATTGGTTAAAATGGCTTCCACAGAAAGAAAATTTATAATGTAATTTAAAAGAATTATGGCCAGACATCAGCACTGAATGCTTTCATTCTTACAGCATGCTTGGGGCATTGAATTGAAAGTAGTTTAGTAGAAACATTGCAGAATTTGTTTTGATTGCCATCTCTTAGTTGGTGTTACTACAGTGAGAGAAAAATGGAAGAAAAGGTATTAGCCATTAAAAGTCATTTGGCAGTAGCATTTACTTGGCAGTGAGTTCTCATTTTTTTTCTGCCACTCAAGTTATTTTATTTCTTTCTGTTGATTTACATAGCCTCTTGTAAATGTTTCAATACCATAAAGAACCTAAGATAAAATAAACTTTGCTTGGTGGGTTTTTTTGTGTTTGTAAATTCTGGGCATATTTTTTGCCTAAACTATAGAAATGTTTGGAGTTTAACACCAACTGTGCTTGAAATTATGTTTCAATAATGTAGTAGCAAGGAAACTCCTTACTGTGTTCACAAGAGCCAATGTTAGATTAAGTACTGAAGTGAAATTTTTATTACACCTCCTTAACTTTTAATACTCTTCTCCTTATAATTGTTTCTCCTGCTTAAGGACTAGCTTTTATGGGCTGGCTTTAGAGGCAGAGGTCTTGTGACTGGGGTCTCAAAACTTGGGGGTCATGCTGCTTTTATTGCCTTCAAAGAAGGCTGCCCCCATGTCTACTCTGAGAATGTATTCAAGTAATTTTTTTTTTCTATATTGAAATCTAGAATCAAAAACTTGTCATTTCTCCCAGTTTCATAAATTTTGTTGATTACTAATGATTGGAAATAAGTGATTTGAGATTACATCTAAGCATTTTCATTTTAGTCAGCTACTTAACAGTAGTTTCTTTCCAGTGGATTTTAAAAAGTGGTTCTTTCAGTGTTTCTAAGGCTGAGGGTTACGGGAACAATTATTAATCCAGTTATTTCTAGGTTAAACTCTAATCCAGGAAGGGACTTCACTTTTTACTTTATAGAATTATATATATTTATGAGTACTTACTACATTTCTTTTTTAAAAACTCACATATTTTTAAAAATCAGAAAATTTAAAATCTTTAAACTCTTAAGCACTCATGTTTCTGCTAAATTTTAGAATATTGATTCTCAAACTTTAACGTGCATCAGAATCACCTAGAGGGCTTGCTAAAACAGGATTTCTGGCCCTACACCCAGAGTTCCCAATTCAGAAGGTCTGGGGTGGAGCTGAGAATTTTCATTTCTTAAAAGTTCCTAGGTAATGCTGATGCTGCTGGTTTGGGGACCACATTTTGAGAACTAGTATCACATGAAAACATTTGCTCAGAAATGCACGTATACTGCTTTACAAAAACAAGCAACTATAGAAGACATATACTCAAAATTATTAGAAGTCTAAATGATTCTTAAATTAGGAATCTGTTTTTTAAAATAAATATGTGAAACTCATTTTAAGGTACTGAAACCTGTCCTAAGAATAATATACTTCTTCCACTTTCAAAATAGAAGTTTGTCATGTTTCCATAAGCAACAGTTATGTTATCAAGTAGTTATATTAGCATTATGATGGTTAAAGTTACATAGAGTATGACTTTTAAAAACCTATGTTAAATAGCCAGAAGAGAATATGTGAATTGGGGAAAACCTGAGACTGAAAGTAATTATATGGAGTGTCAAACCAATGGAATTGCATGTTTCTTTGTAGGGCATCTGAAATAATCACCCAAATAAGTCACTGTTAGTATGTATTCATAAGCCTGAGTTGTTTTTTTTTTTTTAATCAGTGGAAACCATAAACTTGGACTGTGAATCATAAGTCAGCTCGTCTGGTGACAGCATAAGTCCATTTCATTGGGGTTCAGGAAGGGCTGATAAGAGTTCTCAAATCTATAAGTTTATTACATGGTGGGGGGTGGGAGGTAGACCTAATCTTGACTCCTTATTTTTAAAATAGTTACATCTAGCTAGTCAAGGGTGATCCCCCCAAGTGACTTGGGAAAATAAATCGGCATTAGTGGATGACGCCAATCCTGAATTCACTGAAGAACACAAAAAATGGTTGTTGGGTTTTTTTCTTACTATTTATCTTTCATGACGTGATGAGTCAGGGAAGCACATTGCTTTAGGTCAGATAATGCCAGACTGACTGAATGCTTCCTTCTATCCATGTTCCATTCCACCCACTTCACCTGCTTGACACGTGTAAGAGTTCTGTCTTGTCATGCAACTGCTGGAATAGTCTACACCACTCAGAATTATTCTTACATATACCAATGGCTAATGAAGCGAATGGTCAACTATCAGATAAGTGGGTTTTTAGTGAAGATCACAGAAGTAAGTAGAAAGACAAAGGAAGTCAGGCAAAGTTTCTGTAGTGAATTTGGCCTCATATCCTTTTCTTTCCAAATATCCCAAAAGGTTCACTCTGCATAGTGTTTGAAATGAAGTTTCCCCAATTACATTAGTCAAGTGTTTGGGTGTCTTAAAACAGCATTGCTAGGAACACAGTGTTGCCAAGCTCCTGTATCTGTTTTCTCTCTGGCAAAATCTTAATGGTAAGCTGATTTTCCTCTTGATGTGTCACTGATAATTTTTATGTGATAACTGCTTAGGGTGTGGAAAGATTGTCTTTGTGAATCATTATTGTGTGTACTTTGCTTCTATGACAGTATTTTAAAACACGCTTCTCAGGAATGTGGTGTGTAGAGTGAAAATATAATACTCACTTTCATCAAAAAAATTTTAAATATTTGTTAAGTCTGGTAAGCAGCAATTCCAGAGTGAGTAGTAAATTTACTAAAGCATATTTTTGAAGCTATATAAATTCTTATTTATTTATTTATTGGCTGTGTTGGGTCTACATTGCTGCACGTGGGCTTTCCCTAGTTGCAGTGAGCAGGGGCTACTCTTTGTTGTGGTGTGCAGGCTCCTCATTGCTGTGGCTTCTCTTGTTGCAGAGCACAGGCTCTAGGTGTGTGGGCTTCAGTAGTTGCAGCACATGGGCTCAATAGTTGTGGCACACGGGTTTAGTTGCTCTGTGGCATGTGGGATCTTCCTGGAGCAGGGCTCGAATGCATGCCCTCTACATTGGCAGGCAGATTCTTAACCACTGCACCACCTAGGAAGTGCTGAAGCTATGTAAATTATTCTTACCTAATTATTATTAAAATGGTGCCACTTTATTCATTATTAATTTTGTGTTAAAATACTTATTTTAAGATAAAATTTTTCCTTTTAAAATAGTTTTCTGTTTCAGACCTTTCACTATTGTAAAGGCTGATTTTTCTCCCAGTCAAATACAAATAAAATTAAGATCATTTGATTAAGTTCAATTCAGATCTTAGGTTTTATTGCAGTGTTTCATTTAGACATGGTTTTTTTCCTAGATAGTATTATGAAGTATTCACCCCCTTCTAAAGTGAAGATGATTTATTTATAATTTCTGCTCCATCTTGTTCTATAAGAGATATAAGATGGTTATAATAATATACACAATGCAGAAAATGAAATAAAGTTAAAATAAGTTAAAATAAGAAAAACGCACAAAGGGAAAACAAGCTTAAGAAAAATAAGAGGCTTGAGGTTGGTGCACAAAATTCATACCATGAAGTGCTCTATTAATTTGGCTATAAATTCTGTCAACAAACCTTAAGATGAAAACATGATCATTGACAAGCAGAGATTCATCCTTTTATCTGCCTGCGCATCATTCATAAGCACCCCACAACCCCGTTACAACATTTCTCTTTTCTCAAAGGAACTGGGAGAGGGTCAGGAAGAG
Source organism: Hippopotamus amphibius kiboko (assembly GCF_030028045.1). NCBI lineage: Eukaryota > Metazoa > Chordata > Mammalia > Artiodactyla > Hippopotamidae > Hippopotamus > Hippopotamus amphibius. The sequence continues at coordinate 161,713,368 of NC_080187.1, read as the reverse complement.
GGGAGAGATATCAGAAAGTGGAGAAGCTTGAAGATGACATCCAATTCTGGGATTTCTTCCAAGGAGGTTATTTCCACTATGAGATTCATTGATTTGTAGGATTCACATAATTCATATGATCAAATGGAAATAAATTGTTCAGGGAAGGTACTGTTATTCCTAATTCATAAGCCAAAGAGATTTCTCTTGTGGGCCCTCAAGGTGTAGGGCATGCCCTTCACAGCATCCTTGTTATGAGCAGGTGAATGGAGGGTGTAAGCATCAGCAGTAAAGGAATCAGAACAGTGTTTGAGCTTGAGAGAGGCCACTCATGGTACTGAACAGGCCTTAGTAATTCAGTATCACTGATGCTCTCTCATGTTGGTCAGAAGGCCTGGTGGCAGGACTCATGCTTCTGGATCTCTTTGGAAAATAGGTAAGCTGATTTTTCACTTCAGGTCCACAGTAATTCATAGCAGTGCTGGACCTTGTTTAAAAATTTTATAATTATAATATCATTGTAGTTAAAAAAAATCTAATCAGAAAGCAGATATACCTAATATAACTCATTGCAGTAAGTAAGATTTGAGAAGATACTTAGGTGGGTTTGAGTATCAGAATTGCCTTTGTTTTTGTTAAGTAATTATAACAAGTAGCATTTCTTTAATGTGAAAAAAGAAACTTGCAAACTCAACATGACATCATTTAATCAGTAGAACATTTTTCTCAGTTTTGTCTGAATTATAAGTGCCAAGAAATTGCTTGTATATATATAAAGTTATACTGTTGCAGAAATCAGTCCATTGAGAAACCAAGCACTACACTTGGAGGGTTAGAGAACTCAGGTTTACTAAGCCAGCGGCCCCAGATGAGCTAACACTCCAAAGTTCTGGGCCCCGAGCTCAGGGTGAGCTTTACTTTTATAGGGGTCAGTGCACATGTTTACAGTTAGCATGGGTAGATTGGTTACTTGGCTTACAGAGCATGGAAGTTTCCAAACAGAAACTTACAAGAGCAGGTGCAGAACATTCCATTTTTTAGCAAAACATCTTATGGTTACATTGGATTGCTAGGTCATCCTGTTTTTTTGTTTTTCTTGGGGCAGCAAGCATATTTTACAAAAGCAGGACAAGCATGGAGTTATTTTTAGCTGAGTGCAAGTTTCTATTTTTCCTCTTCAGTCCCCCCTCTTGATGCCCCTTAAATCTTATACGGCATCAGCCTCTTGATCTTCTAAGCCCAGGGGATGATAACCTCTTAGGGCCAGGAGGTATGCAGTGGCCCTCCTATCCGCAGTGGCCTCAGCGAGGCTGGAAACTATCCTCATGAATAATGGCAAGAGGCAAGGTAAAAGGAGACAGGTCCCAAGGAGGAGTAGGACTATTCCCACAAGTGTTTTGAATCCCCCTAGGTAAGAAAACCAACCCCCAAATAGCTCTCCAGGATTCCATCCCTTCCAAGTCTGGACTGGGACATGAGCTATTTTAGTCATCTTGTCGGTTTTTTCTTCTATAACCTTGCCCTTACCATCTATCTGTAGGCAGCAGTTACTGAGATTGAACTTCCCACAGACGCCCCCCTCTGCAGCCAGTAAGTAATCTAGGGCCAGGCGATTCTGATAAATAGCATTACGCAACTTGGTTTGTTGTCCTGCCAACAAATTAAGAGCCTTGGCCGTTTCATTAGTAATGATTTCAACCACTGCCTGGAGCCGGATAATTCTGTTAAGCATGTAAATTGGGGTTCGGTAGCCCCAGGACCCATCTTCTGCCCAAGTGGCTGGCCCATAATATTGGATTATGCATTCAGGAGGCCACTCATCATCTTTCCAGTTTCCAATCTGTAGAGACCTGCGCTTCCTGGTGGGGCCTCTGCCTTCATAAGCTAGGACCCCTAATGATTCACCTTGGGCTAAGGGAAGTAGGGAAAAGGAGGGGCGGATAGTCCCCAACATGCATGCCCCTGACCATTTGGCTGGCAAGAGTGACTATGCGTTAGCCCCACAAATCCAACATAATCCTTCCGGAGCAGGCCACTGGCCTTCGGTGGACGAGTCCTTCCATCTGGTCTTTAAATTGGGGAAGCTTGCTAGAGGGTGAGGGTTAGGCCCTGTATAGTTTGGACTTCCTCACCAGTCAGAAGTATGAGTAGCTATATTATAGTGTTTTTGGCCTAGGCAAGTGAGGTTTCCTACTGGAATATTGAATAATGGGCCCCACCATGCCAGGCAGTGCCTGCCGATTATGGAAGTCTTTAAATGCTGAACCCCAACTCTGGTTTTCTTGAATTCCCCTGAGTTGTTGAAGGGTCTCTGGGGATCTAATTCTTTAGCTTCCCAGGGCCATGGGTCTCCCATATTCGTTCCTGCACACACATAGCAAGAGGTAGTCATCAACGTCTGGGCTATGGTTTCTGCTAGGGCTATGAATAGGGTTTTAGTTCTGACTGAAATAGGTGGAGGACCACTTTCTATCTCTTCATAAAAAGAATGGAAGAGCTTGTGTGTAGAAGCCCAGAGTGGAACAGAAATACTCCTGAAACCCAACACAGCTCCTGGGTCAATACCCCGCCCACTGATAAAAATACCGATTTTGAGACCGTTTTTCCATTTTGAGTCTCCGGGGTTGAAGATAGTGAAATTGACAGGGTTACACATCCCTAGTTTGCAATTGGGGTCAACAGTTTCTTTTGAAGGAGAGCTGTCTTGCTTTGACTCTCCCAGGTTGCCCATGTGACACAACTCCAGTAAGGACAACCAAAGGATGGTGGATGTCATTGAATCTGTATTCTTGTTCCCATGACAAGCCCCCACATTTTATAGTTGTCCGGGGTTCTTGTTAATAGCAGCACACACATCAAATTGTACCAACACCCGACGTTCTAGATTTGTAATTTGTGTCCAATTGATCAGAAGCCCTCCTTCTTGGTGCCGAACCTCTAGCCAGTCTTCGCTGGGGGGGATTTGGGGATCAAAATGTATATGTTGGCCTGCTTGTTGACAAATAGAATACATCGTTTTGTTATGTACTCAGGTTCCTTGGACCTCCCCTTGGCAGGAGAAGTGAGTATCGTAGAGTAAGGTCCAAGTGACCCCCTGACCTGGTCTAGTCATGCTGATGCATGGAGTACACGAGCGGTCTATTTTGCTTTCCAATGTACTACAGCTCAGTAGGATATAGATCGCTACTACACAAAACATTTGATCCCACTTAATAATTCCATTACCTTTGGGTAGATTATAGCCAGAACGACCCCTTGTGTTTAGCCTCTAGAAAACATCAAGGCCAGTGGTGCAACCAGTCCCTACAAGGCAGGGTGTCATCGTAACCCTGACCCTCAGATGTCCCTCATCGAATTCCTCAAGCTCCGCCATGCATAGACCAGTCAGCCCTGGAGTGACTGGAGCAGGGCTGAAGATCTCAGACAGGACTCGGTGGTCTCCGTAGGAAGACCCGAAGCGGCTGGTTCGGAGGAGCTTTGGCAGTCCAGGTCCTTCGCCCTTCCAGAGGAGCTGTTCTTTTCACCTGGGTGTAGTGGATCCACGGGGTGACTCCTGTAACTTAAACAGCAGTAGGGGTTGCCAGGACGACCGTATGAGGGCCAGTCCAAACTGGCTGAAGTGCTTCCTTCCTCCAATCTTTTACCCATACCTCATCTCCTGGCCGATAGGGATGAACCCAATTGCCCAAGGGAATGGGAGTCCTTTCTAAGGTTTCTCAAGTGATATGGCAGAAGACCTTTCCCAGGGCCTGGAGGTGTCGAGACATCTCCAGATCTGCTAGGTGTCGGGGATCTCCCTTGAGCTTCCCTATCACTGGAGGAGGTCTCCCGTATAAGATCTCAAAGGGAGAATAGCCTGAGGACCTCGTGGTGCATCGGGCTTGGAGCAAGGCTAGGGGTAGCAATGTCGACCCATGGTAACTGGGCCTCCTGACAGAGCTTAGCTAACGTAGTCTTGAGGGTCCGATTCACGCGCTCAACTTTCCCTGAGCTTTGTGGCCTGTCTCCAGGATGGACCCGTGCTGGGGCGCATGCTGGCTGCAGGCTGGGCTGCTCCTGGGCACCGTATGCAAGGCCATGTAGCAGTCAGTGCACACATGATTGGAGCGGTCGTTGTCATAGACGAGGTGGGCCCGGAATGCGGAGCACTTCCCACAGACTACATGCCCGCAGGCCTTGCAGCGGTGACTGCGGGTGGTGACGGAAGTAGAGGGCTCCTGGCAGCGCATGCCCATACTGACTTCCTTTTCTCAGATGGGCGCAGGTGCCCATTTCCCAAGATCCACGTTCGGAGAGTTGGGGGTGTGTCTTCATCTTCCCTGTTTGTGGAGTTCAACAGTTTGAAGGTCTCTAGCGTCTGTTCATGCATTGGGAGGGTAGAGTTGATGGCCTGGACCCAGTCTTTCTTCTCCTCAGGCCTGGCCTGGAGCTCCAGGGAGCGCTGCTTTCCTGACACCAGGAAGGCCCGAGGCAGATTGAGGTTGGAGCTTTCCTTTAGCTCCATGCCATCTACATCGATGTGTGCCCGCACGCTGAACTTCTGGCCAAAGAGCCGCAGCCTGGGCACACAGTAAAGGTCGTTGAATAGTATGAGGGATCGGTCTTGAGTGGTCCCATTCTTTGCTGACAGCTTAAGGCTGTGGCCTTCTTTTATGAGCTCTTTGGTGGGGCTGACAATGTCAGGTTGCCACAGGCTTCCTCCTTCTGTACCTCATGGATGATCACTTTAAACTGGGTGGAGCACTCTGTTCTGGTGTTGACCAGCTCCATGGCCCCACCAAAGTTTTTTGCATACTAGCCATACATGTTGAGGAAGGGTGCCAGCTTCTGTAGGATGTCTCCAATGCATGGGTAACGGTCCCATTCTTCCATGCGCTTCTCTAGCTCAGGCAGCGGGAACTGCTGATGGAAGCGATATATGGAGCAGATGTTAGAGAAGATGCCATGGACAGCGTCAGCTGGGAAGGAACTGCGGTTCCGAACTTCTTTCAGCAGCCGGGCACAGAACTCCTGTTCCGGGAGATGGGGCCTGGAAACGTAGGCCTTCTCAGTTTGCAGGAGCTCATTGGCAACGTGGATCACATTCTGCTGCACAGTCAACGCCACAGACTCCTGTCTCCCCATTGGGGGCACTGGGATTTCTCTGTCCTTCTCATCTTCCTCCTCGTCGTCCTCCTTCTCCAGGTCACTGTCAGCCTCCTGGGAGCTGGGCCGGTGGGGGTCCGCCAAAGCAACAGGGACACCTGCCAGGGCAGGGGGCCTGGGGCAGAGGCTGTGGCTGGGGGAGGGGTGGGTGGCCATCATCACTGACGAAGCAGGTCTCCTCGCTGTCGGATGGTGAGCTGATGCTGTCAATGCTGCTGTCCCAATTGGGCACCTTCTTGCTGGGTTCCAGGAGCCAGCAGGAACAAGCAGCGGGAGGCCTCGCCCTCAGGGAGCTGGGGCACTGGTGGCTGCAGGGGTGGCTGTGGCAACATGGCTGGCTCTGTGGGACCTGGGCTGGGGTCAGGGGCTGGCCTATCCGAGGTGACAATCACAGGCTCTTTCAAATTTCTCAATCAGCGAGGATACTGCTGCAGAACTGGGGCTGGCCTCTGCCCTGGAGGCCAGGCCCTTGGCTACTCAGGGGTCTGCAGGCAGTGGGCGTGATGGCGGGGGTGGAATGGGCTCAGGTGGTGGGGGCATCCGGGGCCTCTGCAAGTAGCTGGGCTTCGGAGGGACCTGTGGCTTTGGGCCCGGGGGTGCTGTGGATTGGGGCCACAGGGCAAGACCCGGGGACCTGGAGCGACTCCCAGACTGGCGTCCGAGGATCCAGCAAACTGGGGATCCAAGGGGCTGCTGAGAGCTGAGCCTGATCCCCTGGGCACTGGCAGTCCGGGCTCCAAGGCTCCAAGGTCTGAGTTGGCATAGGCTAATGGTGTGGCGCCGGGGGAATTGGTGGTTGGGTGTTCGGGCTCGGAAGGCCTGGCACCCTCTGGGGCTCAGTGGCCGTGCATGGTCCGGGCCCAGGTGTGGGACCCCGGCTCCCCGCTCGGCTCCAGCTCCTGGTGGGGAGGTGCGGGCGGGGGTGGCCCGGCGCCCGGCAGAGCAGCGGCCTCAGTCTTGGGGAGTCGAGCTTCAGACTCAGCCCCATTGTGGAGACTCGAGCCCTCGACTTGGGCCCAGGCCTGCAGCCGTGGCAGTGGCAGCAGTACCAGCAGCAGCCACGGTTACCAGCGCTGCGGTGCCAGGCGTTGTCGGCCTGGGACCCACGCAGGGAGTGGGCTTGGCAGGGCCAGGGGCCACTGGGGAGTGCTGTCTATGCAGCAGCTGCTAGGTGAGGGTCGGGTGGCTGCGCTTGGCGTGGGTTCTCTCGTGAGCGGTGAGCCACTTCCATGGCCCTGGGGCGAGCGGTCAGTCTATTCTGAGTGCAGGTTTCTTCTTGCTCACCAAATGGGAATAGATCTGGGTTCTCCTTGCTGGTTGGAAAAGGTTCTTCCTCCCACCCCAGCAGAGGCTGGGGGGCGGAGGGGAGGAGAGTGGGAAGGGGAGGGAGGTACAGATCTGTCTGGCAAATGGGGCAAGTCTTTCAGGGAAAACCTAATTTCTCAATAAGTTGGCTCAAAGAGTCAGCTGACGGAAGGGGAGAGTGAGCCTTAAAATTTTAAGAAAATAATCTTGGTGGAGGTCCCTAGGGCAGAAGGGCTGTTTGGACATACACAATTTCTAAATCAAATCAGTAATCAGTTGTCTCCCCCCATCTCTGTCTATCCTGCCCTGTGTCGGTGTCACAAAAACAAACAAGGGTGGGTGCCCCCTCTAAAAAGGAGATCATTCAGGTGCCCGCCTGGCCACGTCCCCGTGGGGAACTTAGGTGCCTCTTAAATTTGGCTGGCCAGTGTAAACTCCTAGCCTGGATCTGACTCGCAGGGAGGGACTGGGTCCCCCAGAGACAGACACCACCCTGAGGTGTATGAGGTCACCACAGAACCACAGGTTAGGGCCCACTCGGAATCCATAGCCACGAAGGCCATGGAGCCACACAGTTGCCCTGGAACGAGGATGAACCAGGACACTCACTCACACACACATTCAGACCAGAGTTTATCACAGTGCCTCCCCTCTCTGGGAAGGTCCCTGGCTGGTGGGTGCCTCCCCGCCCTGGGAAGGTCCCTAACTGGTGGTCGTCTTACTGAAGACCGTAGGAGGTGATCAAGCTCCTCTTCCATCCGGAGATGGGACCTGACTGGGTTCAGTGCTCTGGGGCCTTACCTGATCCTGTGGCCATTCTTGGTGAGTTGGTCCGTCCCTCCAATGAGTCCGGTAGGGGCCCAGCCATCTGGAGAGTCAGAGCACTGGTCCAAAAGAGAACCTGGAATACTGTCAGGTAGCGCGCCTCCTTGTTCGTCTCGGAGCTCCTTCGCTCCGACTTGGCCAAGCCACCGGTCTGGCAACTCAAGGGGCCGGAGTGGTTGGAATCTTGCTGGGGCCTCCAGAAATGTTGCAGAAATCAGTCCATCGAGAAACCAAGCACCACACTCGGAGGGTTGGAGAACTCAGGTTTATTAAGCCGGCAGCCCCAGACGAGCTAACGCTCCAAAGTTCTGGGCCCCAAGCTCAGGGTGAGCTTTACTTTTATAGGGGTCAGTGCACATGTTTACAGTTAGCATGGGTAGATTGGTTACTTGGCTTACAGAGCATGGAAGCTTCCAAACAGAAACTTACAAGAGCAGGTGAGGAACATTCCATTTTTAACAAAACATCTTATGGTTACATTGGATTGCTAGGTCATCCTGTTTTTTTGTTTTTCTTGGGGCAGCAAGCATATTTTACAAAAGCAGGACAAGCATGGAGTTATTTTTAGCTGAGTGCAAGTTTCTAATTTTCCTCTTCAATAGAATTAATCTTAATTGAAGCTTTCCGGTTATAATAGATCTCCCTCTCCAGAAAAAGATATGCACATATTATGATATGAATAGCAGGAAAACCTCTTGAAAATTTTCTCATCTGTTTAGGAAAGAGGAGATAGGCAGTCTTACTGGGTTTAAGCTTGGAAGATGAATGGAAACGGTAGTTCCTCTTCAAATGGACCAAAATAACCCCGCAAAATATACATAAAGTGTTTTATCATTATCAGTCTTTTACCAAAATAAGAACTTGAAAGTGAAAATCACAATGCTGTGTGGAACTATGGTTGTGAAAACATTATAAATATACTAGATTCTTAATTACTTTCCGGGATTTTGTTTTGTCAGTTCCATTTCAATGTCCATTACCTGGTTGGTTATCGTTCTGACATGTCATCGCAGAGAAAAAGTGACATATAGACATCATAATATCTGGTTCCTTACTCTTTGATTTCTAATTAAGCCCTAGCTTAAGTGAGTTACTTTGTGCAACTACGTCAGGCTGTAGGCCTTAGCCAATTCCTCTCCCATCCCTGCCCTCATGCACACACACACACTCACTCATTCACAGTCACAGTGTGGTGTCTTTAACCACAGGTTCTGTTCATGGTTTTAACCTATTCGCTGTTAACATTGACCGTGGAGATGAGAACCACAGCAGGGGGCAGCTAGGCCGTCCATTCCACACCCTGCTCGTTTCCTGACTCTCCTTGTACTGCCATCATGACTTGAGATCCAGCTTGGATCTCAAGCTGCTAGATAATTTTTTAAAATATATTTTGAAAATGAAGAAATCGGCTACATAGCCTATGGGCCACTTAAGCTTATTCGGTGATAAAAAGTAAGATTAAGTTACAGAAAATAGAGAAAATAAAGATTGGCTGTTTATTCATTCAACTTAGAAGTATAGCATCATCTTATATCTCATTTAAATAGTATTCTTTTTATTGGTATTATATTATTTTTATTTATTCAGGAAGAATTGATATGACATTTATTCTCTCAATCCAAGAAAATGATATACTTTTTCCCCTTTTTTAGATTTTTTAGCTTTTTTAAATAAGATTTTATTTTGGAATAGTTTTAGATTTAGAGAACAGCTACAAAGATAGTACAGGAAGTTCCCATATGCCTCTACCTAGTTTTCTCTGTCATTAACATCTTCGTTAGTGTGGTACACTTGTGACAATTGATGAACCAACATGGATACATTATCATTACCCAAAGCTCATACTTTGTTCACATTCCCTTAGTTTTCAGTTGCTATCATAGCATCACATCCAGGATACCACATGACATTTAGTTGTCGTGTCTCATTAGACTCAGACTTTCCTTGATTTTGATGACCTTGACAGTTTTGAGGAGTACTGGTCAGGTATTATGTAAAATGTCCTTCAGTTGAGATTTATATGATATTTTTCTCATGATTAGACTGGGGTTATGGGTTTGGGAGAGGAAGACTACAGAGGTAAAATGCCATTCCTACAACATCATGGTAAAAGTAGACACTGTTAACATGACTTATTGCTGTTGATGTTAACTTTGATCACCTGGCTGAGGAAGTGTTTGTCAAGTTTCTCCACTGTGAAGTTATTCTTTTTTCCCCCTTTTCATACAGTTATCTTGGGAAGGAAGTCAGTGTGCAGCCCGCACTTAAAGAGGGAGCAGTTATCCTCCACCTCCTTGGGGGCAGAGTATTTACACAAATAACTTGAAATTCTTCTGCTACAGAAATTTGCCTGTTCTCCCCCATTTAATTATTTATTTAATCATTTATTTTTAGTAGTAGGAACTCATGGATATTTATTTTATACTTAGGGTTATAATCTAATATTACTTTATTTTGTTCACTTATTTTAGCTTTGGCGATTACAAGCTTCTTGTTCGCTCCTGTGTTCCTTTGGCATACCCCCATAATTGTGTGTTTTCTCAAGCACTTCCTTACTTCTGGCACTACAAAATTCCCTACTGTTACAACATTCTTTTTTTTTTTAATTTATTTATTTATTTTATTGGCTGTGTTGGGTCTTCTTTGCTGTGCGTGGGCTTTCTTTAGTTGCAGTGAGTGGGGGCTACCCTTTGTTGTGGTGCACGGGCTCCGCATTGCCATGGCTTCTCTTGTTGCGGAAGCACGGGCTCTAGGCCCTTGGGCTTCAGATAGTTGTGGCTCACGGACTCTAAAGTGCAGGCTCAACAGTTGTGGCACACGGGCTTAGTTCCTTCGCGGCATGTGGGATATTCCTGGAGCAGGGATCGAACCCGTTTCCCCTGCATTGGCAGGCGGATTCTTAACCACTGCGCCACCTAGGAAGCCCACAACATTCTTTTTTAAAAGCTAAAAAACATAACTGATTAGGTAGGCTGCTTTTCTTTGAAGAAAAAAATGCTCTCCCCTTTTTTGATTATTGAGGACAATAAAAAGGAAAGGTTAGTATTTTTTCTACTTTTACTCCATTTCTCAAAATCAAGTAATATTGTTTCTGCCACGTAGTAAAACAGTTTTGCCCAGTCACCTTTGATTTTTCCCCCCCAAGGGTTAATCTTGTCTGTGATTTGCCTGTTTTGGAGGATCAGCATGTATTTTGGATGTTCTTTTTCCTTTTCTGTCGCCTTAGCAGTGAAGTAGGAAGGGTACAGGTCAAAAGAGAAACTGAAATAGTAGTATAAACTTGTTTAGAGCAGCTCTCCTATTCCTGTGTCAAGTAATCAAAAAGTGGTTGTTACCCAACTGATAATACTAGTTACCTCCAAAGGGAATAGTTATATAGAATGTTGGTTTTCATTATGATGCATTTGTGTAGTTTTAGAATTTTGTAAAATAATGAGCTTATATTTCTTTTCTATTCTAGAAAATAATCGAGATTTATTTTTAGAGTCAGTGGAAATGCAAAGAAAAGAACTTACCCTTTCTGTGGTCTGAAATGCTTTAGAACTTCAAAACTTTTTTCCACACTTGATACACTGAACACTTTTGGTTATTTTGCATCAATTTTGTTGAGCACCTCCTGTGTTTTTCACTAGTTTAGCTGTATTAGTGAAACTCGCATGTCTACCCAGTTATTTTATGTAACTGCAAGGTTACATAGCATTTAAAGACTACTTGGAATTCTGTGATGATTGTCTCAAGTGTGTAAGACTTCTCTTTACCAAGGTTATAAATATATTATAGGTGGAGACCACTTTTTATGTATTTCTCTTAAAAAGACATAGATACAGTTATTTCGGTATGTTGCTGCAGAAAGAGTAGGTAGGAATCTTCCCCAATGTTTCTTTGTTCTGCTGCTTTCCCATGCTTTCCTGAGACTTGATTTCTTTTAGTCATTCAGCAGTCAGATTGGGGATACAGTGGTAAATAAAAACAGACATGTGGAGTTTTTAGCCTGACATTAATATAATAATCATGGAAATACATGTAAAATTGCAGTTATGATAAGTGCAAAACACGAGACAAACAACAAAAAAAGGTACATGGTGCTATGAAGGCATTTAAGAAAAAAAGCTTGAGCTAGACAAGGAGATCGGGGAAATGTCCTTGAAGAAATGGCAAGTGAGTTGAGATCAGAGGGATGAGCAGGAGTTAACTAAGTAGATAAAGATAGCAAAGAAGGATGGAGAGGTGTTTTTGGTAGAGAGAAGAGCATGTGCAAAGGCCTTTGGGGTGGGGCTGGAGGAGGAACGTGGCACGAACAAGGGACTGAAAGAAGGTCATGGTGGTAGGAGCCAAAAGGGGCCAGACCTTGTGGACTTCAAGGACTTGTGTTTTTATCCTAAGGGTGATAGGAAGCAGGGAATTGACATAATCAGGCTTTCATTTTTGAAAGTAGAATTCTAGCTGTAGTGTAGAGAATGGATCTGTGATTTCTAGTCAGAATGGTTCCATAAATTCATACTTTGATGTCCCACCTCTGCACCAAATACATACCAATGATAGATGAAATATAGAAACGGAAAACCAAAAAGATACTGCCAAGCCCCAAAACATTAGAAACATAAAATCTTGAGTAAGGCTGAAACCACAGGCTTGCTTAATCCTGAGTCCTAGTAGAAGCATAGAGGCTGGGAAGTCAACTCTGTTGAGGTAGTGAAGACTAAAAGTGTGCCATGTGAGATGGAGGCAAAGCCAGATTTATTGCTTAAAGCTAGGACAAGAGCAAGGCTCCTCAAAGTGGCAGAGGAGGTTGGGGCAAGAAAAAAACCTTTTAGTTACCACTTGAATTTATGGCCTGTAACTAGCTGCAAGCCCCAGGAGTGAAGGCAAGAAATAGCCAGGCAGTGCACCAGTGACCATTTCAACATAGTGTTGTCGAAAAAAACCTGGCCTCTGTTCACCGATGCCGAATAGAAATACGGAGACAGAGCTTTGGAGGAATAGAAAGGAGTAGCTTTATTACTTTGCCAGGCAAAGGGGGAACATAGTATGCTAGCACCTCAAGAACTGTGTCCCTCTCCTTGGGGGATAGGGAGAGGTCTTACAGCCAGGGCTAGTGGTCAGGGGTATGCGATAAGGATCAAGGCAATAAAAGTCTTGCATTCTTCTGATGGATTGGTGGTGAGGTAAATAGGAGTCAGCAGCATCAGCCTTCAAGTCCAGCTGGTCTGGGGTCTACATTCTTGTGGGCAGCATACCCTCGTTAACCAATAACTTCTCCCACCTGCAGGGGGTTTCAACATCTGCAGAATGGCTCAAAGATACTGTTGTGTGTATTGTTGCTGGGGAAACAGGACCTGCCCGAAAGCTGCTCTAGACTATTTCTCCCAGGTCTCGGACATCCCCTCCGTTCACTAATAAACTACTGCTTGAATCTGCCCATTGAAACTCAGGGAAGGTCATGGAAGCTGAATGAAGGCTGTTTCCTATAATCAGAGAAATAGGGGACACAGAAAGGCTTTGTGCCCAGCAGCCCCACAGGGCCCTGCTGGGTATCAATAGGACTCAGGAGCTAAGGAAGCGAGTACTCCCAAAACTTTTAAGCAAGAATTGAATCAGCATAGAGGAAGTTAAGAAGAGAGAAAATGTTAAAGACGAGAAAGAACAGACAAAAACTCTAACTTGAAATGCAGGTGACTCTGCATTCAAAATTCAAACATGGAAAAATTTAATGCAAAGATAAACAACCAACAGAATCAACAATTAAGACTAAATTTACACTAGTGGTTACATGTGGGAGAGGGAAGAGGGGGCAGTATAGGGGTAGGGAAAAAAAGGATTATTGTGGGATTATATGAAATCATGTGTGTGAAACTTTTGAAATTGTAAAGTACTCTAGAATCTCAATAATTTTTTTTTAATTTTAAAAAGATAGATTTACAGATGAAATTAATTCAATGAAAGTTACAAATATTTTAAAGTAAGTATGTTTAATATGCTCAGATAAAATAAATATATTCCATTTAAGACAAGCAAGAGAATGTGACACAAAAACAGGCAGAAATGAAACAGGAACAGAGATTTAAAAATAATCAGAAACCTCAAGTCAAAAATAGTCGTTGAAATAATGAATTCAATAGACATAATAAACTCTAGACTGGCGACAGTGAAAGAATTTATGAATTGCAAGTTGGTATTGAGAAATGCACTTAGAATGAAGCACAAAAAGATTTAGAGAGGGAGAGACTAAGTAGGAAGTGGATAAATCTTCAAATATTTAGGAAATGAAACTGAGAAGATCTCACAGCGAACTACATGGGAGTGTATGAATTAGAGAAAGCAGCCACGGACAGCTCCAAGGTGTGGGCTCATTTAACTAGATGGATAGCGATGCCATTTACTGAGAGAGGTTGGAAGAAGTTTGGAGGGAAAATCATGAGTCTGGCTTTAGATGTGTTGAGTTTTATGCCTTTGGGGTTTCTAAAAGGAGATACCTAATAGCTGGGAAATAGGCCTAGAGTTGAGAAAGGAAGGTCTATGCACTTCTACTTCTGTGTAGAAGTGGCCAAGCTTTCAAAAAGATGGAGGAGTGGCTGCAGAGGTTGCTGGTAAACTAGAAGAGTGTGTTCTTTTGGCAGTCAAGAGAAGAGTGTTTCAAAAGGGAGGCAGAGGTTAACATTGTCAGATATTGCAGAACTGTCGTGGAGAGTGGGGATTATCATTATCTGCATTATCATGGAGGGCGACAGTGGGAAAATGTCACTGGATATTGCGATATGGAGGTCATTGATGACCGCAGGGTGAGCTATGGAGGCGGAAGGAAGGGACCAGCAGCCAAAATGAAGTGAGTTGAGGGGTTTATAGGAAAAACACACTCCTCTGTGTCTCCCTTTTACTGCTCACATAGAACATCCCACACTTCTTCACTTCTGACACCAGATGTGTGGGTTTTCCACACATCAAGCATTCTCTGCAACAGCAGCTGGGTGTCCTACAGTTGAGTTGAGTTGTGACACCAACTGGAGTTAGTGTAGATCGCATAAGGTTAAGGACCCAGTCCCACAAGATCCCCCATACCCCTAAGATGCCAGTTGCAAGTCCCAGGTTCTCACCTGTACTGACTGACCAGCTATGAATTGTAGGTGGCCATGACCCCACCTCAAGGTCTGTCATTTGCTAGAATGGCTCGCAGAACTCAGGGAAACATTTACTTGTGATTACTTATTTGTTACCTTAAAGGATATGGTAAAGAATACAGATGAACAGCCGGGTGAAGAAATACTTCCAAGGTATGGAGGGTCCCAAGTGCAGGAGCTTCCATCCGCGTGGAGTTGGGGTGTGCCACCCTCCCTGCACCTAGATGTGTTCACCAGCCCAGAAACTTTCCAAACCCCATCCTTCTAGGATTTTTTTTTTTTTTTTTTTTTTTTGCACATGGGCTTAGTTGCTCTGTGGCATGTGGGATCTTCCTGGAGCAGGGATCGAACCCGTGTCCTCTGCATTGGCAGGCGGATTCTTAACCACTGCGCCACCTAGGAAGCCCCCTTCTAGGATTTTTATAAAGGTTTCATCACATAGGCATGATCAATCATTAACTCAGTTTCTAGCTCCTCTTCCCCTGTTGGAGGATAGAAGTGGGCTGGGCTGAAAGTTTCAAGCTTCTAAACATGAGTTGGTCTTTCTGGTGACCCGTCCCCATCTTGAAGCTATCCAGGAGCCCACCTCATTAGAACAAAGACACACCTAACACCCTGGAAATCCCAAGGGATTTAGGAGTTCTGTTTCAGGAACTGGGATCAAAGACCAAATAGTAGAACAAAAGATGACCTTAGTACCCTTATCACTTTGGAAATTACAAGGGTTTTGGAGCTCTGTGCCAGGAACCAGGGGCAGAGACCAATATATATAGAATTTCTCTTATTTCACAAGGAGTAAAGGAAATTGAAGCAAGACAGTAAGGCGAGGAGTATAGGAATAGGGCGGTATCTGAAAGGGGAATGAGGTATGTGGTAAGAGAAGATCCAGGTGAGGGGTTGAAGCTGACTGTGTAAGAGACAAGGAGTAAATGGCAGTGTAGAGTGTCTGAGAAGGTAGAGAGCGATAGAGTCCAAAGCATAGATGGAGGAATTAGCCAAAACAAGAGGTATGGAAGGAAGGAGAATACAGTGTATGCAGATATTTTCCAAAAAAGGATATATTATTTGACTGTGGAACTTTTTCACAGAGCATTTTGAAGGACATATTAGTTCTTCAAATGCACTTGGGGAAATACTGCCTTAAAACATAACTGTCACTTGTTACACAAGAAGCTGTAACAGATACTCAAAATTGTTCCCCTTTTTATTTATTTATTTCTTTTTTTATGTATGTATGTATGTATGTGTGTGTGTATTGGGTCCTTGTTGCTGTGCGAGCCTTCTCTAGTTGCTGAGAGTAGGGGCTACTCCTCGTTGCAGTGCATGGACTTCTTTTTGCCGTGGCTTCTCTTGTTGTGGAGCATGGGCTCCAGGTGCTTGGGCTTCCGTAGTTGTGGCACGCGGGTTCAGTAGTTGTGGCATGGGGGCTTCAGAGCACAGGCTCAGTAGTTGTGGTGCACGGTCTGTGGGATCCTCCCAGAGCAGGGCTCGAACCCACGTCCCCTTGCATTGACAGGCGGATTCTCAACCACTGTGCCACCAAGGAAGTTCTGTTTCCCTTTTTTAGTGCATTTTAATCCTGTATTCCTTTTAGAATAAATTAAAAGTAATTTTAAATGCTGTTTCTACTTTCTTAAGATTAGTCCGACAGAGCAAAGAAATTGTATATTAATGTAGATTTACAGCTTATTCAGTTTTGCTTGATCTTGCCATTAACATCCAGATTGTAGTATAAGGGTGTGCTTTTGATATAATTGATCATTTTGTCACTGTGTTGAGGCAAAAAACAAAACTCAGATTAAAGGAGAACATCCTAAGGTTGTTTTTTTTTTAGCATTTTGCTTGCTTACCTTTCTCCTTTTTAATTTTTTTTCTTCCACTTTAAACCTTTGTTAAAGGTGATGCTCATGCCATATGGTCACGTTACTGGAAAGTAATGTTAGGAGATGATTTGCGAAAGACAGGAGAAAATTTCCTCTGCTGGAAAAGAAATGGGTCAGTGAGACAGATCTAATGTTGAGTTTTGTGTGCTCAACTTAAAGACGTACGTCAAGATCCTGCCTTCTTAGTCACCAAGTTACCTAAGAATACTTTAATAAATCACATTCTAGTCACTTTATGACTTCAATATATTTGTCAGAGATATTTCTGTGGAGCAGTGATACCAAATTCATTTAGTCGGTCTCCACTGACCCCAACTACATTAATCAGAATGTTGTAAGCATTTTATTTTTCAAATATTCATCAAAGCTTCCTTGTTTTAAGGACCTGTGCAGAGTGTATCAAAAGTACAAAGGTGAAAGAGGCATAGTCTCTTTCCTGAAGGATTTTATAATCTCTTAGGGGAAATAAGAAAAAAAGATGTGTCTGCAATAGAAGACAGGATATGATCAGCATGTTAATTGTACCAGTAACTCTGCACAGGAACTGCAAGTAACATTTCTTAGATTTCTTAGATTTTCCTAATTGTTCAAACTAGTCTTTCTGTCTAGTCACTCAGAAAAGTTAAACAGTTATGGTATTTCCAATTAAGTTATTCACAATGGCCCCAGAATCTTTTGTTTTTCTTAGTTTTAGCTAACACTTATTAAGAATTTCACACATGCCAGGAACTGCTCTGAGTACCTTACATACATTATCTCATTTAATCCTCACAAGAGTCTTATAAGGTATTATTTTCGTTTTACAGATATAGAAACTGAGGGTTAGAGAATTCAAGGAACTTGCCCATGATAAATCTACAGCTAGTAAGTGTCGGATTTGAGATTCAAACCTTAGGCTCTCTAATGCCAGAGGCTTAGCTTAATGACTCTTTATTACACACTCTCTCTGTGGACCTTGCCAATACAGCTGCTGTATTAACAGAGAAAAGCAGCTTCAGAATTGAAAGGAAAGCCATCATCAGTGTCTGTTCATTTATATTAATTAGCTGTTGACATGATCTTGAAATAGAAAATATTCAGTCTGCCAAAGAGTTAAAGCTTATTATCACCATGGTTGTGTGCCCTTATACACACAGCTTCTTCAGTATGGTGCATTTCTTCTCACCCTTCACGGCTCAGCTTGGGGATCCTCTCTAGGAGGTCTTCCCTCACGCCCTGCCCTGCCCCAGCCCCCACCAGGTCCTCTTCCTCCCCCAGGTCCTCTCCCACCTGGGGACTCAGCCCCTTCCATGTGCTCTCCGAGCAGCCTGCTCTCATCCCTGTCATAGCACTGGTCATACGAGTGCAATTATCTAAGTTTCTTAATAGCATGGACTGTTCTTCATTTTATTTTATTTTTTAAAATTTTTTCAAAATTTTAATTAATTAATTAATTTGGCTGTGCGGGGGGAGGGGGTTTAGTTGTGGCACGTGAGATCTTTGATTTTCATTGCAGCACGTGGGTTCTTTAGTTGTGGCATGTGGGATCTTTAGTTGTGTCATGCAAACTCTTAGTTGTGGCGTGCATGTGGGATTTAGTTCCCTGATCAGAGATCGAACCTGGGCCCCTTGCATTGGGAGCGTGGAGACTTAGTCACTGGACCACCTGGGAAGTCCCTCTTCATTTTAGAAATCTCAACGTTCAGCACAGTGTCTGGCCTGTGGTAGGTATACAAAAACTGTTGAATGAATGTTTGACTCGACTGTTTTTAGACTTGTGCAATGTTTGGTGACTCTTTTTAGTTTTTGGACTTGTGCAGTGTTTGATGATTGTCTTAGACTTGTGCAATGTGTGGTGATAACATGTTCCATCACTAGTGCTGCTTATAGTGGACAGTGTACCTTTTGGTTCTCCAGTGTTTCTGGTGAATAAGAGGTGTTTTTCATATCTCTGAAGCCTTGAGGTCATCAGATGGGAGAGGAGTGAGTGAATGCTGCTAGTGAGTTCCCTGAGTAGGGCAGAAGGCACTGGTTTATGCTTCCTTCCCTCTCCATTGAGAATGGGGCCAAGCTTTAGAGTTAGGGGTAAGACAGTGGCAAACATGAAACCTCAGAGTCTGTCAGTAGCTCACAGTTGACTGGTTGGGACCTCTGACTTAGGTACTGTCCAGGTCTGCACTGTTCTTTGGGGGGATTTTGTTTGTTTGTTTTTAAAACTTATTTATTTAGTTTTGGCTGCATTGGGTCTTCGTTGCTGGGTGCAGGCTTTCTCCAGCTGTGGTGAGCAGGGGCTACTCTTCATTGCAGTGCGCAGGCTTCTCATTGCAGTGGCTTCTCTTGTTGCGGAGCACAAACTCTAGGTGCGTGAGCTTTAGTAGTTGTGGTGTGTGGGCTCAGTAGTTGTGGCTTGAGGGCTCTAGAGTGCAGGCTCAGTAAGGGTTTAATTGCTCTCTGGCATGTGGGATCTTCCCGGACCAGGGCTTGAACCCATGTCCCCTCGTTGGCAGGTGGATTCTTAACCACTGCACCATCAGGGAAGTCCCCAGGCCCATAGCTCTTTTATACAACTTTATAGCCCCACCAATCAGCATCAGGTTTGAAGCTTTGTAACTCAAGGTGAAGATCATTCCTAAGTGTTTACCTCTCACCTGAGATCCATCTCTTCTTCATGGGAAGTTGAAGTACCAGCAGCACCATCATGTATCAGATGAAACTGCACCTCCCCTCCACCACTGTTTATTGACTGTGTGACCGTAAGTAAGACAGTGACCTTCTCTGGGCCTCAGTCCTTTCCTTTCAAAGGTGGGAGTCCTACGTTTTTATGGTCCTGAGACCATGGAACTAAACTGGATTCTTTCTCAAGGTCTGTTCCATTTCCATTTTAAGATATATAATTTATATGAATTACTTATCAGTGTTCCAGTACTCACCAAGAAAGTTGATTAGGTTGTTTCCTCTGTAGAGATTATACATTTGCCATGTCAGTGTTGAAATTAGGATTATGAAAATCCCACGGAGGGCTCTCTTTTGAAAATTTCTTTTTTCAATGTGATTGTGTTTCTTTTATTTTTTTCTTTAGGAATAAGGGCCTGATATGCTAAACAATGTCTACTGCCAGGCCATTTCCCTAAGGACACCCAGAGCCTTTGGGGCATGTTATATCAATCAATACGTGAGATAAAGGCTGAAATATTTTTGTCTAGGCCCTTTAACTTTCTACTGTCAAAAGAAAGTTCTGGAACATAAAAGACCTTATAATTCTGCTTCTTCCTGAAGGCAGAAATCAGATTTTAAAAGTTAAGAACTATAGTCATCAGAAAAAAGTATCTCCTTCAGTATTACTATAGTTCATTGTCCTGTTCTCCACCAACAAAGAAATGCAAAAGATACAACATTTTAACAGTGAGACTATTTGGAACAGGCCTCCTCACCCACCAGCTCAATCCTTAGTTTACTGTTCCATGCAGCTGCAACCTTCTTGTTAACTTTTTTTTTTAACATTTTATTATGAAAAATTTCAAAAATACAGGAAAGTTTAAAGTGTGAACATCTGCACACTCCGCTCGTTGATTCGACCATTACCATTTTACTGTACTTTCTTTATTAGATGTCTAGTTTTCTGTCTTCTCCCCATTCATAAATTCATGTGGATTTTTTATGCACTTGAAAGTCAGTTACAGATATCTACATTTATATCTGTTCTCTCTTGAACAGTATTTTCATTTCTGCCAAAACTGACTGAACTCAAGCATGACTGCCCCTCTGACTGACTCATGCCGGCTTCACGCATGTCACGTGCCTTTTCGTGCAGTGTTGTTGGCCTGGCCTGTATGAAGTGGTTTTCACAGAGTAGACCAGTGACATTCTAGAGGGACATTCTAATCAGCATTGACCAATAGAAATGTAAAGTTATTTTAAATCTCCTACTAGCCACATTAAAAATGTTAAAAGTTCACCTGTTTGGTGAAATAACTTTAAATGTTATTTAACCCAGTGTATCCAAAATGGTATCATTTCAACATGTAATTAATACTTTAATAATTACTAATGAAATATTTTACATTCTATTTAAATAATAATTTTCATAGAAATCCAGAACATCTCAATTCTAATTCTATTGAAGTGCTCAATAGAAAGATGTAGCCACTATATTGGACAGTGCAGCTCTAGACCTTCAAACTTAAGGGGTATATTCCTCCTCATATATTTCCAGTGTCTGAAGGTGCTGACTTAGCAGTCACATTTCCTAATGAATGTGAAAGAAGTAGTGGTACTCATCACAGCAAACCCTAAATATATGTTGAAGTCATTTTTATTCTTTGTTCCTTGTCAGGAACTTCTTCCTTTTTTGTTTTGATTTGTTTTTTCCTTTTAAGCACGTCTTATCTACACTCAGAGTTGAATTACATTCCCTATAGCAATATCAAGCATGTTTTATTATTTTTCTGCTGCCCGCCTTCTAGTTTCAGACTCCACCAGTTTCTCTTCTCCCATTTTTGCTAGAGCACTCTTTCTAAAACAGATAAGATCTTTAAATTTCAGTTATAAAAATAACAAATACATGCTAGTGTTAAAATATAAACAACACAGTTATAAAAATTAAAAATTAATTTATGGTGAAATTGTTCTGTATTCTGATCATGGTGTTGATTAAAACTCATAAAACCGTTATGTGCATAGACACACATACACACAAATAGAAGTCAATTAGGTGTTATGAATTGAAGTTTTTACTTTATTGACTAGACGAAAGACTGAATAAGTAGAAAAATGTTCCTATTTTGGCTGAATAACTAGAAAAATGTTCCTATTTATAAAGTGTAAATTGAGTCTCTTAATTATTTGTTGAAAGACATCTGTATTCTTCTTTTCATCACTAACAACATGTTTGTTTAATTTTGGATCATGAAGACGCTTCATCTCATTCTCTGCTTTCAGTTGGTGTATTTCATCCAGAAAGTGGATGAAGAAAAGCCACAGGTCATATAAAATATATCTGATTTCAGATACATCTGGGTGGTTTTCATTGTTAACTTTTAGCTTGTAGTTGATGGGTCTTGACCAACCCATAGAGAAGACTTAGACTGGGAAGTCAGAAAGAGTGGCAAGAATACCTAGTATTCTGACAGTGGCAGAATTTTGCAGGAAGAGGCTCATGTTGGTAGGTATTATCTTGAAATATCAACACATGTGACTACCTAGAAATACCCGAAATATTGCCTAATTTAGATGTTGGATAAATAGATTGATTTAGATATCTGGAAGACTAAGATGTGCCTACTGAGTTTCTGATAAAAAGAGCAAAACAGTTCCCCTTCTCCAGTTTGCTTCAGCAAAAGCAAGTCACTTCATGCCCACATCACATTGCATCTTTTGTTTTCTTTTAAAAAGAGTTTTATTGAGATATAATTGACATATAGTAAACTGCATGTATTTAAACTGTACAATTTGATATTTTTTCTTATTAGTCATCTATTTTATACATAATTAGTGTTTATATGTCAATCCCAATCTCCCAATTCATCCCACCCACATTACATCTTTATTTATTTATTGATTGATTGATTGATTGATTGATTGGCTTTGTTGGGCTTTCTCTAGTTGCAGTGAGCAGGGGCTACTCTTTGTTGTGGTGCGAGGGCTCCTCATTGCCGTGGTTTCTCTTGTTGCGGAGCATGGGCGCTAGGTGCATGGGCTTCAGTAGTTGTGGCACATGGGCTCAATAGTTGCGGCTCACAGGCTTAGCTGCTCCGCGGCATGTGAGATCTTCCTGGAGCAGGGATCGAACCCGTGTCCCCTGCATTGGCCGGCATATTCTTAACCACTGTGCCACCTAGGAAGCCCCCACATTGCATCTTAATGGACAATGATATATATAGGACTGGCTTGGATGCCACAGTGGAACTGATGAACATTTTTTATTGGGTGTATAACACTGGAAAGATTATTTTTAATGTTTTTCTTAGATACCCGTTTTATTCATACTTTGCAACTTCGTTTATTTGTTTTTGTTTTCTAATAATTTCCCACCTCCCAGGAATGTAAATTCCATGAGAGCAAGGACCTTACCCCTTTTGTTCACTGCTATATTCCCAGCCCTTAAAACTATGCCTTGCAGATAATGGATGCTCAGTAAATATTGTCAAAAGAATGAATGATTATCATTAGAGATTCATCAAGAGACAGGTAACTATCAGCCAAGAGTAAGTATCTTATCCCCTGTGCATCTGTTCTGTATACTTTAAAAGACTGTCAGTGCAGCTAATGATAAAAGCTACACATTATCCTTTACTCACCACTTGTCAAAATATTTCTTTTTGTCAGTCATCTTTCAATTAAGAGGAAAACGGGGTGTTTCAAAGAATACTGTCTGTCAGGGAAGCAGGGTACTACTCAGATCTAGGAGTAGGAAAATGATAAAAGCCAAAATGGCAATACCTATATTATTTTATATTTTTGGAAAAGTTATGTACTCTTTCTTTCCTTTTATGAATAACCATTCATAAGCCAGCCTGAATAATGAAATTGTAGGACTTTACTCTAGAATAATATGCCAGTACACTAGGTCAGTTATATAGTAACAGGTTTTCTCAGAAGCCCCAAGCTAATATTGAGTCTATTCTCATTAAGATTTTATTTTCTAGAATTAAACAGTGATTTTACTCTGTCATCTCCTGTTGCTTCTTTTTAGAAGAAAGATGTCTTATTAATAGACAAATGCAGAAGTTGTGAGGTTTTATAAATTCTTATTCTAATTTGTATCAGGCAACAGGCAAGAATGGACATGTCTTTCTAAAATAATACTTTTAAATGGCTGGGTGCCTAGAGTGCCTATTGAGTATAGGCCTTATACTTACTCAAGAGTGGAAGAGTATTATTTTTATCTTTAAAAATATTTATTGAATAAAGAATGGGAAGATCAGAAGAAATAAGCTCTGGTTAGGATCTGATGTGGGGCTCTGTTCCCAGCTCTTGGTGCTACCTCCCTTTATGATCTTGGGTGGCCTCTTCTTTTTTAACCCCAGTTTCCTTATTTATAAAATGAGGAAACCAGGCTCAATAATCTTTAAAGACTTTCAGCTCTAAAAATTTAGTAATTTCAGCAGACTCCCCATTCAGAACAGTGCATTTCTTCCAAAAGAGGGTGCTGTGGTATTTCTGAGGGCTTTAGCATTTTCTTGAAAGGAACTGAACAGAGGTGGAATCTCAGCTTAATTTTGTGTCTTCAGACTTCCAGCCTTTGAGAAAAGTGTCTGATTCCTCAGATTTATTTAGTTGAGGTAATAGAAACAAATTCTTGATTTTATTGAAAATGTTTTTAAAAACTTCTTTTATATGTTGATTTTAGAAAATCTGGCAAATAAGAAAGTTTCAAAGAAGAAAATAAAAGATACACATAATCTCACTAGTCAGTATTAACATTTTGATGTATTTCTGTGTTTTTTTTTAATCTCATTCAGTTTTTTCCATATCTATAGTGGGGGGGGAGAGATATTATTTTGTTTTTGATTTCTCCCATCTGGTGGGATAGCCTATACAATTAAATGTGTTTTGAAAGTATCATTTGCATAGCCACTTTCCTATTTTTCAATATTTAGATAGTTCCCATATTTTTAATATTAAAAATAATGGTGTAGAGAATATCTTATATGTAAATCTATCACATAATATGTTCAGTTCTTTGAGTCAAAAACTATAAACATTTTAAGGTTCTTGATACATTTGTCAAATTGCTTTCCTGAAATATACCTGTTCTGATCAAATCATATATGGAGTCATTCAGTATGTGGCTTTTTGTGTCTGGCTTCTTTCTTTCTTTTTTTAAATTGAAGTATAATTGACATATAACACCATATTAGTTTCAGATGTACAACATAATGATTCCACACTTGTATATATTGTGAAATGATCACCAATTGTGATCACCAAAGTTGGCTTCTTTTAATTAGAATAATGTTTTCAAGGTTCATCCTTGTAGCATGTATCAATATTTAATTTTTTTTTTTTTTTTTTTGGCTATGTTGGGTCTTTGTTATGGTGAGTGGGGGCTGCTCTTTGTTGCAGTGCACGGGTTTCTTAGAGCAGTGGCTTCTCTTGTTGCGGAGCATGGGCTCTAGGCATGCAGGCTGCAGTAGTTGCAGCTGTGGGCTCAGTAGTTGTGGCTTGAGGGCTCTAGGGTGCATGGGCTTCAGTAGTTGGGGCGCACAGGCTTAGTTGCTCTGCAGCGTGTGGGATCTTCCCAGACCAGGGATGGAACCCTTGTCCCCTGCATTGGCAGGCAGATTCTTAACCATTGTGCCACCAGGGAAGTCCCATCGTTTCTTTTTATCACCAAATAATATTCCATTGTATGGATATACCACATTTTGTTTATTCATTCATCAATTTTATTGTTCTACTTTGGGGTTCTTATGAGTAGTGCCACTATGAACATTTGTGTACACACTTTTGTGTGGACATATATTTTTGGTTTTCTTGGGTATATACCTAGAAACGGAATTGTTGAGTCGTATGGTAAGTCTTTGTTTAACCATTTGAGGAACTGCCGGACTGTTTTCCAAAATGGCCACACTCTTTTACATTCCTACCAGCAATGTATAAGGGGTTCTAATTTCTGCATATCCTCACTCACACTTGTTATTATCTATCTTAGTTACCTTAGTGAATGTAAAGTGGTATCTCAGTGAGGGTTTTGATTTGCCCTGATGGCTAATGATGCTCATCATCTTTTAATATGTTTATTATCCATTTGCGTATCTTCCTTGGAGAAATGGCTATTCAGATCTTTTGCCCATTTTTAAATTGAGTTACTTTTATCATTGAGTTATAAGACTGTGTATGTATATATATGTATATGTGTGTGTATATATGTGTGTGTATATATATATGTATATATACATATGATACTGGACCTTTATCAGTTAAATGATTTGCAAAAATTTTCTGCCATTCTGTGGTTCTTCTTACTTTCTTAATGGTGTCCTTTGAAGCACAAAGGTTTTGACTGTTGATGTCCAATTTATCTGATTTTTTCTTTTGTTATTTTTGCTTTTGTTTTCATATCTTAAGAAACTATTGCCTAATCTAAGGTCACATTGATTTTTACCTTTTGTTTTCTAAGAGTTTTATAGTTCTAACTCTTGATCAATTTCAGTTGATTTTTGAATATGTTTTTTTTTTTGTATAACCTCATTCTTTAGTGTTTAGATATCTGACATAATTTGTTGAAAAGGCTATTCTTTCCCCAATTGAATTATCTTAGAACCCTTTTTAAAAACCAGTTGATCCAAAAAAAAAAAAAAAATCGACCACAAATGTGAAGGTTTGGATCTGGACCCTCAATCTGTTTCATTGATCTGTATGTCTATCCTGATGCCAATGCCACACAGTATTTTATTTTATTTATTTATTTGGTTGTGCTTGGTCATAGTTGCGGCAGGTGGGTTCCTTAGTTGTGGCATGCGAACTCTTAGTTGCAGCATACATGTAGGATCTAGTTCCCTGACTGGGCAGGAGCATTGGGAGCATGGAGTCTTAACCACTGCGCCACCAGGAAAGTCCCCCACACAGCCTTGATTACTGTAACTTTGTAGTATGTTTTGAAATTGGAAGGAGTGAGTCCTCCAACTTTGTTTTTCTTTTTCAAGATTGCTTTGCCTATTCTGAGTTCCTTGCACTTCCATGTGAATTTTTTAGGATCAGCTTTGTCCATTTCTAGAAAGAAGGTAGCTGAGATTTTGATGGGGATTGTGTTGAATCTAGGGTATCTTGTTTTCATTTTTAAAATAAATAACGAGGGTGACATTTTTCATATGTTTGTTAATAGTTTTGTGAATTCATGTCATTTCTATCAGTTCGTATTCTATCAGTTCGTATGTCTACGCTTTTTTTTCTGTTGGGCTTATTAATATTTATTTACTTTGTATCCACTCTTTGTAAATTAAGTGTATTGACCCTTATGATATTTACTGCAAGTATTTTCTCAATTTGCCTTTTTTTTTAGGAACTTTTATTGGGATACAGTTAACTTACAATAAACTGCATATATTTAGAGTGTACAATTTGGTATTTTTTTTCTTATTGGTAATGTATATATGGCAATCCCAATCTCCCAATTCATTCCCCCCAAGCCTCCCCCTCTTCCCCCCTTGGTGTCCATATGTTTGTTCTCTACATCTCTGTCTCTATTTCTGCCTTGCAAACTGGTTGATTTGTACCATTTTTCTATATTCCGCATATATGTGTTAATATATTTGTTTTTCTCTTTCTGACTCACTTCACTCTGTATGACAGTCTCTAGGTCCATCCATGTCTCCACAAATGCCCCAGCTTCGTTTCTTTTTACAGCTGAGTAATATTCCATTGTATATATGTACCACATTTCTTTTTTCCATTCATCTGTTGATGAACATTTAGGTTGCTTCCATGTCCTGGCTACTGTAAATAGTGCCGCAGTGAACATTGGGGTGCATATGTCTTTTTCAATTATGATGTTCTCTGGATATATGCCCAGGAGTGGGATTGCTGGGTCATATGGTAACTCTAATTTTAGTTTTTCAAGGAACCTCCATACTGTTCTCCATAGTGGCTGTATCAATTTACATTCTCGCCAACAGTGCAAGAGCGTTCCCTTTTCTCCACACCCTCTCCAGCATTTATTGTTTGTAGATTTTCTGATGATGCCCATTCTCTCTGGTGTGAGGTGATACCTCATTGTAGTTTCGATTTGCATTTCTCTAATAATGAGTGATGTTGAGCAGCTTTTCATGTGCCTCTTGGCCATCCGTATGTCTTCTTTGGAGAAATGCCTATTTAGGTCTTTTGCCCATTTTTTGATTGGGTTATTTTGTTGTTGTTGTTATTGAGCTGGATGAACTGTTTATATATTTTGGAGATTAATCCTTTGTCTGTTGATTCGTTTGCAAATATTTTCTCCCAATCCGAGGGTTGTCTTTTCGTCTTGCTTATAGTTTCCTTTTCTGTGCAGAAGCTTTGATGTTTCATTAGGTCCCACTTATTTATTTTTGTTTTTATTTCCGTTACTCTAGGGGGTGGATCAAAAAAGATCTTGCTGTGATTTATGTCGAAGAGTATTCTTCCTGTTTTCCTCTAGGAGTTTTATAGTGTCTGGCCTTACATGTAGGTCTTTAATCCATTTTGAGTTTATTTTTGTGTATGGTGTTAGGGAGTGTTCTAATTTCATTCTTTTACATGTAGCTGTCCAGTTTTCCCAGCACCACTTATTGAAGAGGCTGCCTTTTCACCATTGTATATCCTTGGCTCCTTTGTCATAGATTAATTGACCATAGTTTATCCCTGGGCTTTCTATCCTGTTCCATTGATCTATATTTCTGTTTTTGTGCCAGTATCATACTGTCTTGATCACTGTAGCCTTGTAGTATAGCCTGAAGTCAGAAAGCCTGATTCCACCAACTCCGTCTTTCCTTCTCAGGATTGCTTTGGCTATTCGAGGTCTTTTGCGTTTCCATACAAATCATAAAATTTCTTGTTCTAGTTCTGTGACATATACCATTGGTAACTTGATAGGGATTGCACTGAATCTGTAAATTGCTCTGGGTAGTATGGTCATTTTCACAATGTTGATTCTCCCAATCCAAGAACATGGTGTATCTCTCCATCTGTTTGTGTTGTCTTTGATTTCTTTCATTAGTGCCTTATAGTTTTCTGAATACAGATCTTTTACCTCCTTAGTTAGATTTATTCCTAGGTATTTTCTTCTTTTTGTTGCCATGGTGAATGGGATTGTTTCCTTAATTTCTCTTTCTGATCTTTCATAGTTAGTGTATAGAAATGCAAGAGATTGCTGTGTGTTAATTTTGTATCCTGCAACCTTACCAAATTCATTGATTAGCTCAAGTAGTTTTCTGGTGACATCATTAGGATTTTTTATGTATAGTATCATGTCATCTGCAAACAGTGACAGTTTTACTTCTTCTTTTCCAATTTGGATTCCTTTTATTTCCCCAATCTGCCTTTTAATGTCGTTTATGATCTTTGGTATACAGAAGTTTTGAGTTTTTAAGTGGTCAAATCTATTTTTTTTTCCTTAGCTTTTTTTTTTATTTAGAAAATCTGGTCTCTTCCTAAATTTATTCTTAGTAAAGCAGGTAAGGCTTGGCCACCTTGGCCCAGAAAGTCAGGTTAGGTAAACAATTTAAAGGTAGATTATTACATTTTTTAACTCACTTATTCTTTTTTTTTAATAAATTTATTTATTTATTTGTTTATTTATTTATTTAATTGGCTGTGTTGGGTCTTCGTTGCTGCATGCAGGCTTTCTCTAGTTGCGGCAGGCGGGGGCTACTCTTCATTGTGGTGTGTCGGCTTCTCATTGCGGTGGCCTCTCTTGTTGCAGAGCACAGGCTCTAGGCATGTGGGCTTCAGTAGTTGTGGCACATGGGCTCAGTAGTTGTGGCTCACAGGCTCTAGAGTGCAGGCTCAACAGTTGTGGTGCACAGGCTTAGTTGCTTCGTGGCATGTGGTTCCTTCCTGGGGCAGGGATCGAACCTGTGTCCCCTGCATTGGCAGGCGGATTCTTACCCACTGTGCCACCTAGGAAGTCCCTTAACTCACTTATTCTTAAAATATATATAACAGACCTGTTATGTTGATATTAAAAAAAAAAGTTTAAAAATTCTTTTGGACTTGCTCCTTGAGTTCTCTTATAAAATAAAGAGTTTAAACCAAAACAAAAGACAGAAAAACCAAAAAACTTAATACTCATCACACAGATATTCTCAGTCTATCTTACTTCCTTGAGTTTTTAATATTTATTTATTTTTGGCTGTGTTGTGTCTTAGTTGCCATTGCAGCATGCAGCTTCTTCATTGTGGTGCATGGGCTTCTCTCCAGTTGAGCCATGGGTTCAGTAGTTGTGGCATATGGGCACCGTTACCCCAAGGCATGTGGGACCTTGGTTCCCCATCCAGGGATCAAACCCACGTCCCCTGTATTGGAAGGCAGATTCTTTACCACTGGACCACCAGGGAAGTCCCTTAATCCCTTGAGTTTTTTGTTTTCTTTTTATTTCCCCATAAACCTCTCCAGAATACCTTGCTGTAATTTGCAATATATACTCAGTGTTAAAGAGCATTCTATGCACGTGTCTGCCACTGTGCATTCAGCAGAACTGTGTAACTTCAAGTTCTTTATATCTAGCCCCCCCTTAGGGAGTATAGTCTTGATTCTCCTGTTTCTACTTTTAATTCAGAGAAAGACTTTCATTGACTTTCCTCTCTTATGCTGTTTGTTCTTCTTTCCATGTGTCAGAAACTGTAAAAGGAAAAGTGGTTATTCTTTTCTCTCCTCCCCCCACCTTCTTTCTCTCTCTCATTCTCCCTTTTCTCTCTCTCTCTCTTTCTTTCCTTCTGCTTCTCATTCTAATTGGCTAGCTTCGAGCTACAGACTTTCTTCTTTTTCTCCGCTGAATTTTTTTCACCCACTACCCCTTGCATCTTCATTCTTTTTTGAAAAGATTAATTTTTTTTATTGACGTATAGTTGATTTACAGTGTTGCAGGTATATAGCAAAGTGATTCATTTATATATGTCTGTGCGTGTGTATATATTCTTTTTCAGATTCTTTTCCATTGCAGATTATTACAAGATATTGGCATTGTTCCCTGTGCTATACAGTAGATCCTTATTGATTATCTATTTTATATCTAGTAGTGTATATCTGTTAATCCTAAATTCCTAATTTATCCCTCCCCTCTCTTTGCTCTTTGGTAACCATAAGATCATTTTCTATGTCTGTGAGTCTGTTTCGCAAATAGGTTCAGTTGTATCATATTTTAGATTCCATATACAGGTGAAATCATGTGATATTTGTCTTTTCTCTGTCTGACTTCACTTAGTATGATAATCTCTAGGTAGGTCCATCCATGTTGCTGCAAATGGCATTATTTCATTCTTTATTTTATGGCTGAGTAATATTGCAGTGTGTGTACAGATAGAATAGTCCAGGAGTTCTTAACCTTAGCACTGCTGACATTTTAAGCCAGATAATTCTTTGTTATTCACTGTAGGATGTTTATCAGGATCCCTGGCCTCTACCCAGTTAGATACCAGTAGCATTCCCTTCCCACCTTCCTCAGTTGTGAAGATGTCCTGGGGCAAAAACTGCTAAATGTCACGGGGGCAAAATCATTCCTCAGTTAAGAATCCTGGAACTGACAAAGACAAACCAACGATTCTAGTTCCAAGATGTAAATTCCTATCCCAACCTTGTTTTCTTCACTACCTTTTCTTCTCTACTCCCCAAACTATAACTAAATAAGAGCCTTCCTTTCCACCCAGTAGCTCTATAGCTTGATGCTATATCAGAAGCATCCCTTATGTCATCCATAGCATACATTTTGGCATTATGTGCTCTACCTATGAGCCATCATTTATTAATTGAATGGCCTTACATTTCTCTGATTACTTCATCTATAAAAGGAGAATAAATACCTATCCATTGGATCTTAGTGAGACTTAAGTAAACGAATGCGTTTTAAATGTTGACTACATTGTAAATGCTCAATCAGTAGTTGATGTTATATCATCATCAGCAGCACTACACCATTGCTCACCTCCTCTATTGAGCTGACTTTGAGATAGCACATAGGCATATCTCAAATGTTGTCCGTGATTCCACCACTCTACTCTTTCAAGCTAAAAGTAGTCTCTCCCTCCTTGGAATTCCTTGAAAGAGTATTTTATCTCTTTTTCTTGTACCACTCGGCACCCTTTACCTTATAGTTATTTATGTACATGTCTTTTCTTCGCCGCTTGTCATTCTACTCCTTACAGTTCTCAGTGTGTTTTTCACCTTTGTAGTCCATCCAACACATTCTCACATAGTACACTTGAATTAAATACTTTGAACAAGTAAATAAATTTAGAAACTGGTGAACAAACTCAGTTACTGAGTCCAAGCTCTACTGCTTGCCACACAACAGGCCAATAAGTGGAGAGATGAGGTGTTGGGGCAAAGAATAGCAACTTTATTCAAAAAGTCAGAAGACTGAGAAGATGGTGTCCCAAAGAAACATCTTGCCCAAGTTTGGATGCTAGTTTCTTTTATAGAACAGAGAGAAAGGTGTGGAGGTAAAGCAAAAAAGCAATGTTGTTGCAGATATTTCCTGGTACTGGGCAGACTCCAGAGGGGATGTGTTAATTTCTTGTTTCCTGCAGCCATTCACAGATGAGCCTGGTCAGGATGTTTCCTGTGAGTTTAAAACAAAGGCATTTTAGTTTAACACAGGCATGGGAGGCAGGGTTCCCAGAAATGGACCATTATATAATATATACTTTTAAGCTACAGGCAATATCCCTTTAGTGATTAACTGGTAGCAAAAGCAATAGAATACAAAGGTTAATGTAAAGGAAGCAAATTCAATATGGAGTTAGTTTTGTTCTTCCCTATTACAAGGGTAGCTTATTCTAACAATAACAGAATAGTAACTCGAGAGACAGGATGACAGACTGGCTAAGAGCTCAGAGCAATGGTATCGGGGTTTGGCTCTACCACTTATTATCTGTGTGTAAGCCAACTCCATCACACACAAGGCTGTTTAATAAAATAGTTTTGTGATCAGCAAATAAAATTTTAATGGAAGACGAAAAATATTCCTTTTTATTCAAAGTATTTTGTCTTATAAAAATAATTTAGAGATGTAAAAAAACACTATTTGGTGCCATATAGTCAAGATATAGTCCCTCGTTTTAGTTGTACTATGCCCCTTTTTAATTAACAACCAGAAATTAGGTGTGAAATTGGAACATCATTATTTTGGAGTATTCGTATTTTCTTCAAAAGCTCATGAAATAGGTGCTTCCCCAGTAGCGCAATGGTTAAGAATCCTCCTGCCAAAGCAGGGGACACAGGTTTGAGCCCTGGTCTGGAAAGATCCCACATACCGAGGAGCTACTAAGCCCGTGGGCCACAACTACTGAGCCCACATGCTGCAAGTACTGAAGCCTATGCACCTAGAGCCTGTGCTCCACAACAAGAGAAGCCACGGCAATGAGAAGCCCGCGCATCGCAACGAAGAGTAGCCCCCCTGCAACTAGAGAAAACCCGCACAGCAACTAAGACCCAATGCAGCCAATTAATTAATTAATTAATTAATTAAAAAAAAAAAACTCATGAATTACAGACTTTCCTAAGCCCATTTTGTAAATTAACAACAAGTTAAGGACAGAGTGAAATGGGCCTATAGCAACATTTTTTCTACAGAGGGACATAAAACGTTTATGAAAGCTAGTGGCATACATTTGACAGTGTTTAGACACAGGGGTCTTGAAGAATATTTTGTGGCTCCTTAGAAGAGCATACTTTGGCCCTCACCTGCATAATTTGGATTAGCTACCATTCCCTAAGTGACCGTGACATTTGGAAGGAGTCCACATCTGATGGCATCCTGCATGTTAGACACAGCTTCATGTATTTGCTAGAGATAGGCTGCTACTGTGAACTTCATAACATCACAGTTAATTCATTGGTGAATTTCTGTATGCCTGCTTGCTTGTATTTAAATATATCTCCTCTTGTCTATTGCCTGGAGAGTAGACTTATCAGTTTCTAGAAATAGTTTCTGGAAACATTGCAGAGAAATTTTCCTAAGTGGTAGCTTTCCACATGGACTCTGTTGTTATTATTTTTTTCCACTAGGCAGGAAATGACTAGAAACAAAAAATCTTATATTTAGAGGATCTTACAAGTGTACTTCTGTAAGTTCCCCTGCCTCTGTCTTCACGTGACCGCCTTCTCTGTGTCTCCTAGCTTCTTTCCTTCTGTCTCTTACAAGGTTATTGGATGTAGGACTCACCTGGATAATCCAGGATGATCTCATCTCAGAGATCCTTCACTTGATTACAGTTGAAAAAACCCTTTTCCCAAATAAGGTCTCATTTACCGATTCCAGGCGTTAGGACATGGATGTGTCTTTTTTGAGGCTCATTGTTCAATACTGCACCCCCAGTGTCACACCACTTTCTGCCAGCTTCACTTTGCATCATGCTGACAAGGAGTTGCAAGATTTGTGGTCATGGCTCATTCATCATTTCACATGTCTACTCATTCTGTTTATGAACAGCTCCAAAGGTTAATGATTCTCATATTGAGCCAAAACCTTTTCTAGGATAATATTGAACAGTGGGTTCTAGGTCTCTCCTGCAGAGCTGTAGGGGACAAGAGCAACTGATGACGCGATTCTCAGGTTGAAGGGGAATAACACAGGTACTGCTTCTTCACCATTCTGACACAGTGTTCTCCCATGTACAAGATCCTCTCTAGCATATCTGCTACTACCACAACCCTCCAAAAAAAAATCCCAGACTTAATGAATAGTTAAGGTCATTGTGAGCCAGTTGTGGTGGACATGTAATGAATCCCCTCCAGGAAGAATGGGAGTGCACAGAAGATTGAGAAACAGCCATCTCTGCCTTCTTCCTTGTGACAGCCATTCAGATAGATAGATGAGTACAGCTATTTATGTTTTCCCGAGTCGTTTCTCTTCCAAAATCAACACTTTTAATTTCAGTTATTCCCCTGTGACACAGCTTCCATGCCATTCATTCAGCAGATATTTATTGAGGGCCTAATATGTGCCAGGCACTCTGTTAGGTATTAGAGTGATGCAGGGATGGATATCCTAGAATCCATGCCATCTAAGATTGTAGTCGGGGAGAATGTACACAAATTGTGAAACACTGATAAGTGTTTGGCAATAAGTATTTTATTACACTGAAGTATTAGGTGCTAGGGGCAGAGGAGGAGCACCCTTAAACCAATAATGAAGAAGTAATATCTAAATTAAGACCGAAAGATCCAGAGGAGAGGAAGGAAGCAGGATAGATTAGCGTTCCAGGCAGAAGGAGCATCCACACTCACTTCCCGCTTTAAGGCCAGGCCTCCCATGGGGGAAATCAGGATGTCTCCAGACAGTCCCTCTGGTTGCTGCCTGGGAACCGGGGGCAGGCGCGGGGCTGGGGTGAGGAGAATGAGGCACTAACCTTAGCAGCAGCATTTCAGGGAATGCCAAAAACCCTCAGGAACTGAGAACTATTTTAATACAGTATTTTTAAGAATCACAATTAATGCAAACAATCCATGATGAACAAAATATCAAAAGTTTGAAGAAAGGATCAGTATTACTGATTTTCCCTTTTGCGTTAGGCACCAGTATAGTTTGGCATGGCACTGTTCTTGAGCCTTTCTTTAAATTTCAGTGTTTTGTCCATCATGGATTTTTTAGCATCAATTTTGATTTTTAAAAATATTGCATTAACATACTACTTATCTTGATTAGTGAGTTTTGGGGTGTCCCTTTAAATTTTGTGCCCAGGACAAGTGCCTCACTCACCTCACCCTGGTCCCAGCCCTGTAACTAAGACGTACACACCAGATCCATGCTGAGCCAGTCAGGCTCTCTCTCCTGAGGCTTTGACTCTAGAGTGTGTAAAGACACAGATGTGGTGAGAGATATCTCACAGCAATGGCAGTGGCGGTCTGTATCCTACCCTGCTGCGGCTGTGCACGTGTGCGTGCATGGGCACACCTCTAGACACTGGCCCCAGGGGCAGTGCTTTCCTGTGTCATCACCTTGGTCATGTTACTACTCTGGCCTCCCTTAGTATTGCTCCTTTTCTGAGCTGGTGATGTTGTATTCAAGACCCATATTTCCTTCCTTTTTGAAAATCACAATCATGTTTGTTTATCTCCAGACTTCCATTCTCCCTTCTTTAGAGAAAACCAGTAATGACTGCATGATTGTATTGATATATGTAAGTTTTCTTGGCATCTTAGGATGAAATCTACCCAGGCCCAGAAAAATGAACTCGTTTGAAGTAACTTTTTTTCAGTCACTTCTCTTGTCTTGTACTTCTTTTCTCAGTCTTTTGACCAGAATTTTCAACCTGAACATAATTTTGAACATTTATTTTTGGTTGTCATTTCTTTTTTTTAATTTGTTTAATTTATTTATTTTTGGCTGCGCCGGGTCTTAGTTGCGGCACGCAGGATCTTCGTTGTGGCATGCAAACTCTTAGTTGCAGCATGCATACAGGATTTAGTTCCCCAACCAGGGATCGAATCCAGGCCCACTGCATTGGGAGCACAGAGCCTTACCCATTGGACCACCAGGGAAGTCCCTGGTTGTCATTTCTTAATATTACACTAACTGTCCAAACATAAATAAAAAAACTTTTTTGTTGCCCATAACTTAAAAATAATAATAACAGATGCCTTAGAGGGCCAGGACGGGGAGGGTGGGGGGGAGTCACGGGAAGGAGGGGATATGGGGATATGTGTATAAATACAGCTGATTGACTTTGGTGTACCTCATAAGTTGGTACAAGAGTGTAAAGCAATTATATTCCAATAAAGAGCTTTAAAATAATAATAATAATAACAACAACTACTACTTGGACCTGAATATGTGAACAGCAGAGATTAATGGATGTCAGCCTCAGAGGATCTCACTAAAGGCAAGTACTGGAGGCATCCATGGGGGAAACAACAATGTTTACCAAGAAACGGCTGGAAGATTTAGAGACATTATTCAGTAAGAACCCATGCCCAAACTCCAGTCTTTGGAAAGAATGGCTACCCAAGTTGGCATATATCCAGCAGTACTACAGGTTTGGTTCAAGAACCTCATAGCAAAACGCAAAAAATCAAAATTCAGACATATTCGGAACAAGCAGTGAGAAGCTTAGCAATAAGTTACCTGAGGGAGAAGTCAAGAGAAATACGGGCACTCCTCAGCACATCCACTGATGGGGCCAGCCCTGACTCCCCGGTTTCTATAGAGCATCTGGCACCCTCAGTCCAAGCTAGCACGTCCCTATTTAAGGTCCCTGTAGACTACTCTGTTGGCCATAAAATAGCCTATTTTAGACAGCACCAAGACCTAACGTATACTGCCTGGCCCCCATATCGGACATCCATGTTCTTCTCCCAGGCTGAAGCTCTCATTCTTTGGACTCTTCATTCACAGGTGGAACATAACCAGCAGTTCTGACCTGCAGGAGAAAAAAAAACAGTGTGGTAGGAAAAGAATATTTGCTGCTCATTCTGGGCATTAACCTTCCTGATCTTTTTACAGTGAATTTGTGCCACTCTTTGCATTCATCCTTTAATAAATGTCTTTCTTCTTTTATTTTCCTTTAGTTGTTGCTTCCCTCCTTTTTTCCTCATTCAAGTCAATAATATATAATTTTGTTTTTAAAGCCTTACCTTCCATTTGTCTTAGGTTATGCTCCCTGTTAGAGTTTCTAGCTTGGAATTACCTCCATCCGATCTCTGAACACTGTGATGTTTACTCTGTTACGGACTAGGGTCCTCCCATGTGGAGTGTTTCCTTCCTTTGCTGTTACAAAGTCCAAGCTGGCAAGCACCATCACTTCTTTTAAAGCTCTTGTCACTCCTACATCACCTACAGTTTCCTCCGTCAGTCCTGAAGAGCAGTTTTCTCTGTCATTTCCTCTGTTTTCTGAGAAATGAAATTGTCAGTATGGTATCAATTAATCAGGTGCTCTACTTTTACCAGAATGAAACCTCTCCCCAGTGCTGGGAGAGGTAACATTTCCCGTTACTCCGGTACATTGTGTCTGTATCTGTTTTGTAATCTGTATTAGGAAAGCATCATTGTGTGTCGACCATGATCGCACATAAGAAGAGAACGTACCTTTCCAGTGTTATGACTCTGGGTGACACTTGCCTCCTTATGTTAATCTTCCGAGTTTATTCATGTTCTAGAGATTGTTATTAGGAATGAGGCCATTAGCCTGCTCTCCGTCTACTTAATTTTTTGCTGATAAATTATTTAAAGGCTCTACTATGTTATTCTTTAGGTATCACACCAGCACCTCTATGTGGGAGCTCTTCTTGATTTTATATAATGTTATTGAGACTTCAAACTCCATCTTTAAAGTTCTGCTTAGTGTCGATCATGATTATATATCTGGAGACCTTCTCAATCAGGAGGGCCAAACTTTTTCTTAAATCAGATGAAACCTAAACTATTTAGGACAGATTTTATTTTGCAAACACTTGTATAGCACTTACTGGGAGATAGATGGCCAAGGTGCTTTGTAAACAATAAATTCATTAAATTAGTTATTTAATCCTCATGACAAACCCTCGTATCAGGGAGGAACTAGTATTAGTTCCTATTTTACAGATGAGGAAACTGAGGCTTAGAGAGGTAACAGCCTCTCCGAGAAGTAGAGACATAACAACCCTGAGGCCACACAGCTAATAAGTGAGGGAGCAGGAATTCGAATTCAAGAAATCTGGATTGAGTCTATGCCCTAAACAGTATATAATGCAGCTGCTCCAATTTATTTTCTTCCTAAAATTCCAGTGGAGAAAAATGTTACAGCCTATACCAGAAAATAGCTGATGAGCATGAAACACTATTTTTTAAAAAAACAAACTAATTAAGGACTTTGTCAACTGTGTAGCACCTTGACCTTCACAGTTATAACCTTCCCCAAAGCTACCTAATTACAGTAGTGTTCCCTCCCTTTTGGTTGCTTCTCCCACCCATTCCCCAACTTTCAAATGACATGGTTTGTATCTAGGTCTTGTTTGTGTACTTTTGACCACAAGCTCCTTTTTGTTGGTTGTGGTATATTGTGGGATGGTGGGAAGTTTATTGATTATGTCCAGAGTTAGACTAATGAGGTCCTTTCATCTGTTTCTCTTTTAGCTTAATTATAGTTCTTGCCTGCTAATTACTTCTGTCTGTGTTGATATCTAATTTTATTTTATGTGTAGATTTTGCTAGTATCAGAAATTAATTCTTTTCTATGTCTCTGCATAGATTTTCTGTCCTTTTCTAAGTGTGTTACTCTTAGTTGTTTTAATAGAAACTCTTTTATAGTTAATTTCATATAGTATATCATACCACATACGTAAACTTACTGGGGGCTTCGAATAAATCTACGAGGGCTTGGATACTTTGGTATGGGGCATTTTTCTACTTTGGTGAAGGGAGCCCCAAAAGAAACAGAATCAGTAAACGTAAAGCTAAGGATTCTGTCTAATACC